>NC_136265.1:140038476-140423542 GCF_964187855.1 Myxine glutinosa | reverse complement strand
GAACAGACGGCAGGAGCTCTCCACGTGTCGTTAGGCATGCACGGGATTATTACAGGGCGAACGGTAGGGCTGGCTTTGGCGGTTACACTTGCGGCTCAGCCGTGTACATAATAAGCGAATAGTTCAATAAACGCGAACAATGCGCTTCTCAATCAATGGCCTCGAAACTGTCGTGTGCACGCCGGTCCTCTCAATTCAGTTCTCACACGAGTGCTCCGGATCAGTTCTCTCCCAACTCGAGTGCCTGCCTCTCCCTTCTCGTAACTCCGTATGCATGCGAGTCCTTCTCATAAGTCCTTCTGGCCAGTCCTCGTACCAGTCCTAATAAGGGCAGTCCTTTTCCACGAGTCCTCTCAAGGGCTTTGTGCGCTGCCTTATATAGCCTTGCCCCGCGAACCCTCTCGAACTTACTAGACGCTCTGTACCACGCCCTATCAAGCCATGCCCTCTCAGCCCTGGTTGGCTGTTGCTCTTACCATCACCGCCTTCTGACGCGCTGCTTGACGCGGCCACACCTCGACCCTCACGCTCCTCCCTCTTTTTAGGCCTACCTCGTGGTTACCCGACTAGTTTCGAGCGAAACCAAGGGCAGCGAACGCTGCTGGTAGCCAAAGCATAACAAACTTGAGGGATGCCAAATGGGGCGCAGGATCGAGTTTGCCCATGATGTAATTGGAGGGTGGCCGCAAAATGAAAGGACCTAAGCTCAATTATTTACACAAAGCAGATGTCACTAGGGAAATCGCCTACTCTTACACATACTATGACATAACTAATTCTAATGGGCCTACGTGTTGCTTGTGGACTAACTATGGGGAGCAAACCTTTAACCTTTAATGATGTTATATGTACAATCTCAAAACCACAACAATAATAATAATAATAATATTATAAAAATGCACAGATGTTGTATATAATAATAGTATAAAATGTGCAGACATTGTATATAACAATAATAATAATATTTATTCATAATAAATATTATAATATAAATAATAAATAAATAAATAAATAATAATAATAATAATAATAATAATAGTATAAAATGTGCAGACATTTCATATAATAACTAGATGGTATTCATAGAATACTTACCCTGCGCAGTCAACTTGTTGTGAGCCAACTCTTCTGTTTTTGAACATTGTTTTTCTTTGATCCAATATGGCTGCCAGACCACGTGAGCGATGACATCATAAATTTATATTGTCTAATATAATTGTTGCATAGATGATGCTCAATACATTTCAAACTGATCAGACTAAGCGTCGTCCCTGTCAAATTATGACGTCATAATTATGGCACCGATGACATCACCATCAACATATTATTCCCCATGGTGAGTACTTGACAATGAGCCATGTTTCAATTTTTTCCATTGAGTGGTTTAGGAGATAAAGAGGTGATACGTTCTTCCAAGATGGCATCCGTACCACGTGACCTATGACGTCATAATGATCATTTAAATATTCTACATGAGGAGGCCCTCCTATGGTGAAAATTTCATGTCAATCGGACCAACGGTTGCCGAGAAAATGGATTTTTAATATGCAGACACGTACGGCACACGTACGAACGTACAAGAATGCTCAACCCCGCTTTTCGCTTCGTGAGCGCAGGGTAATAATATAAAATGTGCAGACATTGTATCGCCACAGGCTTTGCCATCGCATAGTATGGATAAACTAGGCCTACACTAAACTTGCAGATCAAATTAGGGAATCTCCTGATGTAATAAAAAAGTTGATGAAGGAGATTCCATAAATTCTTTCTTTTCAGCTTCAATAAGGCACTCGCAGAAGATATATGACAGCAATTCATTTGGATATGATGGTGCACATTACGACTTGTCTACCTGCGATAACACCCGAGCCACGGTCTCTCCACCACTATGGCCGATCTCCGATATAGGCCGTAATTATTTCCATGGAATTTCCCGATTATGTGGCATTTGTAGTCACGAGGTGATTAGAAACGAGGGATATTTCACACGTGGTTGCCCACGTTCTTGGCTCCAGAGTGATCTATGCCTCCTTAGTTCAGTTTCACGGAAACACGGCTGCAATAATGTGCATGCCACGACCATTCTATTGCCGCCATTTTATTTCAGTGGCCATGCGTAATGGCCATTCAGGTTGGAAAAGATTCAACAAATGGTCGATAATAATGTCTATGTCACAGAACTGTCACGTGGACAAGTCATGATTCATGCCAATTTGTGCATACGAGATTAACCCATTCAGGTAGTACATCAGACATGTTATGTAAACTACATATATATATATATATATTGTATATATATATATATATATATATATATATATATATATATATATATATATATATATATATATATATATATATATATATATATATACTAGCAGAGGTACCCGGCTTTGCACGGGAGTGGGAGGAGGAGGGGAGGGGGAAGAGGAGGGGAGGGGAACGGGGGGGAGGGGGAGGGGGAAGCGGGGGAGGAGGAGGGGAGGGGGAAGAGGAGGGGAGGGGAATGGGGGGGAGGGGGAAGGGGGGGAGGGGGGGAGGGGAAGGGGGGAGGGAAGGGTGCGGGGGTGCCCAGGGGAAGAAGGGCCCCTCCCCTCCCCCTCCCCCCCCTTTCCCCTCCCCCCCTCCCCTCCCCCTTCCCCCTCCCCCTCCCCCCTTCCCCCTCCCCCTCCCCCCTCCCATCCCCTTCCCCCTCGTTCCCCTCCCCTTCTCTTCCCCCTCCCCTCCTCCTCCCCCTTCACACCAGGGGGGTTGACTCAGCCTGTCATCCCACCGAGGTCGGAAGTCGGAACTCATTGTCGTCAAATAAATGTAGCCTGTATGTTTCACTCTTTGTCACATGCCGTTGGTCCCATGTCAATCGGATGAAGTTGAAAAATTAACGTTACGAAGGTTCTCTGGGACGTACTGATTCCGAATAATGAAGTTGAAAAATTAACGTTCCGAAATACGCTAATTACGCTAACAGAAGCGCTGGAGGGAGCACTGCGCTCCCTCCCTTAGATTCCCTCCCTCTTCTGCTAGCGCTAATTACGCGTAACACACTAATTTTAAACCCGAAGTTTTTTAATTTTAAGGTGTGCTGTAGTCAGAAGCGCTAGAAGCGCTGCGCTCCCTCCCTTCGAATCCCTCTCTCTTCTGCTAGTGCTAATAATACGCTAATTTTAAAACCCGAAATTTTTTAAATGTTTATGTCTCCGTGACATTCCTGGGTCCATCCCGAGTCGAACAGTACTTTCCGCTCGCAAATCCGTCCACGGGTTCTCGAGATCTTAGAGATCATAGATAGATCAGGATACAGACACAGAGGCCAACTCTACTTTATATATATAGATATATATATATATATATATATATATATATATATATATATATATATATATATACAGACTTGGCATTTAATATGGAATATATTTTTTGTGGGGGTGAACGTACTTTTCAAGATGTCTTAGAACCAAAACTTCATTGGAATTATGTTGAAATTATTCTAGATTTTGTTAATGTGACCTTTAAAAGAAACAAAAACCACATTTGACATTTCGAAACAAATAAATTGATCCTTGAAAGTGATGTAAACTGATATCGAACTCAATTCATGGACAGTACTGTGTTAAACTTCTGTACGTTTTCCAGAAGTATCTCTTTATTTTGCACATTAGCCAAAATTTTTTTTAACAAAAACAAAAGTTAAATTACGACTGGGATTACGGACAGTAAAATTACAGTTCAGTACTTCGTGTAACCCCCACGAGCATTCAGGAGAGCACGTACACGTTGAGGCATGCTGTTCACGAGATTTGCCAAGGTTTGGACAGGAATCACCTGCCATGCAGTGACAATAGCCTGCTGCAATTCACACACAGAGGTCGGCTGCTGGTCCAAGTGTCGATTTGATGCGTTAATTCTGCCCACAAGTTCTCTATCGGATTCATATCCGGGGACATGGCAGGCCACTCCATATGCTCTACACCACGGTCAGCAAGAAAGTGTTGGATCATGCGAGCACGATGAGGCCGTGCATTGTCATCTTGGAAGACAAAGTTTCCTCGAAAGGCTGCACGAGCAAATGGAAGCAATGTTTCTTCCAGAATGGCCCTGTACTTGAACTGGTTCAGGTTTCCATTCAGAACAACCAGGTCAATTTTGCCCCCTGCATGAAAAGCAGCCCAAACGGTCACCCCACCACCTCCAGCTTGGACTCTTGGCACTATACAATCTTTGTTGTAGGCTTCATGCACTTGTCTGCGCACTCGGACGCGGCCATCTTGACGATAGTCCAGAAATCTAGACTCGTCACTGAAGATCACGTGATTTCAGTGTCCTGGCTGCCATTGACGGTGCTCTCTGGCCCACTGTAATCGGCGCTGGCGGTGTTGTCTGGTCAGGCGTGGCTTTCTCAGGGGATGCCTGGCACAATAGCCTTATTGAACCAGTCGTTGGTTGACTAGCCTTCTGGATACAGGCACATTTGTCAGTTGCTGCCTCTCAGCCCTAAGCCGATTAGCTGACTTGGTACGGCCATTGTGGACTAACCGGTGCAGCTGGCGATCATCCCTCCTTGTGGTTCTGCGGGGATGGCCTGGCCTCGGTATTGGAGTAGGGACACCCCTCTGAGCATTTCGTTTCAGGATCTTTGACACCTGACCTTGAGTGATGCCATACTGCCGAGCAATAACACGCTGTTTCATGCTGTAATGTCGTAAAGCCTCCACTCCATGACAAACAGCATTGTCGAGTTGACGGACCATCTCCAGAGGATGCGGCAATAACTTTTGGAGACGTGCAGCAGTTGTTTTCCACAAATACAGACCGCAACAACCCTTGTATACCCGACTGTGAAGCCAATCATCAAATGCACCTGTCCGTACATTTTGACACGCCACCTGTGATATAATCCTGTTGTTGACTTCTTCCTGCGACAGACAATCAGTGACATGGTTCTTTTAACAAAGAAATCACCAAAGTGTAAAAGAAACTCACCAGATTGATATACTGAGTTAAGAAAGTAAACCCAAGTGAAGAAAAAAAAAAAATTCCATATTAAATGCCAAGTCTGTATATATATATATATATATATATACATATATATATATATATATATATATATATATATATATATACATATATATATACATATATATATATATATATATATATATATATATATATATAGATAGATATAGATAGATATATATATATATATATACATATATATGTATATATATATATATATATATATATATATATATATATATATATATATATATATATATATATATATATATATACATATATATATATATATATATATATATATATATATATATATATATATATATATATATATATATATATATATATATATATATATATATATATATATATATATATATACTGTAGAGTCGTGGCCAAAAATATTGGCACCCTTGCATTTTTTCAACTAACTCACAATTTTCTCGAAAAATAAGTTGAAATTGACAAAAGTATTTGGTCTCCACAATTCTTTATTTCACTGTTAATATTACAGAACCTTTGTTTTTGATTCCGAACTTAATATATCCTTTACAATCAGAAAATAAAATGAAATGTCATTGACAAAATTATTGACACCCAATACTTAATATTTGGTAGCACAGACTTTGGACAAAATAACTGCAGTCAAGCGCTTCCTATAGCCATGAATGAGCTTCCTACACCTCTCTACTGGCAGTTTGGCCCACTCTTCTTGAGCAAACTGATCCAGTTCTCCAAGATTTGAAGGGTGCCTTCTCCCAACTGCTGTTTTCAGATCTCCCCACAGGTGTTCAATGGGATTTAGATCTGGACTCATTGCTGGACACTTCAGAACAGTCCAGCGTTTTGTCTTGAACTATTCTTGGGTGATTTTTTGTTTTCTGTAAACATAGAGATGATGTGCTTTACCAAAAAACTCTAATTTGGTCTCATCTGTCCACAGGACATTCTCCCAGAAGGATTTTGGCTTCTTCAGGTGTGTTTTGGAAAACTCCAGCCAGGCTTTCTCAGCAGTGAGGTCCTCCTGGGTCTGCTACCATAGAACCACTTTTCATTGAGTTGGTGACGGACTGTGCGAGTTGAAACTGTCGTACCTTGTGTCTGAAGGTCAGCTTGAATCCGTTTGGCAGTTGAATGAGGTGCTTTCTCCACCATTCGAACAATCCTTCGCTGCAATCTTCGATCAAGTTTTCTCTTGCGGCCACATCCAGGGAGGTTTAGCTACAGTGTTATGGGCCTTAAACTTCCTGATAACATTGCGTACGGTAGACACAGGAACATAAAGGTCTTTGGAGATGGATTGTAGCCTTGAGATTGTCCATGCTTGGCTACAATATTGTGTCTGACAATTCTCTGGTTTTCTTTCTTTTCTCTATGCTCATTGACACAAAACACACAGTGACACAAAACAGCAGAATGACTCCTTTTCTCTTATCAAACTGGTTGAATGAGTGATTTTTATATTGCAGGCACCTGCAACTCAGCACAAGCGAGTTCAATTCCAAAGTAAAGGAGAATCACCTGCTTGAAATCTAATTATTTCCACCAACTTCAAAAGGTGCCAATAATATTGTCCGGGCCATTTTATGATTTCTGTGTGGAATAAGCTAAGATTTAGTAATTTTTTCACCTTTTTTTGTTTTGTTCCACTGCAAACCAAAGAAATACAAATGTGGAAACCAAAAGATTTTTTTTTTCAATAATCGTCTCGAAGATATGGTGCATTATTTGAAAAAAGTTCAAGGGTGCCAATATTTTTGGCCACAACTGAACATAGTTCATGAGTGCATTGTTACCTGCGCTACCAAAGGTTGCCGGACTGAGGTTATATGTACACACCTGTTTGTCTGTTGTGAGCAGGATCTCAAAAAGTTGTGGACGGATTTGGACGAAACTTAGTCGACAGGTTGTGTATGTAACGAGGAAGAATTGATTCATTTTTGGTGAAAATCTGAATCTGGATCCGGGTCCATCGAATTTTTTCAAGTCATTCTTCACCATTGAGTGATGGGGCGAAAAACGATATATAGCATGATATCTCAAAAAGTTATGGACGGCTTATGACAAAAGTTGGTGGACAGGTTGTGTATGTGACAAGGAAGAATCGATTCGATTTTGGTGAAAATCGCAATCCGGATCCAGATCAGGGAATTTTAAAGTGATTTTTCTCCATTAAGAGGTGGAGCCAAAAATGATTTATAACATGATATTTCAAAAGGTTATGGCCAAGTTAATGCCAAACTAGGTGGATGAGTTTGTCAGTTGACAATATCCAGATGCAGCCTATCAGTGGGATGAATAATAATAGCAAAATTCCTTACACGTCGTGAGGGGCAGAGGCGCAACCGATGGGTAAGGAGCAGTTTGACTTTTGACTTCCCTATTGGGGGGAGGGGGGCAGGGGCTTAATATTTATTAATAATGGGGTTGACTTCCCTGTTGGGGTTGGGGGGGCAGGGGCACGGGCTTAATATTAATAATGGGTCTGACTTCCAAAATGACCGTTTGTTAGTGAAGGTACAGTGAACGTGAAATCATAAATACACTTTATGTTCATTATTTAATCACCCTTGTTTTCTGTTTTAGCCTAATTTTTAGCCCGTCCCCTGCACAGCAAGTATGTTGTATGTGTGTGTGTATGTGTGTTTGTGTGTGTATGTGTGTGTGTGTATATATGTGTGTGTGTGTGTGTGTGTGTGTGTGTGTGTGTTTGTGTGTGTGTGTATGTGTGTGTGTGTGTGTGTGTGTTTGTATATATTTATGTGTATGTGTGTATTTATGTGTATGTGTATGTGTATGTGTACATATGTATATGTATATGTACACATACACCTACATACACACATACACATACACATACACACATACACACACATATATATACAAACACACACACATACACACATACATGCTGTACAGGGTTATGGCCAGTCAACATATCTGTATGTGTATGTGTGTGTGTATGTGTATGTGTATGTGTGTGTACTTTTTTTTTTACCATTTGGGTTTTGTCATCAAATTTCAAACAAAGCTTTATTATGAGAATATGGGGAAGGCAAATTTATAATTTTGGTCAAAAGGTCAAAGGTCAGTATCACAAACAATTGTCAATTTTCATCTGATCGACCTGAAATTTTAAGAATTTGCATATCGGTCGCAGAATTGGTTCACCAATCAAAAGCCAGAAACGGATTATTTTTTAGATCTAAAGATGAAAGGTCAAAGCAAAATCATCAATTTTCATTTTGTATTGTTTTTGAAACTGTTTTCATTATTTTGAGCAGGTGGAGGAAGGAGAGGACAACGTCTGAATACAAACTGATGTGAACGGGCTTTGCATTTTCAGATCCTTTCTAGTTTGACATGTTTACCAGCTACCACCAATATTACTATTTGCATAACAACAAATTCTTGAATAAAAAAAGAAATCGAGTACTTTATGAATCGTGTCTCCCTGGTGATACATAAACATAAACATTGTCTTAATACGAGTATAAATACTGTTCGTACCTTAATGACTGAAGTAGGTACAATCGTTTTCCCCTTCGGTTTGCGTAAAGATGCACAATGTCCTCTGGAATCTGCTTCACAGTTAAATCGCCTTCTTTGTGAAGAAGAGTCAGTGAAGAAAATCTCCCATGGTTGAGCACAATCAGTTTCTATTCCGTCTCATTGCAGAAAAGTTTTCTTCCAAAATGGCTTAATTTGTGATGGCAACCAATCCTGGAAGGATCGCCACTCGATTTGTCCTGCGTGCCGGCGATAACTCTCTTCTTTGTAAGAGACACCGTGGGATCTTTAACGTCCACGAACGACGAGCGCTGGCAGATGGGTCCTCCGGTTTAACATCTTTCTGATGGATGCCACACACATCGATGCCTCGCCCTGCGATGAAACACCCAGGTGGTAGTTTATAGCTGCGCCGGGATTCGAACCCAGGCTTCACAGCCAAAAGGTAAGTACGCGTTAAATAATGCACGAACGCGCACAGACAAATAGCGAACGAGCGACGTTCAAATCAAACCCACTTGTGCAAACGAGATTTGAAGTCGAATTTACGGTTCCTCGTACAATTACATCCGAGAGCCTTTAATCTGACGTTCCTGCCTCTTCTCACGACTTACATGTTTCACCCAATTTGATGTCCAAGTTTTATTCTTCATCCGGTGCACTTATTGTACTCGCTTAATCCTTCCATTATTTCATTTTATTTTTATGCTTAATTGATCATGTGTATTTTCCTATCTATCGCTATTCTTGATTATTTTACTTGTAGGGGGTGATTTGACGGTTTAATTGTAAAGGTATAAGAGACACTATGACGTAAAGTATCATGTTATCCCTTTTGCCTCATGGACGTACTCATCAATCTCTGTATACTGGAAAGATTATACAAAGCATTTCTTTCTAAAATGTCATGGCAGGGCTGGTAATGCGTTTGTTGTGCTGACGTTGCTTCCTTAACATATACAGCGTGTCTCAAAATACATGGAACCCATGTCACTGCTAATAATTCTGCCAATATTGATGTTATTGTTCTTTTTTTCACATTTGAAGAGAGGAGACCATAACAACTAATAATTATCAATCAAAATGCCTTGGACAAAGGAGGAAAAAATATTTTGCGTCACTACTTATTTGGAGACGAAATCATTCAAAACGGTGCAAGCAAAATTTCGCAGGAAGTTCAACTTCAACAACTATCCCCAGAAAAAACAAATTTATCGTTGGGCACACAAATTTCAAGCCACTGGATCAGTAAACAACCTCACCAAGAAGGCAGAAACACCCAGTTCTGGCAGGAAGCTGACTGCAAGATCTCCTGACAATGTGAATGCGGTGAGACATTCTGTCGGAAGGAGCCCGAAAAAGTCCATCCGAAGACGTAGCCAAGGGCTGGGTCTTTCACGTGCGTCAGTGCAAAGAATCTTGATCAAGGATCTTCAGCTGTACCCATACAAGATCCAGATCAAGCATAAACTCACACCAGCTGACATGGCAAAACGTGTTGTGATGTGCCGGTGGTTCGAGAACAAGCTCGAAGAGGCTCCTGACTTTCTTGATGATGTTTGGTTCAGCGACGAAGCACACTTCTTGCTCTGTGGGCATGTCAATAGCAAGAACAATGTGTTCTGGGGCACACGAGCCCCAGACGATGTGCTTCAGAGGCCATTGCACTCTGTGAAATGCACGGCCTGGGTGGCCATCTCAAAACATGGCATAATCGGACCGTTTTGGTTTGAAGACGCAGACGAGGAGGCAGTCACTGTCACAAAGGAGCGTGACATTGTGGTGCTCAACAAGTTTTGGAGGGGACTTGGGAGACGTCGTGGCGTGAATCGAGATGTGCAATGGTTCCAACAAGATGGGGCAACTCCACATATACATGACATATAGCTGTCATATACACACATACAACGCATGACCAAAAGTATGCGGACACCCCTTCTAATTAGTGGATTTGGCTGTTTCAGCCACACCCACTGCTGACAGGTATATGTAATTAATCAAGCACACAGCCATGCAATCTCTATAGACAAACATTGGCAGTTGTATGGGCCATACTGAAGTGCTCAGTGACTTTCAACATGGCACCGTCATAGGATGCCACCTTTCCAATAAGTCAGTTCGTCAAATTTCTGCCCTGCTGGAGCTGCCCCGGTCAACTGTAAGTGCTGTTATTGTGAAGTGGAAACGTCTAGGAGCAACAACAGCTCAGCCGCGAAGTAGTAGGCCACACAAACTCACAGAACGGGACCGCCGAGTGCTGAAGCGCGTAGTACATAAAAATCGTCTATCCTCCATTGCAACACTCACTACGAAGTTCCAAACTGCCTCTGGAAGCAACGTCAGCACAATAACTGTTCGTCGGGAGCTTCATGAAATGGGTTTCCATGGCTGAGCAGCCACACACAAGCCTAAAATCACCATGCGCAATGCCAAGCGTTGGCTGAAGTGGTGTAAAGCATGTCACCATTGGACTCTGGAGCAGTGGAAACGCATTCTCTGGAGTGATGAATCACGTTTCACCATCTGGCAGTCCGAAGGACGAATCTGGTTTGGTGGATGCCAAGAGAACGCTACCTGCCCGAATGCATAGTGGCAACTGTAAAGTTTGGTGGAAGAGGCATAATGGTCTGGGGCTGTTTTTCATGGTTCAGGTTCGACCCCTTAGTTCCAGTGAAGGGAAATGCTAATGCTACAGCATACAATGACATTCTAGAATCGAGATGATTGTGTGTTTCTAACTTTGTGGCAACAGTTTGGGGAAGGTCCTTTCCTGTTTCAGCATGACAATGCCCCTGTACACAAAGCAAAGTCCATACAGAAATGGTTTGTGGAGATCGGTGTGGAAGAAATTGACTGGCCTGCACAGAGCTCTGAATTCAACCCCATCGAACACCTTTTGGAGGAATTGGAACGCCGACTGCGAGCCAGGCCTAATCGCCCAACATCATTGCCCGACCTCACTAATGCTCTTGTGACTGTATGGAAGCAAATCCCCACAGCAATGTTCCAACATCTAGTGGAAAGCCTACCCAGAAGAGTGAAGGCTGTTATAGCAGCAAAGGGGGGGGGGGGGGGGCACTCCATATTATTGCCCAAGATTTTGGAATTAGATGTCCGACGAGCACATAGGGGCGTGATGTTCTGGTGTCCACATACTTTTGGTCATGCAGTATATGTACCAGGAAGAGTACCCGTCCTAAGTGACGGAAAAAGCTAGCAAAGGATCCCCTCCCCACTCTCCTCCCTCCCCTATTCTCTCCCCCACTCCCTTCTCCCTCCCCTGTCTCCACCTATCTTGGCCAGACGGAAGCCAAAACGTTTCAATCTTGGTTTCATCAGACCACAGAATCTTGTTTCTCATAGTCTGAGAATCCTTTAGGTGCTTTTTTGCAAACTCCAAGCGGGCTTTCATGTGTCTTTCACTGAGGAGAGGGTTCCGTCTGGCCACTCTGCCATAAAGCCCAGATGGGTGGAGTGTTGCAGTGATGGTTGTCCTTCTGGAAGTTTCTCCCATCTCCACACAAGATCTCTGGAGCTCAGCCAGAGTGACCATCGGGTTCTTGGTCACCTCTCTTACCAAGACCCTTCTCCCCAGATTGCTCAGTTTGGCCAGGCAGCCAGCTCTAGGAAGAGTCCTTGTTGTTCCAAACTTCTTCCATTTAAGAATTATGGAGGCCACCGTGCTCTTGGGAACCTTCAATGCAGCAGAGATTTTTTTTGTAGGCTTCCCCAGATCTGTGCCTCGACACAATCCTGTGTCTGAGCTCTGCAGGCAGTTCCTTCGACCTCATGGCTTGGTTTTTGCTCTGATATGCATTGTCAGCTGTGAGACCTTATATAGACAGGTGTGTGCCTTTCCAAATCATGTCAAATCAATTGAATTTACCACAGGTGGACTCCAATCAAGGTGTAGAAACATCTCAAAGATGATCAAGAGAAATGCGAGGCACCTGAGCTAAATTTCAAGTGTCATAGCAAAGGGTATGAATACTTATGTCAATGTCATATTTCAGTTTTTTCTTTTTAATAAATTTGTAAAACTTTCTAAAATCCTGTTTTCTCTTCGTCATTATGGGGTATTGAGTGTAGATTGATGAGGGTAGATAACGATTTCAGCAGAAGGCTGCAACATAACAAAATGTGAAAAAGTGAACGGGTCTGAATACTTTCTGAATGCAATATATATATATATATATATATATATATATATATATATATATATACACACACACGCACACACACACACCCACACACACATACATACTGTATATATACACAAGGGCCAGGCAATAAGTAACTTTAAAATGGTGATATAAATTCGAGAATGTAATTTGTGTAGTTGTGGACAACATATGTTATATCTTTGGGTAAGAGTCATGTTTTGCCTGTTTTAGATCTGGCAACATTGAGCGTATGACGTCAGTAGAGCAGTTCCAAGATGGCCGCTCCCTTAGAAGCATGCACCAGGGAGGAGCAACGTTCTGTCATCCGTTTCTTGGAAAGTGAGGGTGTGAATCCCAGTGAAATCCATCGCGGAATGAAGACACAATATGGTGACGCGTGTTTATCGCTGCAGCAGGTGTACGACTGGGACAGGAAGTTTAAAAGTGGAGTGTCCAGTTTGGCAGACACTGCTTGCTTGGGCTGGCCTCACCAGAAATGGTTTCAGGAGTTGAGCGCGTGCTAAGGGAAGACCGTCGCATTACGCTGGGTGAAGTGGTCTCCGAATTGAGCATTAGCCATGGTTCAGCACACCATATAATTCATAACGTACTGGGGTTCCGCAAAGTGTCTGCAAGGTGGGTGCCTAGACAACTCACACCCGAACTGAAAGAACGGTGAGTGGACGCATGTGAAGAACTTCTGCGACGTTATGAAACAGAAGGCGACGCTTTCTTACAGCGCGTACTGACTGGGGATGAAAGCTGGGTCCACTACTTTTCGCCAGAAATGAAGAGGGCAAACAAAGAGTGGCGCCGTTCAACTTCACTGAAGGCCAAAAAATTCCGCACACAGCCGTCCGCTGGAAAAGTGATGCTGATGCTCTTCTGGGATAGCCGAGGCCCACTTGAAAAGCATTACATGCCCAGAGGGACCACAGTCACCAGTGCATCATACTGCGACCTCCTTAAAAATCATCTGAAACCAGCAATCAGATCAAAACGTTGTGGACTACTCACTATGGTGTTTTCCTGCAGCATGACAATGCTCAGCCCCATACTGTCCGTGCTACAGCTGCAGCAACCGAGGACCTGCATTTTGAGTGTCTTCCTCATCCTCCCTACTCACCAGACCTCACCCCTTTGGATTACCGCATCTTTGGGCCACTTAAAGAGGCGCCTGGTGGAACCACTTTCCGATCCGACGAAGAGGTCCAAGAGGCGGTGCACGAATAGCTACAAAAGCAGCCAAAATATTTATTTTTTTTCTCGAGGAATCTTGGCCTTAGTAAAGTGCTGGAAAAAATGCATTGAACGCAATGGAGATTATGTTGAAAAATAACACAAGACGTGAACAGTTTCCAACAAAACTTGGCGGTTTCACCACCACACCACACTCAACGCCTCTGAGGAAGAGAACAAGTTTGCTCACAAAACGTCAGGCTATCAATAAAGAATTTAAATTATTTTACTACTCAGTGTGCTATTCTTTACAATATGAATCCTGAGCAGAAAATCTTCCGACGTGTGTGTGTGTGTGTGTGTATGTATGTATGTATGTATATATATATATATATATATATATATATATATATATATATGTTATATATATGTTATATATATGTTATATATTACAGATATGACATTAGGAGATAGTGTACTTCTACATCAACTACAACGAATCTGGTGAACAAATGAACTGTTTTGTTATTTGAACCTATGACCTCATACACCATCATGAACTCTCTACTCATATGCGACCACCAATGATAATATATATATTCATTCATTCTCATTCATTCTCATTCTCATTCTCATTCTCATTCTCATTCTCATTCTCATTCTCTCTCTCTCTCTCTCTCTCTCTCTCTCTCTCTCTCTCTCTCTCTCTCTCTCTCTCTTCTCTCTCTCTCTCTCTCTCTCTCTCTCTCTCTCTCTCTCTCTCTCTCTCTCTCTCTCTCTCTCTCCTTGGACAGAAGGAATGTGCTAAATTTGGCTCTAAAATGACAATGGTGTTTCCTGAGACAAAGCAGAAGGTTCATGCTGATAATAACTCGCCTGAAAGCTTCTGAATCATTGGAATCGAGCAAAGTGCAGTCTGGGTGAGGTGCAGTCTGGATGAGGTGCATTCTGAATGAAGTACATTCTGGATGAAGTGCAGTTTGAATGAAGTGCAGTCTGGATGAAGTGCAGTTTGAATGAAGTGCAGTCTGGATGAAGTGCAAACTGGATGCGATGCAGTCTGGATGAGGTGCAGTCTGGATGAGGTGCAGTCTGGATGCGATGCAGTCTGGATGAAGTGCAGTCTGGATGCGATGCAGTCTGGATGAAGGACACTCTGGATGAGGTGCAGTCTGGATGAAGTACAGTCTGGATGAAGTGCAATCTGGATGAAGTGCAGTCTGGATGAAGTACAGTCTGGATGAGGTGCAGTCTGGATGAAGTGCAGTCTGCATGAAGTGCAGTCTGGATGAAGTACAGTCTGGATGAAGGACAGTCTGGATGAGGTGCAGTCTGGATGAAGGGCAGTCTGGATGAAGTGCAGTCTGGATGAGGTGCAGTCTGGATGAAGTGCAGTCTGGATGAAGTGCAGTCTGGATGAAGTGCAGTCTGGATGAAGTGCAGTCTGGGTGAAGTGCAGTCTGGGTGAAGTGCAGTCTGGGTGAAGTGCAGTCTGGGTGAAGTGCAGTCTGGATGAAGTACAGTCTGGGTGAAGTGCAGTCTAGGTGAAGTACAGTCTGGATGAAGTGCAGTCTGGATGAAGTGCAGACTAGATGCGATGCAGTCTGGATGAGGTGCAGTCTGGATGAAGTTCAGTCTGGATGAAGTGCAGTCTGGATTAAGTGCAGTCTGGATGAAGTGCAGTCTGGATGAAGTGCAGTCTGGATGAAGTACAGTCTTGATGAAGTACAGTCTGGATGAAGGACAGTCTGGATGAGATGCAGTCTGGATGAAGTACAGTCTGGATGAAGTACAGTCTGGATGAGGTGCAATCTGGACGAAGTACAGTCTGGATGAAGTGCAGTCTGGATGAAGTACAGTCTGGATGAGGTGCAGTCTGGATGAAGTACAGTCGGGATGAAATGCAGTTTGAATGAAGTGCAGTCTGGATGAAGTGCAGTCTGGATGCGACGCAGTCTGGATGAAGTGCAGTCTGGATGTAGTGCAGTCTGGATGCGATGCAGTCTGGATGAAGGACACTCTGGATGAGGTGCAGTCTGGATGAAGTACAGTCTGGATGAAGTACAGTCTGGATGAGGTGCAATCTGGATGAAGTGAAGTCTGGATGAAGTACAGTCTGGATGAGGTGCAGTCTGGATGAAGTGCAGTCTGGATGAAGTGCAGTCTGGATGAAGTGCAGTTTGGATGAAGTGCAGTCTGGATGAAGTGCAGTCTGGATGCGATGCAGTCTGGATGCGATGCGGTCTGGATGAGGTGCAGTCTGGATGAAGTTCAGTCTGGATGAAGTGCAGTCTGGATGAAGTGCAGTCTGGATGCGATGCAGTCTGGATGAAGGACACTCTGGATGAGGTGCAGTCTGGATGAAGTACAGTCTGGATGAAGTACAGTCTGGATGAGGTGCAATCTGGATGAAGTGAAGTCTGGATGAAGTACAGTCTGGATGAGGTGCAGTCTGGATGAAGTGCAGTCTGGATGAAGTGCAGTCTGGATGAAGTACAGTCTGGATGAGGTGCAGTCTGGATGAAGTGCAGTCTGAATGAAGTGCAGTCTGGATGAAGTACAGTCTGGATGAAGGACAGTCTGGATGAGGTGCAGTCTGGATGAAGTGCAGTCTGGATGAAGTGCAGTCTGGATGAGGTGCAGTCTGGATGAGGTGCAGTCTGGATGAAATGCAGTCTGGATGAAGTGCAGTCTGGATGAAGTGCAGTCTGGGTGAAGTGCAGTCTGGATGAAGTACAGTCTGGGTGAAGTGCAGTCTGGGTGGAGTACAGTCTGGATGAAGTGCAGTCTGGATGAAGTGCAGTCTGGATGAAGTACAGTCTGGATGAGGTGCAGTCTGGATGAAGTGCAGTCTGGATGAAGTGCAGTTTGGATGAAGGACAGTCTGGATGAGGTGCAGTCTGGATGAAGTACAGTCTGGATGAAGTGCAGTCTGGATGAGGTGCATTCTGGATGAAGTGCAGTCTGGATGAAGTACAGTCTGGATGAGTTGCAGTCTGGATGAAGTGCAGCCTGGATGAGGTGCATTCTGGATGAAGTGCAGTCTGGATGAAGTACAGTCTGGATGAGTTGCAGTCTGGATGAAGTGCAGCCTGGATGAAGTACTGTCTGGATGAGGTACAGTCTGGATGAAGTACAGTCGGGATGAAGTGCAGTCTGGATGAAGTGCAGTCTGGATGAAGTGCAGTCTGGATGAAGTGCAGTCTGGATGCGATGCAGTCTGGATGAGGTGCAGTCTGGATGAAGTTCAGTCTGGATGAAGTGCAGTCTGGATGAAGTACAGCCTGGATGAGGTACAGTCTGGATGAGGTACAGTCGGGATGAAGTGCAGTCGGCATGAAGTGCAGTCTGGATGAAGTGCAGTTTGGATAATGTGCAGTCTGGATGAGGTGCAGTCTGGATGAAGTGCAGTCTGGATGAAGTGCAGTCTGGATCCAGGCATTTTCACTACTGAGAAGAAAAACAATTCAATTGTCCTTCTGGTCCTCAAACACGTGATGTAATCATTTGATTGTCATCATTTGATGAAAAGTTAATCCGATAACACCCTCACTGTTCCCACATGATGGATAAGTCTGACCAGTTTAATCATCAAATGTTTTTCCAATTTCAAAACATCATTGTCTGTGGATGATATACATTCAGTCATTGTGACGCCATAAGGTTCAGTTCCCCAAGGTTCAGTTCTTGGCCCCCTCCTCTTCATCCTTTACCTGTCCCCCCTCGGTCACTTAATCCGCCGTCATGGTCTCCAATTCCACTGCTTTGCTGATGACATCCAGCTTTTCATCTCCACCAAGTCCATCTCCACCGCCACCCACTCTATCCTGACAAACTGCATCACTGAAATAAAATCCTGGCTTCAAATCAACTTCCTCAAACTTAACTGTGATAAATCTGAAATAATCATCATTGGCCCAAAAACGCTCACCAAGTCCACCCATAACTTTGCCCTCAACATCGACGGTTTCCCAGTATCCACCTCCCCTCACATCCGGAATCTTGGCATCATCTTTGACCAAACCCTCTCCTTCGACAAATACACTAAACAGATCACAAAGACAGCCTTCTTTCACCTGAAAAACATCGCCCGTCTCCGTCCATCCCTCTCTTCCGTGGCTGCAGAAACCCTCATCCACGCCTTCATCACTTCCCGTCTGGACTACTGCAATAGCCTCCTTTATGGTTCACCCTCAACAATCACCAATAAACTCCAATACATTCAGAACTCCGCTGCCCGTCTACTCACCCATTCCCGGACCCGTGACCACATCACCCCCGTCCTTTACAAGCTTCACTGGCTCCCCATCTCCCAGAGAATCCAGTACAAAATCCTCCTCTTGACCTACAAAGCCCTCCATAACCTGGCCCCATCCTACCTGGCTGACCTCCTCTCCAGACACACTCCCACCCGCAACCTCCGCTCTGCTGGTACCAACCTCCTGACCCCCCCCATCCGGACCAAATTTAGATCCTGGGGGGACAGGGCCTTCTCCATCGCTGCTCCCACCCTCTGGAACTCGCTACCTCACACCATCAGAGACTCCTCCTCACTCACCACATTCAAAACATCACTCAAGACCCACCTGTTCAACACTGCATTCAACATTTAACCCACAGCATCTAACCCCTGACTATCTCCTCTCCTTCTCCCTCCTTTGTGCTTTGAATATTTCCCTATTGATTCTTCTTTTTTTGCAATTGTTTTTATGATTTGCTATGCATTATGTTTTGCACTCTGTCAAAGCGTCTTTGGGCTTCCTGAAAAGCGCTATATAAAATAAATGCATTATTATTATTATTATTATAAGGCTACATGTAACCATGGTGATGGGTAGTTTTTCAGATGTTTCTTTGCGTCCACCTCCTCTCATGAGAAAAGAGTATCGCTTATTATTTCAGGCCATTTGTTGACAACATCGAGTAGCCTCTTCCAAGCAATGCCTGCATCCATCAGTAGTGTGACGGCATGAATAAACCCATGTGACGTTAGTCATAGATACAGACCTTGCATGAGGCAATGGTGATGGGATTGATTTTGGAAAAGCTGGCATCGACGTTAATGAAAGTACAAAGTGAGACTAGTTGAGGAAGAATGCAGCAAACTATAAAGAACTTGTCACCTTCTTGGTTCTTAAAGTTGCGGGTTAGAGCATTAAAGGATGGAGGACTGTGCACCCTCAACCTTACAGTCCTCGTTTCAATGTCTACAAAGGAAACAGCTGGGAAACTTCCCTGGCCTACAACATCCAGGAAATACGAGATCTATAGCAAAAGTTTCATGATCACATTTGGGTCCAAAAAAAATCCAAAAGAAATAAAAGCTGATTGAGAAGGAGCTTGTGCATCTCATCCAAAGAAAAGGACAACTTAAAATAGAGCATGCCAAGTTTGTCACTGCAACGCAAAGCGAGAGCTGAAGGGTCGTTTGGCGGTTTGCACTTAAGAGCATTCCTCCAAACTGCAGTTTCCGTGCCCGATGTCGTGTAATCGAAGTAGCCCGTCGAGGCACGGTTGTACAGTGTCCCGGCTCCCGGCAAGCACGGACTTTATTGAGAGACCTTCAAACTCCTCTAAAGTTTTTTTTTTTTTTTTTTTTTCAGGATCCAAGGCTCATAGTAGATCTGTCACACACACATAGACATACAGACGAATACACAAGACACAACGCAGGACTGTTAGATGAGACAAACAGCCGCTGAGCTTGGGGGAAGTGCCGTCACTTCACGGTGCACTCTGGGTACCAGCAACATCACAGCAATGGCGACGTCTTTCTCACTGCACTCGGTGGGAAATTTCCTAAGGAGAAATTAGCTTCTCCCCATGGAAGCCAGCCTATGGTTAATTACCTTCGCCACCAAAGGTGGGTGGAGGTTATGTTTTCACCCCTGTCTGTCTGTCTGTTTGTCTGTGTGTCTATCTGTTTGTTTGTCTGTTTGTCTGTCCGTTTGTGAACCAAATATCTCAAAAAGTTGTGGACGGATGATTTTGATTAAATGTGATTGTGTATTGTGATTTTCTGGTCTACTCTGGGATACAAAACGTGAACTGTTCACCTGGCGGAGGTATGCTCTCTACTGAGTGCCGTCCTAGTTGTGCTTTGTTGTTCATGTTGTCGTTTTTATGTTTGTTCATTTATTTATATTTTTCATTTTGTTTGTCCTGCCTGTCCTCTGCTCTTGGTCTGTTGGGCTTTGTCAACCAGCCAGGAGGGGAACCCTGTGCTCCTCTCCTGTGTGCCCTCCCTTTCATCCCAAGTGTTGTATTTTTCCCTCAGAACCCTGGCATGTTGAGCAGGTGCCATGATTCTTCTGCCTGATCTCTCCTGCCCGTGGCTTTGATGTGTGTTTTAGATGACAACAGTGCTTGCAGAGTTCTGACGCTGGTGGACTGCCACTCAGTCGGCTGGGACACTGGCTGACTGGATGGTCGAGGCTCTCTCAGAGATCCAGGATCGAGTCATGACCATCCGTCTGTACAATGAGGGCATTTGTGACTATTATGTTACAGTCTGGCTTAGTTTGCTACGCAGACATACAAGTCCACATATGGCTCGTCTGGAACAGCCTTGGCATATGGACCGGAGCTCAGAAGTACCAAGTTAAGTTATGGATCAAGGAAGATGGCAAAATCTCCCATATCACTAATGGGATTATAATCGGGATGAACCATCGTCAAGTCTTTTATGCTGGGCAGCCTAAGGTGTGTTGCAGGTGCGGTCAACTTGGTCACCTAATCACTGGGTGTAAAGAGGAGTTTTGCTCCCAATGTGGCAAGATGGGAAATATGAGGGAACACCGCACCATTGAGGTGTGGTGCAACCTCTATGTAGTATCAGGGCACACCTTTCGTTCTTGTCCGCAGAGTTACGCAAGCATGATATGTACGTATGTGGGCAAGAATGATGCTGCTGCTGAGAAAAACAAGGGTCCAAGAGAAACTGATAACAAGGTCGTTGTCTCTTTTC
Organism: Myxine glutinosa; assembly: GCF_964187855.1. Classification (NCBI taxonomy): domain Eukaryota; kingdom Metazoa; phylum Chordata; class Myxini; order Myxiniformes; family Myxinidae; genus Myxine; species Myxine glutinosa. The sequence goes on along the minus strand of NC_136265.1, from coordinate 140,402,710 downwards.
CCCCCAACCTCTCCTCCTATCCCTGTCCCCCCACCACAGGAGGATGTGGTGAAGTAGGAAAAGAAGGAGGAGAAAGACGATGTAGATCCTCTTGAGGAAAAGAAGGTCCTGAATGTGGTTATGTCAGGCATGGAGCCCATCAAGGTGGGAGGGGAGAACTTGGTTGTTGGGCCCCTGTACAAGCAGCTCCGTTGTCAGATGTAGAGAAGGTGAGCTCCTCCTCTGGCTATGAAGACATTGATGAATGGACATTGGTTAAAAAGTGTCAGAGGAGTAGCAAAGAGAAAGCAAAGGCTCCCCTGGGAAAGGTCCTACAAGGCAAGTATAGCAAGTCACCAAAGAATTGTGGGTTCCGAAAGCCCCCATGCCCCGGTCCATCCATGTGTGGGATCGTGCCTGCTTGGGTGAGGGTCCAGGATCAGTCAGATTTGGCTGCAGTCAGCTGCCTAAGAGTATCCCCCAAGAGTTTCCCTCTGTAACAGACTCCTACACTCTCTTCAATCCCACTCCTCCCTCCACTTCTTCAAAACAGCTTTTCACCACCATCTCATATCTTCACCCATCCAAAACCTTGAGCTTCTCTACCCGCAATAATCCTCCCCATACCCACCTCCTTCAAATTCCCTGTTTTATTGACTGAAAGCCCCTGCAGTGTCCATCTTGTTTATCCTGTGCACCCAACCCTAGCCTTCTCTCAACCACAGAGGTCCCTGTTCCCCACTGTTGTACTTCCCTCTCTCCTCCTCCTCTTGTCTCCTGCTGCCTTTATATGTTATATGTGTTAGGTCTCATACGAGCCTAGACTAAGTATACAAAAATTAAAATAAAAAAAGAGCCCATCTTCCACTTTTTCTTCCCGTTTCCGTTCCCCCTTTCCCCCAGCCCTTAGTCCTCCCCCATCCCCGTACACTAGGGGCGACTGCAGCCTCAGAAGAGGTGCTAGAGGATCTGGGTCTGCTCTACCCAACAGTGAGACCTTTGTGGAAAAAGGCTTCATTTCCTTGGTGTGGGAGCATTATGCTTAGCTGCCTGGGCAGAATGTCTGCATTGATGGGACGAGGTCTCTGGCACACTTGTAGCCCTTGGCTGTGGAAAGAATAACCATAGGAGGATATGCAGTGGAGCACAGTACGTTCCATGCCTCTCGTTTTGTGCTTCACACTATCGGTTTTGGTGTTTCATTTACTAACACCTATGAAGTTAAAATCGACGTCTTTGAGTGCAGGGGAATGGTGAGTGCAGATACTTCTCTCCAAATTGGCGATAGAGAGAGTCGTATTGGTCTGGAAGTAGAACTAACCATGCCGCAGGCTTAGGGTCCCTTGTTAAATGGGAACCCGAATGCTCAGACCACCTCGACGCTAATCTATTCCTTGATAACCTATAAGATAGTTATGATGTGTCTTTCCCGATTTCCAATTTATAAAGGAAGTAATTTTGCGATTAAAAGTCTAAATCATCTTCTTCTTCACACTTTAGCCATGATGTCATACTCGGAGGTCGACCACCATATCCGCACTGTCTACGGGTTACATTGCGGTACGATTTAATTCAACCGGCGAATAATTCTCGAATTCCTTCAAATATGCCAGGTCGATGCGTCATTGGTGGTTGTATTCATACAAACCAAGATGTTGTCATGCTACAGCAATTGCCCAAAGATCCGTGGGTTGCCAGGAATTGAACGAGGTTTGTCCGAAATACCCGATTGTGGATCGGGCCAACAAAATATTCGCTTTTGTGCTCGGAACATTTTACAGAGCACTATCTATCTATAATTCCAGTAATCTCTGTGTGTATGTTTGTATGTTTGTATGTTTGTATGTTTGTATGTCTGTGACCGCTGTTTCTCGACAACCACGGGTCCGATATACTTTAAACTTGCCAGGTATATTGCTGGGGACCCGAAGATGTGCCTTTTCAAGGTTTCATATTAATCGGACAAGTAGTTACCGAGCTATGTCCAAAAAACGATTCAACCAATCAGAGAGCAGCGAGCTATCACGTGTGCCGAACGTGGCGAACAGACTCTGCCTCGGACGGCACATTTGAGAGCGTATTCATTTATTTCACGTTGGCAAACTATGTTGCCGTTAAACTATGTTGTAAAACTAATTAAAACTAATTTGCGACATATTAATCGGAGAAGTAGTTACCGAGCTATGTCCAAAAAACGATTCAACCAATCAGAGAGCAGCGAGCTATCACGTGTGCCGAACGTGGCGAACAGACTCTGCCTCGGACGGCACATTTGAGAGCGTATTCATTTATTTCACATTGGCAAACTATGTTGCCGTTAAACTATGTTGTAAAACTAATTAAAACTAATTTGCGACATATTAATCGGAGAAGTAGTTACCGAGCTATGTCCAAAAAACGATTCAACCAATCAGAGAGCAGCGAGCTATCACGTGTGCCGAACGTGGCGAACAGACTCTGCCTCGGACGGCACATTTGAGAGCGTATTCATTTATTTCACGTTGGCAAACTATGTTGCCGTTAAACTATGTTTTAAAACTAATTACGTGCACGCTATGGCGATTTCTTTACCAAACTCCGCAAGCCGTTCGCTTTGGACCAAACCATTTCATGTAAATAGAGGGGGGGGGGGGATATAATTTTAGATATATATATAGTACGGGCATGCCCTAGTTATAAAGAAACAGAGATGGCTATAGATCTTGTGAATATCCACCATGATTGAGAGAGCCTATCCACCACCCTAACGATTAAGTGGACGAAACAACCATCGCTCGAAATTTTACCGAGCTATCGGCACATGTACACGGGCGATTTGAGCGGTGACTCAAACATCTGTGTTGGCCTGACGGTGATCGATCTCGAGCCTGGTGTGGGCTTAGCAGTTAGGGGCTGGCTTGGGATCCTCGGATCCTGGGTTTGAGTCCTGGTCGATCGCTGAATTAACGCCAGGGGGGTTGACTCAGCCTGTTCGTCCTTCCAAGGTCGGAAAATTGAGTTCCAGTTCACTGGTAATTCCCCGTGTGTTGCAAGAGGCGACTAACAGGGTTGGCGGCAGAAAGGGCATCAGGGCATCCGGGCATCCGACCTCACGGCAGGAAGGGCATCTGACCTCACGGCAGGAAGGGCATCTGACCTCACCACCACTCCCTCACCCCTCCACTGAATCAGCTGGCATTTTCTTTTTCACTACTAACACTGCCATCTTCACAAAAAACAATTGTCTGAATTACACGCACAAGGCTCAAAATGATACGGCTCCACAATTCCCCCGAAAGCGTTTCCATCACTAATTTTGTCTGCAATAGCTTCTTCAAAATCCAACAGATAAGTTTCAACTACCTTCAGATTTGCTTATGACGGTGGAATCAGTATCGGAATCCGAGCTCGAAATGCACTGTTCTCTATGTAAAGCTGCCATTTAGATCAGGGTGAGTTCATAGTGTGACGTCACTGGCAAAATCAAAAATCGACACTCTAGGGCTTTTTTGACACTTTGTGATTGGGAATTTTTTTTCCAAAAAACTCCCTTCAATTTAGACTGCGATGATTTTCATTGGTTTTCAGGAAAAAAAATTGTGTTTGAGTTCCCCTTTGAGATCCCGAATGTCAAGGTCCTGGGTTTATAAGAAATTATCCCATGAGGATTGGCCTCACTCAGGGTGGTTGCGTCATTAACCTCCCTGAATCTGGTCAAGATGGACACTGCTCAGAGTGCATCGGAAAGAAGGGATTCCTGCACCAGTTGGAGCTACTCCTTTTCCCTCTGTCCCTGTCATTGCTGGGGGTGAGTTTAATATAGATGTGGCCAAACTGGTCCAGGATTACTTGTGCGGGCCCTAAAAGGTTTATTCGGGATTTCAGGTTGAGGGGCTTGGGTGAGCAAAGGTATACCTCCACCTGTACAGCTGGTACTTGGCAGGGGAGAATTAATTCTTTATTTTTGGCACCTCAGACCTGGTACTCCACGAGGCGGCTTTCTCTGATCACTGTCGTTTGTCTTTGGGCGTAGAGGTAGACGGGTCCCGTTGCTCTGAACTCTGGATGCTTAACTGTCGCTTCTTGCAAGATGACAGTTTAGTGTGGTCCTACGTTTGGCAGTACAGGGATTGGGAAGCGGTTAGGTGCCTCTTCCTTTCCTCAGTAGACTGCATGATGGGAGAAGGTGAAATGTAGGACAGGATACGGTCACACTCAGCAGACTCTGAGTGGACCTCAAACCATTGCACCACCGAGTTAGCCATTAATACCAGTTATGACAAAATGCATGCAACGAAGTGCGGATTGCCTGGCACAAGCGATCTCTCTCACTCTCTCTCTCGCTATCTGTCTCACATACATTGTCAGCACTCTGGTTGCACCAAAAGCGTGAAAAAAATTGCGTTGACATTCCATAATTGTATCTATTGCCAGAGTTTTGTTTTTTTTGTAAACAAGTTCGAGGCTCGTGTAAGAGCTAGCATTAATCACAAAAAAACAAACTGACACATAAAGCATAAGATGAAGGGCTCGGTAGACAAGATGGGGAGAGAGAGGGAAGCACACAAGTACAACAGTAGAGAACAGGGACATCGGGAGATCTGTGGGAGGGAGAGGGCTTGGGGGAGAAGGCATGGGGGAAGGGGGGGGGGGGTTGGCAGAGGTATAAGACACATGGACACTGATAGGACTTCCAGGAAAGAAGTCGGCATTTCAAAAAAGTGGATCTGGGGTGAATTAACGGGGGTAGAAAAGATCAAGGTTTTGGATGGGGGAAGATAAGAGATGGTGGTGAACAGCTGTTTTAAAGTCCTGGAGGGAGAAGTGGGATTGAAGAGAGTGAGGGAGTTTGTTCCAGAGGCGGCAGTAAAGAGGATGAAAGAGTCAAAGTGAGCAGAGAGACTTGATTTTGGCAGTTTCACCAGAAGAGGGTTGCTGGCAGATCTTGTGTGACCTGTAGGAATATTTGGGGGAGAGAGCACAGAGAGAGAGCTGGAGGAGGAAGTGTTTGATGCAACACATTCTGACGGTGAAAATATTTCGCCAGTTATTCGCAGGAACCCCGAGGAATTCCAGGAAAATCACTCTTAATTTTAATAGCATCCATTTTGGGGCTGTCAACACAAATGCTGAAGTTGTGTTGTGACTTCCCGTGGAGTTGGAGAAGAAACAGACTTGACCACCGGCGTTGCCTCCAAGCAACTGGTCTGTGCTGCTCAAATATTGTTTCCGAAACTCACTGGATGAACGACTCGAAACTTCCAAACCACTCCAAATGTTATTTCACATTTTGCTTGTATGGAGCTAAAAAAAACAAAAGAAAACTGAAGCCATCGTCACCTGGGCTACATTCGGTGCCATCTACTTATTGGGTTTGCAAAAGATAACGTTGAATCGAAATTTCTGACAATTTGGCATACATAATATGTCGATGACCATAGGTACGCGCAACTATAGTGCCGGTAGATCACAGGCTTGCTGTATCGGGTGTGCACCGGTTTAGTGAGGGGTACCTCGTGGATGTTGTGCTGACGATAAGACTGCTATTCGCTTTCTAAAAGGAAATGAAGGAAAGTTGAAGCTTTAGACATTTGTATTCCATCACGCTAATTGTGTTGCATCCATATATCTTGATTAAACTAGATGGTATTCACAGAATATTCATAGTACTGTTACGTGGTCCCCTCGGTGACTACCTGGTCTCGGTGACCCCCGGACCGTGAGAGGAACTTCGCCAGAAAGTAGTATTATATATGCGCTTTCGCAACGCAATCCCTATGAATTCCACCCAAGAGAAAACTGATGTTCAATGATATATTTCAAGGGTAAGGATATCATACAATTTCAATGATACAATCAAGGATATATTCCCCGAGCAATCAACAACAAACAACCATCAACAATTCCCACTCCACAATCAATTCCCTATATGATTAAGATGGCCATCTTATATATGTGTGTCCCCGTTGGTACTCACGACCCCCTTTTGGTCTCTGTCCCGCACAATGTCTCTGGGCGCCTCCTGACCAAGATGATGGTCGGCGTCGCCGCACTCGGGCGGTTGAACGAACCCCGGGTGGACGTGTTTCCACCGGGCAGGTATCGTACCAGGCACCACGGCTGCAGCCCCTCGTGGCCACGCGAAGCGGGTACGGTAAAGCAAGCCAAAAGCCCCACGCCGCTTGCAACGCGTGTTAGGCCCCAACGTGCGACCCGTACGCGTCTTTTTAGACGGGGTCGCGAACGGTGCCAGACGCTGGGTCGGTGCACGGCCACACGACAGTTTGACGTCCACCGGGCAGGTATCCGTCCCGGTAACTCCTCTCGCCAGACGGGCTCGGGAACGCCGCTTTTCCACACGGCTCAATATCAATCCCACCTTTCGTCGGAGTGGGGCGAGGAAGAAGAATCCTCGTCGCTTTTCTTCCTCGTGTCTTTTCCTCTTCCGTTTCCGGCCTCTTTTCAGAAGGGCTCCTGACCCTCCAACCACAACAACCCTTAATCTACTACACATGGATAAGCAAAGACCTGGATGGTAATTCACATACATTCACATAAATATGTAACAGTACCTAACATGTGAGTAAGACAAAATATCCCTTTGGAATGTCATGACATACCTGCGCAGTCAACTTATTGCGAGCCAACTCTTCTGTTTTTGAAGTGGCTGCCAGACCACATGAGCGATGAGATCCTAAATTTATATTCTCTAAATAATTGTTGCATAGATCACGCTCAATACATTTCAAACTGATCAGACTAAGCATTGTCCCTGTCGAATTATGACGTCATAATTATGGCACCAATGACGTCATCGTTAACAACACCTATTCCCCATATGGAGTTCTTTACAATGAGCCATGTTTCAATTTTTTCCATACAGTGGTTTTGGAGATGTAGAGGTGCAGCATGTTTCGGTTTTTCCAAGATGGCGCCTGTACCGCATGACCTATGACGTTATGATTATCATTAAAATATTCTAAAGGAAGAGTCGCTCCGATGGTGAAAATTTCGTGTCCATCAGACCAACAGTTGCTGAATTTTTTAAAATAATGATCGGATAAGTGTTGTACTTGTCGAATTATGACGTCATAAGAAGGCACCGATGACATCATTATTAACATATCTTATTCCCCATGGGGAGTACTTGACAATGAGCCAGGTCTCAATTTTTTCCATGTAGTGGTTTCAGAAGTATAGAGGTGCGAAGTTTTTCCAAGATGGTGCCTGTACCACGTGACCTATGACGTCATAATAATCATTAAAATATTCTACAGGAGGAGGCCCTCCAATGGTGAACCTATCTCAGCCCACTTCCTTCCAAAATCCCAGATTTTCCTTCCTGAGAGTTTGCTTCTGTATCCATCCATTTTGTCCACCACCCCATCCGTCCTTCCCTTTCCATCATTCATCCCCACATCCCTTATTTGTCCAAGTCTATTCTGCCCTTCAACCTTGCTGTTAGTGTTTGTTTGTCTCTCTCTCTCTTTATCTCTCTCTCTCTTTATCTCTCTCTCTCTCTCTTTATCTCTCTCTCTCTTATCTCTCTCTCTCTTTATCTCTCTCTCTCTCTCTATCTCTCTCTCTCTCTTTCTCTCTCTCTCTTTATCTCTCCCTCTCTCTTTATCTCTCTCTCTCTTTATATCTATCTCTCTCTCTCTTTATCTCTCTCTCTTTACATCTATCTCTCTCTCTCTCTCTCTCTCTCTCTCTCTCTCTCTATCTCTATCTCTATCTCTCTCTCTTTATCTCTCTCTCTTTACATCTATCTCTCTCTCTCTCTCTCTCTCTCTCTCTCTCTCTCTCTCTCTCTCTCTCTCTCTCTCTCTCTCTCTCTCTCTCTCTCTATCTCTATCTCTCTCTGCTGTGTTTTTTGTTGTGTTGCCTCCTGATCCATCCAGTGTCCTAGCTCTTCCACGAGCTCTACTAATATACTACAAAGGTGATTTCAAACGGGATAGGTAGACTTAAGGTTTCTCACGTTGGACGTTACACCCACTTACATCTACATCGTTCGTGGCCAAGCTCTAATACGATTTGCCCTTGAGCCCTAAACGATCCCCTAACAAGGTACAGAGCAGTCTTCCAGATGTTCCAGGAAACTTCTGCAAAGGCTCAGCCCATCGAGCACAGATTCCCGTGCACTGTTTACGTGCGGCGCTCTATTTTTATGCACAAATATAAATCACAGCTTTCCCGAATGCAATTTCCCGGCAAGATCTGTTTGCCCCCAAGCACTCCGAGAGGCCCCACAATCGGATGCGCACCGGCAGGAAAGGGCCTCGATCGGCTTCAGCGTCCAGTTCGAGCCACGATCGACCACAACCTCTCGTGATGCTCTTCCGGATCAGAATGCTCATCAGTTGTACTCGCTCTGATCGCCTCGAAAGCAAAGCCTTGATGGTTGAAGGGGATCTACATTAAATGGGCTAGGACCTGAATGTGTCTGCCTTTGTATATATATATATATATTGACTTCCTAAATACAACTCCATCAAATGGCTCCTGGTTGAAGAATGATTTAAAATCATGCTCAAGGCTTCTTCGATGATATCATCTACATCATGGACGAGCTGCTCAGGTGAACTGGAGCGTCCCTCGAGGCAGGCACATCAGGTGAGACCGAAAGTGAACGTTTGAAAACTTTCAATGAACTTTAAGATCGATTGTTACGTCATCGCATTTTGCCCAAAAAGGCACTGCTTCGAACATCATCAGCATCATCGATTGTGTCCTGCAATAGTAGTTCATCTCTACTTTCTAATAAAATTGGGGAAGTTTGGATATATCATTTTGATTGTTTGATGTTGAGTGATTTTTCTTTTGGCAAATTATGCAACATTATAATTATAATACAAACTTCATCTTCTAAAAGTTTCCTCTTCTCGCTTCCCGAAATACTTGTGTATTGTTTTGTAAAAGGGGCACCATATAATTTCCATATACATAGTTTACATTTTTACAGTGTAACATGTCCAGTTCCTATCGCATTGCAGTCCAAATTACAATTGTGCATCGTGAATGTCAGAAGCAGTTTTCATGCTGGTGTTATAATGCGCATTTAATCTCACGTTGTATGTTATAGCCAGAGAGAGAGGGAGATATAGGGGAGAGAAAGAGATAGAGGGGGGGGGGGGGAGGAGGTAGAGGTGGTGGGGAGATAGAGGGGGGAGGTAAAGAAAGAGGGAGAGATAGAGACAGGGGAGAGAGAGAAGGGAGATAGAGAAGAAGGATAGAAAGAGAGAGGGATAGAAAGAGAGACGGGGAGAAAGAAAGAGGGGGAGAAAGAGAGAGGAATAGAAGGAGAGAGATGGAAGAGAGAGAGAGAGGATAGAAAGAGAGAGGAGGAGAAAGAGAGAGGAATAGAAAGAGAGAGGAATAGAAGGAGAGGGGCGAGAAAGAGAGAGGAATAGAAAGAGGGAGGAGGAGAAAGAGAGAGGAATAGACAGAGAGAGAGAGAGATAGAGATAGATAGAAAGAGAGAGGGATAGAAAGAGAGAGAGGGGGGAATAGAAAGAGAGAGGAATAGAAAGAGAGAGGAATATAAAGGGAGAGGGGAAATAGGGAGGGGGAGATAGAGAGAGAGGATATATAGAGGGATAGAAAGAAAGAGGAGGAGAGAGGAGATCTAGAAAGGGAGAGGGGGGATAGAGAGGGAGAGAGAGAGAGAGAGAGATAGAAGGATAGAGAGTGAGGATGGGTCGAGAGAGAGAGATAGACAGAGAGAGAGATAGACAGACAGAGAGAGAGAGACAGAGACAGACAGATGGGGGATAGAGAGAGAGAGAGAGAGAGAGAGAGAGAGAGAGAGCGGGATAGAGAGAGGGGAGAGAAAAGGGAGAGGGCGAGTGGAGGGAGAGGGCGAGAGAGAGAGAGAGAGAGGAGAGAGAGAGGTGGGGATAGGGAGAGAGAGAGAGAGTGAGCGAGAGAAGGAGGATAGAGAATGGGGGGTGGGGGGCGAGAGAGAGAGAGAGAGAGAGAGGAGAGAGAGAGAGAGGTGGGGATAGGGAGAGAGAGGGGGGAGAGAGAGAGAAGGAGGATAGAGAATGGGGGGGGCGAGAGAGAGAGAGAGGAGAGAGAGAGAGGTGGGGGATAGGGAGAGAGAGGGGGGGAGAGAGAGAGAAGGAGGATAGAGAATGGGGGGGGGGGAGAGAGAGGGGGGATAGAAAGAGAGGCGAGAGAGAGAGAGGGGGAGAGAGAGAGGGGGGCTAGGGAGAGAGGGGGGATAGGGAGAGAGGGGGGATAGGTAGAGAGGAGGATACAGAGAGGGGAAGAGGGGTGATAGAGACAGATGTACAAGCCATTACTCCGTGCTTTTACAGTCTTAATATCATTGATATAGTTATTTTAAAAGATGTTCCTCTCAAGTAAAACCCACAAAATGGAAATAATCATTTCATAAACATTTGATGTTCACTAAAGTTACAATTATCCCCAAATGAGCTCAAATACAATCAACATATCATCACCACTTTGGATGAAAGCCTGCAGTCTTCCGTCGCGACATCCTCAGGTCCCCTTCAAATCACCAGCACCAACACTTATGGCGTTTGGCAGGGAAGGAGGGAGTGTAACACGTTCGGGCACTTATCGTTTCCCATTTACCAGCACGGAATCTGGTGGCGCGTTCCCAACAAATCCATGACGAGGTCGACGGCTGCCACCTGTACCTGTATCTTGAACATCAGTGCCCCTACTATGATCCTCTTCCTTCTTTACCTTTTCAGGCAGGTACGTCTTCGTCAGAATGAACCTTATTGCAGTATTTGATGTGGTTGTTTGATGTGGTTGTTTGATGTGGTTGTTTGATGTGGTTGCGTGATGTGGTTGTTTGATGTGGTTGTTTGATGTGGTTGTTTGATGTGGTTGTGTGATGTGGTTGTTTGATGTGGTTTGATGTGGTTGTCGTTTTGAATTGGGAAAAGTTCAGGCATTGTTATCACCAGTCTTTTCCTCACATTCTTTTACCCCTCTGAGGCCTTTTCCCAATTGATTGTCAGTGATATTATGGCATTGGTGTGGAATATTTGAGCCAGTGTTAAAGGTTAACATACACCTACATGCATTTCTTATTGTACTCCCTTCTTTATTTTACTGGACGTAAATGGACTTGACATTTTACTTGACTTGAAAGGCCTTAAGGATCCAGCAATTGCACTGACATGGATTATCTGTCTCCATATTGTGCTGTTAAGGTGGGGAGCAGGTGAGGGCTTTTGGGGGGGGGGGGGGGAGGGGAGGGAAGGTTGGGCTAGGGTTTGCCATCTGCAAGTCATGTTCTCACTTAAAACCTCTTGCAACTAACTACCTGTGGAGGCTGGTGGCATCGCTCAAGGAACCAACCTACTGTTATCGGTGCACATCAAGGAGTCATCTTCATCAATGAAGATTCCATTGCATCATTTTGCAGAGGACTCCACCCTATACTGGACTGTTCCTCATCCCTCCGTCAGGTCGGAGTGAGAAACAGTTTCCTAGAAGTGGTAATCTATCTGGAATACGGGAATACGTTTTAAATGAAAGAATGTCCTCGGCTAACCTATCCCCTCCAGGATAACTGCCTAGATAATCCACCATTTAAATTCTGTGTTCAGCCTCTGGGAGAAAGAGTCTTTTGTGCTCCTGGACCTCATGATAAGTTATAAGCCGTCTTTGGCAAACCCTGTCTCCTAGCTGGCCTCCAAAGCAGACCTCTCCCTCAGAATTCCCTACAGGATAAAGTCCTACCTCAGCCATCTTGAACCTTGAATGCTGTCCAAGGCCTTCATTTGAAGTGCCATGGACTTCCCATCTGGCCCCCTTTGACGTCATTGTTTATAAGGCCCTAGGTGTCCTCGGCATCTCATGACAGGAAGCTTTGTCTCAGGGTCTGCTTTTCACTTGCTTCTGACAAATTGAAGGTCTTACTATTCCCTACTTCTCACCTTTCCACCTTGACCCCCTTGGGTCACAAACATGTCACCAGAAGCCATTACCTTGTTACCCTCCTCATGTCTAAACTTAAGGTTCACCTCAATTGATTTCTCCCCCTCTTCTCTCATCTGTGGAACAGTCTTCCTGAGTCTGTTGTATCACGCACCTCTATCCAGAACTTCAAGTTTGCTTTCCACTTGTGGGATAATATTTTTCTTTCATGTGATGGCAGAGGAAAATTTCGTTTTTCAACTACCACGCCCTCTGCAAAGCGTCGATTAAGCCAAAGCACTTTCTTGGTTTATTGGTGCAATACAACCTTGGATGGGGTGCCACTCCAACACAGGAGGCCAGGGCAGGAATCTGGAAGTCAGCGGGTCGGTGATATCTCGCTACCCTGGGATCTTTAACGTTCACCAGCTAATACTGGCGGACGGGATGCACAGTTGAATGTCCATCCAAGGGACGGAACACACATCGGTTCTGCCAATGACTATCACTGTAGCCTGGTGTTGGCTTAGCGGTTCGGGTGCTGGCTTGGGATCCTGGGATCCTGAGTTCGAATGCCGATTGATCGCTGAATTAACACCAGGGGAGTTGACTCAGCCTGTCATCCTTCCGAGGTCGGCAAATTGAGTACCAGTTCACTGGTAATTCACTGTGTGTCGTAAGAGGCGACTAACAGGGTTGGTGGCAGGAAGGGCATCCGGCCATAAAACATTGCTTCAAAAAAGGACCACGGTCTCCAAAAAAGGCCAACCTCTGCTCTGCGGCGAAAAATGGCCTCCAAAGGTGGTTCCAATGACTATCACTGTGCCTGTGAAACACCATATTGAACATTTCACACCCAACTGTAGAAACATCTTGAGTAAATATTTGGGCCTGAAAAAGTCCTGATGAAGGACCAGAATGACAGCAAATCTAAGAGCAGATGTCTCGGTTATACAGGGTGTGCCATTTATCTATTCCCAGTTTTAAAGCCTTCTAATTCTGTTGCTAAGAAACAAAATCGAACAAAATATTTACAGGATATAGGGACATATTTCAGGTTTGTGTGGTGAAAATGTTGGTGAATTGTTATCACAAGTCACAAGTTAAAATGTTAGTTATCACACGGGGTGAGGTCTGGCGAACGAAGGAGCCAGGGCATATTGGGCGCCTCCTTCGCCAGACCTCACCCCGTGCCATTTCTTGTTGTGAAGCTTTCTTAAGGGTAATGTTTACTCAGTTCAACCAGATGCCTGAAAGAGCAGATTCCAGCAACTTTTGGAGAAACTACGATCGGAATGCGACAGGAAAATGGTCTTGGAGTATCGCAAAAGGATGCACACACTGCTTGAATATGATGGAAATCGCATCGAATTTCATAACTAATTTTGTACACTTCTGAATTCAATATAATTTTTCCCACAAAACTTGAAATATGTAGCTAAATCCTGTAAATATTTTGTTAGATTTTGTTTCTTAACAACAGAATCACAAGACTTCAAAACCGGGAATATATAAATGGGCCACCTTGCATAATGGGAGAATCCGGAGTGGTTTCTAGCTGAAGTTGCAACCCGAGATGAAATGTGGGTTTATGTGCCATTTCCATCCCAAAAGTATAGCTTGGAGGCACCCTTATTCCAATCCGGCACACAACTTTCAAGTTATAGTTTATAACCACCTTTAGAGGCCATTTTTCCCCGCAAAGCGGGGGTTGGCCTTTTTCGGGAACCGTGGTTGTTGTTGTTTTTTCGGTCCCCTTTTTGAAGCAATGTTTTACGGCCGGATGCCCTTCCTGACGCCAACCCTTTTTGCCGCCTTTAACGACAAACAGGGAATTACCAGTGAACTGGTACTCAATTAGCCGACCTCTGAAGGATGATCAGGCTGAGTCAACCCCCCTGGCGTTAATTCAGCAATCGACCGGGATTCGAACCCAGGATCCTAGGATCCTAAGCCGGCACCCTAGCCACTAGCCCAACACCAGGGTTTTTTTCAAGTTATAGTTTATCAGCTGGAATACGATACGACCTCCATCTCTTGGTGTTCGAAGGGAATTATTAAAATAGACTATTTATCTTATTATAATAGAGCAAACGTATATGGTTATGTTTGTTTATATGCGACCAAACGTTTTCTTCTTCTTCAAAACATATTAATACCCAAAACACATTCCGTGAATTCTTAATTACGTTTAGACTGCTGAGACCCCTCAGATCTTTGACGAACCTATAAGTCCCCCAAGACCCTTAAGACCACCAAGACCCTTGAAGACCCAAAATACCCTTAAATACCCTGAAGACCCAAAATACCCTGAAGACCCAAAATACCCTGAAGACCCAAAAACACCCCGAAGCTCCAAAAGCCCCTGAAGACCCAAAATACACTGAAGACCCCAAAGACCCCGAGGACCCCAAAGGCCCGGAAGACCCAAAATACCCTTAAAGGGCATGAGGATCCAAAGGACCCTGAAGACCTAAAAGACCCCGAAGACGCAAAACACTCCGAAGACCCAAAACACCCCAATGACCCAAACACCCTGAAGACCACAAATACCCTGAAAGACACTGAAGACCCAAAACACCCTGAAGACCCCAAAGGCCCCGAAGACCCCAAAGGCCCCGAAGACGCAAAACACTCCGAAGACCCAAAACACCCCAATGACCCAAACACCCTGAAGACCACAAATACCCTTAAAGACACTGAAGACCCAAAACACCCTGAAGACCCCAAAGGCCCCGAAGACCCCAAAGACCCTGAAGACCCAAAACACCCCAAATACCCAAAATACCCTTAAAGGTCCAAAGGATCCAAAAGACCCTGAAGACCCAAAACACCATGAAGACCCAAAAGACCCCAAAGACACCGAAAACCCAAAACACCCAAAGACCCAAAATATCCTTAAAGTCACAGAGGATCCAAAAGACCCTGAAGACCCAAAAGACACCAAAATGGTCAAATATCCTATCCCTCTGAAACGACGTGTGGTGAGGCACGCGGAGCTCGCCGAGTCACGCTAGTATTTACAACTAGGAAATACAGCAAGTCTGACATGTCAGTTTTTGCTAAAATTATGCAGGAAACTTCGAGGATCAAGATGTCGTTTTTCCAAAGACAATGGTCCATCCCAAACCATCATCATGTTGCAATTCCAAAAGCAGTAGAAATTGGTTTCCTAAACGCGCAGGTTTTCTAGATTTGGCCTCCTTCGACTTTTATTTTTTGCTTCCAAACATGAAGGAAAACATCCATGGATATGTCTTTGAGGATATCAATGGAACTGTGGTTGTTGTACAAGAGTATTTTGAATACCAAAAGAAAGGCTTCTCCTACATGGGGGAAGATTCCAGCTTAAAGATGCTTGGTAAATGTTTAAGGAAGGGTGCTGATCTTTAGAGAGATGCAGGGTGAGAATGCATGGTCAATTGGTCATACCAATGCATACGTCTTATAGCTCATAGGTTCAGGATACATGGTCATACGAATGCATACATCCTATAGCTCATAGGGTCAGGATACATGGTCATACGAACGCATACATCCTATAGCTCATAGGGTCAGGATACAGGGTCATACAAATGCATACATCCTTTCGCTCATAGGTTCAGGATACATGGTCATACGAATGCATACATCCTATAGCTCATAGGTTCAGGATACATGGTCATACGAATGCATACATCCTCTAGCCCATAAAGACAGAATGCATGGTCATACCAATGCATACCTCTTATAACCCATAGGGCCAGGATACATGGTCATTCCAATCCTACAGCCTACAAAGTCAGGAAGCATAGTCATACCAATCCTACAACCTACGGACAGGATGCATGGTCATACAAATCCTACAGCCTACAAAGACAGGATGTATGGTCATACAAATCCTACAGCTGACAAAGACAGGATGTATGGTCATACAAATCCTCCAGTCTACAAAGACAGGATATATGGTCATACAAATCCGACAGCCTACAAAGACAGGATGCATGGTCATACCAACCCTACAGCCTACAAAGTCAGGAAGCATGGTCATACCAATCCTAAAGCCTACAAAGACAGGATGTATGGTCATACAAATCCTACAGCCTACAAAGACAGGATGTATGGTCATACAAATCCTACAGCTGACAAAGACAGGATGTATGGTCATACAAATCCTCCAGTCTACAAAGACAGGATATATGGTCATACAAATCCGACAGCCTACAAAGACAGGATGCATGGTCATACCAACCCTACAGCCTACAAAGTCAGGAAGCATGGTCATACCAATCCTAAAGCCTACAAAGACAGGATGTATGGTCATACAAATCCTACAGCCTACAAAGACAGGATGCATGGTCATACCAATCCCACAAAGACAGGATGCATGGTCATACCAATCCTACAAAGACAGGATACATGGTCATACCAATCCTACAAAGACAGGATGCATGGTCATACCAATCCTACAAAGACAGGATGCATGGTCATACCAATCCTACAAAGACAGGATGCATGGTCATACCAATCCTACAAAGACAGGATGCATGGTCATACCAACCCTACAGCCTACAAAGTCAGGAAGCATGGTCATACCAATCCTAAAGCCTACAAAGACAGGATGTATGGTCATACAAATCCTACAGCCTACAAAGACAGGATGCATGGTCATACCAATCCCACAAAGACAGGATGCATGGTCATACCAATCCTACAAAGACAGGATACATGGTCATACCAATCCTACAAAGACAGGATGCATGGTCATACCAATCCTACAAAGACAGGATGCATGGTCATACCAATCCTACAAAGACAGGATGCATGGTCATACCAATCCTACAAAGACAGGATGCATGGTCATACCAATCCTACAAAGACAGATGTAGGGTCAAACCAATCCTTCAAAGACAGGATGCATGGTAATACCAATCCTACAAAGACAGGATGCATGGTCATACTAATCCGATGAAGACAAGATGCATGGTCATACTAATCCGATGAAGCGAAGATGCATGGGCATATCATAACTTTATCAGTTGCCAACTTACCTGCAACAAAGTGGAGTTGCCTCAGGAGATGAACTGTTTGGCTGTCCCATAGGTAGTTATATCCAAACATACTTCTTAACTGTTGTGGTGTTTTTTACTCCCGTCAGTGAGTAATGCATTCGATCGTGTCCGTGTGTGTGTGTGTGTGTGTGTGTGTGTGTTTGTGTGTTTGTGAACAAGATATCTGGAAAAGTTCTGAACGGATTTGGATGAAAGTTGGTGGGATGATTGCCCTTGGGATAAGGAAGAATTGATTAGTTTTTGGTGAAGCTCAGGATATTATTCCGGATCCAGGAATTTTTTGAAGGATTGTTTACCATTGGAAGATAGGGCTCATTTTTTAAAACATTATCTTCTATATATTCTATATTTAACATTGTGATATGAAAATTGTTTTCATATTTGTTGAAAATGTAGTTTAAACTCGTGGTTATGCGTTAGAGCGGTGTATTTTGTTAGCAGCGTCGTCTTCAAGGTTCTTTTTTTTTCTTCTAATAAAGACATATTCTGTCATTTTAAAATCACCAAAGTGTGTATTCGGTTTCCCCGTTTCATAAAATGTATCGTTTGATACGTATAATGCTTTAAAACTGTTTTAGTTTTTTTTAACCTCAGAAGAGATATCAACATTAATACCTCAGCGAATGTCAATCGCGGTGTCAGTATTTGATGAACTCATAAAGACTTAGGTGAGTTATAAGTGTGACAAGCATGTGCATGGGATTCTTCCCAGAAGAATGAGTGGTCGCATTAGCTTGTACGACTTAAAATGAGCGAGTTTTGTTTTGACGTTTGGGCCAGTTTTACATGTTGTATCCCTAAGGAATGAAACGAACGTTTTCCTGGCTTACAATTTATTTGAAGTCACACATGCCTCAAAATACACTCACTTATATAGAATTGAACGCTGAATCCGAAAATGTAAGTGAAATTGCCTTGTTTTTTTTTTACATTATCTTCTATATATTCTAAATATATATCTGTGCAGTGTCTGTCTTGTGTTGTCTTGTCTTGTGTTGTCACTGAACTACTCCCTCAAACTTTTGTGAAATCGTACTATTCCAACTTGACCCACGGCGGGAGTATGCGTTCTGCTGAGTGGCGTTCTAGTTTTACCATGAGTCACATTAACACTTGCTGCAAGTAAACACACACACACACATACACACTCACACACACACACACACACACACACACACACACACACACACACACACTATAATTACTCGGATACACTCTGTCTAAGGTAAATGTTTTCCATGACAAATGTATCCATTCAGGTTCATGATAACTCCACTGTTCATGGCTACCGAGGGTGTACACAAATACATTCATTCACCTTTATTTCACATTGGCGTCTTGTACTACAGGTGAACGCATCACTTATGAAGGAGACATATCAAAATTGGAAGCTTTATGCCGAGGAATGTCATAGAAACCTCAGCACTCATCCATATCCAGAGACTGGTGAGCAATGAACATGATCAATCACCTCCAATGGGTGTTCTTTATGCTTGCTGCATTCTCATTATGGATTCTCATTGCTACATTATACATGAGATTATCTAGACAGTGAAACCACCATGGTGTCCCCAAAGCTTCGCCTTCCAGTTTGGGATGTTGTGCATAAAGTAGATGAGAAATGTGAATGTGGTGATGTAATGGTAAAATGGTGATGTAATGGTTGCCGAGCTGTCACCTCGAGGCTAAACTTGGCCATCTTGATGAATTGCCAATATAAACTTCATGAAATGCAAGTTAAACTGGTATTTACAGGGTCACAAAGGTCACTGGGAGATAGAAACATTCCAACTTTTTTTAAATTAAGCCCCTCAGCTTCTGTATTACAATTGTAAGCCCATTGTTCTCTTATGTAAAGTGTAATAATGCACGTGCTAAGAATAGTTATATTATACAAATACAGACTTGGCATTTAATATGGATTATTTTTTTTGTGGGGGTGAACTTACTTTTCAAGATGTCTTAGAACCAAAAGTTCATTGGAATTATGTTGAAATTATTCTAGATTTTGTTAATGTGACCTTTAAAAGAAACAAAAACCACATTTGACATTTCGAAACAAATAAATTGATCCTTGAAAGTGATGTAAACTGATATCGAACTCAATTCATGGACAGTACTGTGTTAAACTTCTGTACGTTTTCCAGAAGTATATCTTTATTTTGCACATTAGCCAAATTTTTTTTTAACAAAAACAAAAGTTAAATTACGACTAGGATTACGGACAGTAAAATCACTGTTCAGTACTTCGTGTAACCCCCACGAGCATTCAGGAGAGCACGTACACGTTGAGGCATGCTGTTCACGAGATTTGCCAAGGTTTGGACAGGAATCGCTTGCCATGCAGTGACAATAGCCTGCTGCAATTCACGCACAGAGGTCGGCTGCTGGTCCAAGTGGTCGATTTGACGCGTTAATTCTGCCCACAAGTTCTCTATCGGATTCATATCCGGGGACATGGCAGGCCACTCTATATGCTCTACACCACGGTCAGCAAGAAAGTGTTGGATCATGCGAGCACGATGAGGCCGTGCATTGTCATCTTGGAAGACAAAGTTTCCTCGAAAGGCTGCACGAGCAAATGGAAGCAATGTTTCTTCCAGAATGGCCCTGTACTTGAACTGGTTCAGGTTTCCATTCAGAACAACCAGGTCAGTTTTGCCCCCTGCATGAAAAGCAGCCCAAACGGTCATCCCACCACCTCTAGCTTGGACTCTTGGCACTATACAATCTTTGTTGTAGGCTTCATGAACTTGTCTGCGCACTCGGACGCGGCCATCTTGACGATAGACCAGAAATCTAGACTCGTCACTGAAGATCACGTGATTCCAGTGTCCTGGCTGCCATTGACGGTGCTCTCTGGCCCACTGCAATCGGCGCTGGCGGTGTTGTCTGGTTAGGCGTGGCTTTCTCAGGGGACGCCTGGCACGATAGCCTGCTTGAACCAGTCATTGGTTGACTAGCCTTCTGGATACAGGCACATTTGTCAGTTGCTGCCACTCAGCCCTAAGCCGATTAGCTGACTTGGTACGGCCATTGCGGACTAACCGGTGCAGCTGGCGATCATCCCTCCTTGTAGTTCTGCGGGGACGTCCTGGCCTCGGTATTGGAGTAGGGACACCCCTCTGAGCATTTCGTTTCAGGGTCTTTGACACCTGACCTTGAGTGATGCCATACTGCCGAGCAATAGCACGCTGTTTCATGCCGTAATTTCGTAAAGCCAACACTCCATGACAAACAGCATTGTCGAGTTGACGGACCATCTCCAGAGGAAGCGGCAATAACTTTTGGAGACGTGCAGCAGTTGTTTTCCACTAATACAGAACGCAACAACACTTGTATACCCGACTGTGAAGCCAATCATCAAATGCACCTGTCCGTACATTTTGCCACGCCACCTGTGATATAATCCTGTTGTTGACTTCTTGCTGCGACAGACAATCAGTGACATGGTTCTTTTAACAAATAAATCACCAAAGTGTAAAAGAAACTCACCAGATTGATATACTGAGTTAAGAAAGTAAACCCAAGTCAAGAAGAAAAAAAAATTCCATATTGAATGCCAAGTCTGTAATTTTTTTTTAAATATCAATTTGCATTCCAATCCCATATGTACCATAATACCATGTGATGCAGAGCCTTGGCTTGGCCTATGCAGTTTCCAGGCCTGGGGTCATGCTGGGAAGCTTGCCATCCCTCTGCCAGCAGTACTCAGGGCAAGATATTGGAACAAAGGACACTGTGGGATATTTAAAATCCACCAATTAATGCAGGCAGATGGAACACACAGTTTAACGTCCATCCGAGGGAAAGCACACACATTGCTGAATCACTAATTAAATAATTCCCCATCACAGGCCCAATACCACAAACTCATGCAGACACAATGCTTGCTGGTCATTGTAGGCCGATCCTGCACGTGATGAGCGAAAGCTTCAGGCACTGTTTTTACTAACTTCATGCCACAATGAAAGATTGATAACACCTTTATTAGTTTAACAGAGTATGTACAGGGTATGTCAATACATATTATACAGGGTGAGCCAGAAATCTGGTTATTTTTTAACACTCGTGTAAAGGTAATAAAAAGTTGTATTTCAAAACAAATTCTCACAAGAAAGTGAAATACATAACATGTCATTTATTTGTGGAAAAGAACATCCAGGAGATGCGCACCATTTCGTCTAACACATTCCTCCAATCTTGGAAGCCAATTAATTCATGACGTTCTGCAACATGGCCACGTCAATATCATCGATTTCGCGTCTGATGTTTTCCATAAGTTCATGAAGAGTTTGTGGATGGTTAATGTGCACTTTGTCCTTTAGATATGACCACAATAAATAATCGCATGCAGTCAAATCGGGTGACCTCACTGGCCATGGAATATCGCCGTTTCTGGAAATGACATGCTTTGGAAAGAGCGCCCTTACAGTAGTCATGGACACTCTGGCGGTGTGGGAGGTTGCACCATCTTGCTGAAACCACGTCATTGGGCTCACTTCTGCAAATCTGTTTAATTCTCTGGAGAGGAAGTTACAAACCATATCGGTATATCGAGCTGCAGTAACAGTGACGGCGTTTCAGTTATCGTTCTTGAATTTGTAAGGCCCTATGATGCCGAACGACGAAAGTGCACACCACACTGTGACTTTGGGACTGTGTAACAGTTTCGTGTGCATTTCTCTTGGGTTTTCGGCTGCCCCAAAACGAGTATTTTGCTTGTTGACATCGCCACACAGATTGAAAATGTGCTTCATCAGACATCAACAAATTGTTAGCAACGTTTTGATTTTAATTTCCGTCCATAAATGAAAGCATTCCCTCGCAAAGCGAAAGCGCGTTCTTCACCCGACCTGTTCCACATGGTCACTCAAGTGTTCTATGCCTGCAAAAAATAAAACAAAATCAGTTGAAAAAAAATGCATGTTATGTACTTCAATATCGTGAATGAATTTATTTTGAAATACAATTTTTTATTTCCTTCACACTAATTTCAAAAATGACCATATTTCTGGCTCACCCTGTATGTATATATATATATATATATATATATATATATATATATATATATATATATATATATATATATATATATATATATATATATATATATATATATATATATATATATTGTCCATGCTCTTATCCTTTGTTTTAACTCAGGATAATGACCTGACTGAACTTGAGTTGCTGTGTTGTCATCATTTACACCAATCATGAAAACAAACATTTCTTTCGTACAAATTTATTTGTAATATTGTTGATATTATTTATTCGTAATTTATTTGTAATATGGTTGATATTATTTATTTGTAATTAATTAGTAATATTGTTGATATTATTTATTTGTAATTTATTTGTAATATTGTTGATATTATTTATTCGTAATTTATTTGTAATATTGTTGATATTATTTATTTGTAATTTATTTGTAATATTGTTGATATTATTTATTTGTGATTTATTTGTAATATTGTTGATATTATTTATTCGTAATTTATTTGTAATCTAAAAAAGTCTGATTCATACCAAAGACTTGTTTTTTTTTATGGTATGTGCTGTTGTTTTGCTTGATAACCTGCATATAAAAGGATAAGAGCACGGACAATCCCCATAGGTTGGCATCTATGAGGAGGAGGAAATTCCTCCGAAGGGAATTCCCCGCCAAGTGCTGTGACGTCGCTGGTACCCAGAGTGCCTAGGGAAGTGACGGCACTTCCCCAAAGCTCAGCGTCTGTTTGTCTAGTCTAACAGACCTGTGTTGTGTCTCGTGTATTCATCGTATGCCCATGTGTGTGAGATGGCACCATTTTTGGTTTTGATGCTATATAAATTGTGGTGTGGAGAGCCTCTTCGGAGGAAAGCGGGTAGAAAGACAAATACTCAGAGAGTTGGAGATTTGAAGTTTGAGAGGATTTCCTTACTCTGTTGGGATGCTCGTTTTTATATATTCCCACAAATGTGAGGGCCCTTTCAACCTTTTCTCCTTGCGTCCTTCTCACCTTGCGTCCTTCTCTCCTTGCGTCCTTCTCACCTTGCGTCCTTCTCTCCTTGCATCCTTCTCTCCTTGCGTCCTTCTCACTTTGCGTCCTTCTCTCCTTGCGTCCTTCTCACCTTGCGTCCTTCTCTCCTTGCGTCCTTCTCACCTTGCGTCCTTCTCTCCTTGCGTCCTTCTCACCTTGCGTCATTCTCTCCTTGCGTCCTTCTCTCCTTGCGTCCTTCTCACTTTGCGTCCTTCACTCCTTGCGTCATTCTGTCCTTGCGTCCTTCTCTCCTTGCGTCCTTCACTCCTTGCGTCCTTCTCTCCTTGCGTCCTTCTCTCGTTGCGTCCTGTTCTCGTTGCGTCCTTTTCTCGTTGCTTCCTTCTCTCCTGCATCCTTCTCTCCTGCGTCCTTCTCTTCTTGCATCCTTCTCTCTTTACATCCTTCTCTGTTTGTGTTATTCTCTTGTTGCGTCCTGCTCCCCTTGCGTCCTTCTCTCCTGTGTCCTTCTATCCTGCATCCTTCTCTCGTTGCATCCTTCTCTGTTTGTGTTATTCTCTCTGTCAATCCTTTCATTTGCTTTCTTTCAAGATCACACCCTGTAAATATAGAATCGTTGATTGTGTAGAATTTCTAAATCCTACCCTAAATACATTGGTAAGCCATCCAGTTTATCTTCTGCCAAATTTTGCAACAAAGTAAGAACAATCATCATTACCTCTATTATCTTTTTTTTTTAATTGACGCTGGTATTAATACTTTTTCAGGTGTTTTCTGCAACAGAACTTTTGATTTGTATGCTTGCTGGCCAGACACCTTCGCAGGAAACAAAGCGACCGTTCCTTGCCCCTGGTACTTGCCGTGGATTGACAGCGGTAAGTGTTCCCGGAAATACATCAATCTCCACCTGGAATGAAAGTTCACTTCCATATTCTGGTTAAAGTAACCTGGAGATTTGTGAGACCAGTGCAAGTAACTTTTCATGAAATTCAAAATTTTAATCTTTGCATTCAGATCAGGGGTTCATCATCTTCTTTGTTTATTTATATGTATATAAATGCCATTGTCTCTCTGTGGCTGTCTGTCTGTCTTTCTTTATTCCTTATGCGCGGTCACATCTTTTAAGTTACAAACTCCAAACTCTGGGTACAAATACAACTTTATGTGGTGACATAGGCTATGTGTTCACGGCCTCATACGTGATTGTGGGGGCTCGGAGGGGGGGGGGGGCATAAATTCTCTATGTCAATGTGTACCATGTAGCACCACCTGGTGGTGGTGGCAGAGGGTATTACAATTTCCTGTTTTACCTGGGCAATGCTGAAGTTAAAGGACTCTTCTTACGGGTACATTTGTCCACCTTCCTTTCTCTCTCCCCCCCCCCCCCCCCTAATATACCGAAATATATATATCGATGCATTACTAACATAATTGCCTTCGCCGATTTCGAGACGACTTTTGAACATAACGCAATTTGTCAAATACTTTTGTGCATAAGGCTGCTGGGCCATAGAGGTTCACGGTTCACGTTTCACGGTTCACGTTTCACGGTTCACGCGTGTAAAGAAAAGTGGACAAACGTAGTATGACTTGCTCTGGGCCATAGAACGCCTTTCATGTTTCACGTTTCACGTGTCACGTTTCACGCGTGAAAGGCGGAATGAACATGCACACTTTTTCTATGCGTGAACACGGAGATCTCGGTCGACCTGATTATTTTTATATCGGTCTTTTGGAAAAAAATTAAGACTGAGTTTATGACAACACAAATCTATAGATTGAATTTAATGAAAACAAATATAACTTTGTAAGCGCAAGAGAAGAGAGGTCTCACCACCCAGTCTGAACGTTTTCAAAAGTAGACTCGCTAGACTACTAGACAAATTACCCTAGCCTAGATCATCACGACCAACACCACATTATCCAAATTAATAGGTACCAACCTGAGAGTAATGATGAGCTTTTGTTCTGCTTCGATCGATTTTCTCCAGTTTGTTTGACCTGGCTGTAGATGTTCCAGGACGAGGGTCTTCAAGGCATCGTAAGTCCTGTATGACATCCTGGTATAATTGAAAAACAGTTCTTCATCGGGATTGTCAAGCAGATAACGGAATGTTCGGTGGAATTCACCACGGGTTTCTCTCAGAAGGAAGTGCTCTCGGCTCCAAATTCTGTGCCTTTTTCTCTTCCTCCGTCTTAGTAGAAGCAGAATGAGGCAATCTTCTTCATCCGAAGAGTCCATGTTGACGGTTACTCGGCCAAAGCAGAACTGGCGCGCAACACGTGAACAGCCAAGCGTGAAATCCTATGGCCCAGGGTCCGCTTGTTCACGTGAACGTGAACCGTGAAACGTGAAACGTGAAACGTGAACCGTGAACCTCTATGGCCCAGCAGCCTAAGGCAATTTTTCCAAAAATAAAAATCGCGTTTTTTGGATCGAAAATTAGTTTAATCGTCATGAAATTTTCTGGAGAAGTTGGGTATAGTTAGGCATTCTTAATAGTGAATAAAATTTTTTTGCAAAAAACGATCGAAGGCAATTATGTTAGTAACGTATCAGTATCGATATATATATATTTATATATATATATATATATATATACATACACACGAGGGTGGTCCAAAAATTTGAAGATTGGATTTTCATTTCTCCACAAACCTGCCCCTATTCCTATTGAAGAAAGTAGTTTGTGGTGAAAATTTGAGCTTGATTGGACAATATTTAGAGGTTGCTCAAAATGTTGACAAACTTTAATGACTAATGAGATACAGAATTTTTAGCATCATACATTAATTCATAGATAATTATCTATTTTCAATTACTCAAATTATTTATTATTGTTGGCTTGCACTTGTCTTCAATGGTATGACCAAGAGATTGTGCAAAAGCACTGGCCACAACCATAGCACGCCGATCTGAGAGATTTACTCTGTCCAGAGTTGCCACTATTGCTGGAGTGATCACCTTGATGGGAGCCTTTTTCGCCTGTTTGGCAGAAAATGGACTTTGGAGTTTGAATTCATTGTCCCCTGAATCGGAGCTTTCAATCTCAGACTCATCATCATCATCATCAACCACAGCCGATGTTGATGGAACAGATTGCATTGCTGTTCGAGTCTCAGCAGCATGTTTCCTCTTTCTTTTATCTTCATTCTCAAGCCTGAACCACTTTCTGTTCTCCTTCACTGCCAGAGTGCTGTCCACAGATCCCATACGTGAACTTGAGGGATCCTCACTCTGCATGAGAAGGAATGCTTTGTCTTCTTCATTCGTCATTTTCTCAAGCGCATCATTTGGTGAGATATCGAAGAGGGATTGAAGATCATATTTGAACATCTGCTCCTTCACTCTATAGTTTTCGAATGTCTTGGTTCTATTTTTCTTTACCAGTTTGTAGGCATCATACAACTTCAAAAGTTGGCGCTCATAGGAATCTACTCTGCACTGGAATTCGTGCTTTCTCCCAGTATGCACACAGCTTGTACAATAAGTTTGGCACTTTCACGAATTATAAGGTGTTCTTGTATGTGATGGTACACCATTTTCTGCAATGTGTGTCCTTTGGTTGGTAGTCCCCCACATATTATTTCCTTTTCAGACTTGCCCAGCAACCAAACTGTGGAAGAGCTGCGAGTTTCTGTCATCTGAAAAAAACAGGATAAACTAGAACGGGCACTCGGTAGAGCGCATACCTTCGCCGCAGCTACTGTTCTGTACTTGGCATGGGAGTGTAGGGAACAGAACAACAAAAATACGATTTTGACCTTTTCGTGACCTTGACCTTGACCTTTGACCCGATTGCTCCCAAAATCTAATCAAATGTGTCCCGTATAATAACCAATCATCCCACCAAATTTCATGCAATTCGGTTGAATACTTTTTGAGTTATGCGAATAACATACACACACACACACAGACATACAAATAAATACACAGCGATCAAAACATAACCTTCCGCTTTTGCGAAGGTAATTAAAAATGTTATTTTTTGAACAACCTCAAAATAAGTTCCAATTGACCTCATATTTGGTTCATATGATCTTTATAAACATAGGAACAAGGGCAGCCTTGTGGAGCATCGATTTCTAATAGTATTAAATATTACATATATCTGTGGACCACCATAATATACACATACTGTATATCTCTCCCCTCCCCCTCCCCTTCAACTTTACCCTTCCCCCTTTTCCCCCTCTCTCTCCCCCTTTGTTCCTTCCCCCTCCCCATTCTCCTACCCCTCCCCCTCACCTTTCCCTCCCCCTTTCCCTCCACCTTCCCAGGGAAAAGCCAGGTACTTCAGCTCGTAGAACTACAGACTGGCATTTAATATGGAATATTTTTTTTGTGGGGGTGAACTTACTTTTCAAGATGCCTTTTTTTTTCTTCTTTTTTTTTGTACACAAGATCGAGGCTCGTGAAAGAGCTAACATTAATCACACAAAAAGTCAAACCGACACACAAAACAAAAAATAAGGGGAGCGGCAGACAAGATGGGGAGAGAGGGGGACATTTCGAAGCAAATAAATTGATCCTTGAAAGTGATGTAAACTGATATCGAACTCAATTCACAGACAGTACTGTGTTAAACTTCTGTACGTTTTCCAGAAGTATCTCTTTATTTTGCACATTAGCCAAAAAAAATTTCAACAACAACAAAAGCTAAATAATGACTGGGATTACGGACAGTAAAATTACAGTTCAGTACTTCGTGTAACCCCCACGAGCATTCAGGAGAGCACGTACACGTTGGGGCATGGTGTTCACCAGATTTGCCAAGGTTTGGACAGGAATCGCTTGCCATGCAGTGACAATAGCCTGCTGCAATTCACGCACAGAGGCAGGCTGCTGGTCCAAGTTGTCGATTTGACGCGTTAATTCTGCCCACAATTTCTCTCTCGGATTCATATCCAGGGACCTGGCAGGCCACTCTATATGCTCTACACCACGGTCAGCAAGAAAGTATTGGATCATGCGCGCATGAGGCAGCCGTGCATTGTCATCTTGGAAGACAAAGTTTCCTCGAAAGGCTGCACGAGCAAATGGAAGCAATGTTTCTTCCAGAATGACCCTGTACTTGAACTGGTTCAGGTTTCCATTCAGAACAACCAGGTCAGTTTTTCTCCCTGCATGAAAAGCAGCCCAAACGGTCACCCCACCACCTCCAGCTTGGACTCTTGGCACTATACAATTTTCGTTGTGGGCTTCATGCACTTGTCTGCGCACTCAGACGCGGCCTTCTTGACGATAGACCAGAAATCTAGACTCCTCACTGAAGGTCACGTGATTCCAGTGTCCTGGCTGCCATTGACGGTGCTCTCTGGTCCACTGCAATCGGTGCTGGCTGTGTTGTCTGGTCAGGCGTGGCTTTCTCAGGGGACGCCTGGCACGATAGCCTGCTTGAACCAGTCGTTGGTTGACTAGCCTTCTGGATACAGGCACATTTGTCAGTTGCTGCCACTCAGCCCTAAGCCGATTAGCTGACTTGGTACGGCCATTGCAGACTAACCGGTGCAGCTGGCGATCATCTCTCCTTGTGATTCTGCGTGGACGTCCTGGCCTCGGTATTGGAGTAGGGACACCCCTCTGAGCATTTCGTTTCAGGATCTTTGACATCTGACCTTGAGTGATGCCATACTGCCGAGCAATAGCACGCTGTTTCATGCCAGAATTTCGTAAAGCCACCACTCCATGACAAACAGCATTGTCAAGTTGACGGACCATCTCCAGAGGAAGCGGCAATAACTTTTGTAGACGTGCAGCAGTTGTTTTCCACTAATACAGAACAGAACAACCCTTATATACCCGATTGTGAAGCCAATCATCAAATGTACCTGTCCTTACATTTTGTCACGCCACCTGTGATATAATCCTGTTATTGACTTCTTGCTGCGAAAGACAATCAGTGACATGGTTCTTTCAACAAAGACATCACCAAAGGGTAAAAGAAACTCACCAGATTGATATACTGAGTTCAGAAAGTAAACCCAAGTCAAGAAAAAAAACATATTCCATATTAAATGCCAAGTCTGTATAAATGTCAATCTGTCTGTCTGTCTGTGTGTGTTACCTATACACTCCGTTAGCTCTGGATGTATTTTGACCAAATGTGACACAGAAGTAAAAGGTAGTACCGGCCAGGTTTTAGCGGGGATCACAGCTCCTTCCACTGCCGGGAACCCCCCCCCCCTCCCCGCCCCCCTCACCTCCGGGAAAAAATTATGGGATATACTTCCTCACTGATGCTGTTGGTTTGAATAGCGCCACCTTTGGTGAAGTTGAGCACTAGCAGATGGATTGAATTTCCCGGACAAATACCTGACTGTGTTACGGATTCGGCCCTAATTATTGTTGGTATTATTATTATTGTTGGTTCTCAGTAAGGGTTATTGTGGTTAAAAGGTTTAATAGCGCTCATGACAAAAATGATGCCGGAAATCGAATAGGGCACCGGAAGAGGTGGGGCGAAGAAGAAGAGCGCGGGAGGCAGAGGTGAAACGAGGCGTTTGGTAACAGCTCCACACCCAGCGTGGTCGAGAGTCCATGGAGAGGGAACTTTGAGTCTTGGAAAGGAATCTCGTGCGATCGTTGATATCGCTGGTGCTGGGGAAAAGCCTGCGGAGCCAGGTACAGGTGGGAGATTCCGGAGAATCTTCGCCTAGCGGCTGTGGCCCGAGGGAGAACCGACCGCCATTTCGGGGACCTCGCGCGTCGTTCGCGGACCCTTGGTTAGTCGCGTCCGCTGGTCCCGCCCTCCGGTGGTTTGCCGAGGATGTGTGTGCGCGACAGCAGCCTTTGAAGAATACGGTGCGGTTCGCGACTGCACGGTGTATGTGCACGTTTGGAAAGCGTCTTTGGGATCCCTCTTTCCACCGCCAATTGGGGTTGGCTGGGACCACGTGACGGTCCCCACCTTACCTACATCTCCTTACCCGCCTCATCGCCATCGCCTCTTCGCCGGGAGCACCGTTGTGTTCTAGAGACATTGAGAAGGGCTCTGCTTCAGTCCCTGGGGGTGCCGTGAGTCTGAGATAGGGTACCATCTTAAGATTGGATTGCAGGGTTGATTGCCGCATTGTTGTATGGTGGTTTTTTGTGTGCTTTTAATACAGACTTGGCATTTAATATGGAATATATTTTTTGTGGGGGTGAACTTACTTTTCAAGATGTCTTAGAACCAAAAGTTCATTGGAATTATGTTGAAATTATTCTAGATTTTGTTAATGTGACCTTTAAAAGAAACAAAAACCACATTTGACATTTCGAAACAAATAAATTGATCCTTGAAAGTGATGTAAACTGATATCGAACTCAATTCATGGACAGTACTGTGTTAAACCTCTGTACGTTTTCCAGAAGTATCTCTTTATTTTGCACATTAGCCAAATTTTTTTTTAACAAAAACAAAAGTTAAATTACGACTGGGATTACGGACAGTAAAATTACAGTTCAGAACTTCGTGTAACCCCCACGAGCATTCAGGAGAGCACGTACACGTTGAGGCATGCTGTTCACGAGATTTGCCAAGGTTTGGACAGGAATCGCTTGCCGTGCAGTGACAATAGCCTGCTGCAATTCACGCACAGAGGTCGGCTGCTGGTCCAAGTGGTCGATTTGATGCGTTAATTCTGCCCACAAGTTCTCTATCGGATTCATATCCGGGGACATGGCAGGCCACTCCATATGTTCTCCACCATGGTCAGCAAGAAAGTGTTGGATCATGCGAGCACGATGAGGCCGTGCATTGTCATCTTGGAAGGCAAAGTTTCCTCGAAAGGCTGCACGAGCAAATGGAAGCAATGTTTCTTCCAGAATGGCCCTGTACTTGAACTGGTTCAGGTTTCCATTCAGGACAACCAGGTCAGTTTTGCCCCCTGCATGAAAAGCAGCCCAAACGGTCACCCCACCACCTCTAGCTTGGACTCTTGGCACTATACAATCTTTGTTGTCGGCTTCATGCACTTGTCTGCGCACTCGGACGCGGCCATCTTTTTTGTTTTTTTTTGTTTTTTTGTATACTGAATCGAGGCTCATGAAAGAGCTAACATTTATTTCACCAACAAAACAACCAGACAAACAAAATATACAAAAAGAGGGAGCGGAAGACAAGATGGGGAGAGAAGGGGAAGCACACAACCACAACATTTGAGAGCAGGGAGAAGTGTGGGAGGGAGAGGGCTTGGGGGGAGGAGGTGTGGGAAGGGGGGGGGGGAGAGGTATAAAACACAAGGGGACCGAAATTAGCGGGGGTAGTTTTTTTTTGTATACTGAATCGAGGCTCGTGAAAGAGCTAACATTTATTTCACTAACAAAACAACCAGACAAACAAAATATACAAAAAGAGGGAGCGGAGATGCATGACGATAGACGATCATGATGTCTGATCGATGACGATGCATGACGACAGATCTTGACGATAGACCAGAAATCTAGACTCGTCACTGAAGATCACGTGATTCCAGTGTCCTGGCTGCCATTGACGGTGCTCTCTGGCCCACTGCAATCGGCGCTGGCGGTGTTGTCTGGTCAGGCGTGGCTTTCTCAGGGGACGCCTGGCACAATAGCCTGCTTGAACCAGTCGTTGGTTGACTAGCCTTCTGGATACAGGCACATTTGTCAGTTGCTGCCACTCAGCCCTAAGCCGATTAGCTGACTTGGTACGGCCATTGCGGACTAACCGGTGCAGCTGGCGATCATCCCTCCTTGTGGTTCTGCGGGGACGTCCTGGCCTCGGTATTGGAGTAGGGACACCCCTCTGATCATTTCGTTTCAGGATCTTTGACACCTGACCTTGAGTGATGCCATACTGCCGAGCAATAGCACGCTGTTTCATGTCGTAATTTCGTAAAGCCACCACTCCATGACAAACAGCATTGTCGAGTTGACGGACCATCTCCAGAGGAAGCGGCAATAACTTTTGGAGACGTGCAGCAGTTGTTTTCCACTAATACAGAACGCAACAACCCTTGTATACCCGACTGTGAAGCCAATCGTCAAATGCACCTGTCCGTACATTTTGCCACGCCACCTGTGATATAATCCTGTTGTTGACTTCTTGCTGTGACAGACAATCAGTGACATGGTTCTTTTTACAAATAAATCACCAAAGTGTAAAAGAAACTCACCAGATTGATATACTGAGTTAAGAAAGTAAACCCAAGTCAAGAAAAAAAAATAATTCCATATTAAATGCCAAGTCTGTATATTGTTTGTTCATAACCCTTGGTGTGGTTTCATAATTATTGGTTAATTTCAACCAAGGATAACATATCTTTCTGCCGGGGACCCTCTCGGGGTTCAGAGGTTTACCGAGACCAGGGTATAGGGGAGGACCCCGTAACAACTGTCATCTTCTGTGGTTACTCTCACCAACACCATGGCTAGCTTTTACAGTCGCAAAGCATTAACCATCCTCTTCCTGCAGAACGTTTATTTTATAGGTCCAATTGCCTGTTTTCTTTTTGCTACCTGCACACATGGAGACAGACAAAGGTGCCATGTGTGTGTGTTGGGAGCGTCGATGGCAATTCTCCTCTTTTTCCTCCCTGACGTCAGTGGCAGAACGCACGGTGCACCAGGTATGTGCGACCGATGGACATTGGCTGCGAGTCGGAAACTCCTCTCTGATTTGGAAAGACCACTCCGAGTGTGAGGACACGGAGCTGTGGAAGCAGGAAGAGGTGATTATTGGTTTAGTTGTGGAGGTTTGGGTTGTAGGGGATGGTGGTGATATTGGGGTGATATTCTATAGGTTCTTGAGTCAGACTGGTGCCCTGGCAGGTAGCTAAGTGATATGCTCATCCACCTTTGAGTTGTCTAGCTGGGGTTTAAATCCTGACCAAGAGCTATAAACTGTCACCTCGGTGTTTCCCATGCAGGGCCAGGCATCAGCATGTGTTCCGTCCATTGGAAGGACGTTCAGCCAGAGGACCCCTCGACCACCACTGATCGTTGGTGGACATTAAAGATCACAAGATGTCTTTCGAGGCACCCTGAACAAATGACGAATTATTGGCCCTGACTGCTATGAAGGCAATGGCAAACCACCCAGTATGACCTTTGCCAAGAGCCTGCTTCAGCAGCGCCAACGATCTGCCACATGGAGACAAAATTCCATGAAAAATTTTGGAGTGACATCGAGTCGATCAAATTCAATATGACAACAACAATGAGACTCATTAAAAGGGGATTTGTTGGAGTCTTCTGTTGTAAGACCATTAGGAAGGAAATGCCATCGTTGACAAGAACACTTGAATCTGCAAGTTGTCCAATGACCCATTTGTACAGACATTGAGATGTGGAGCTTTCATTATATTTTATCTGATAACAATGTATCTAATATGGTGGTAACTGCTTTGGACTGGAAGATGTAAAGATGTGGCTGTGACCCTCTAATGTGACCCTCTAATGTGACCTTCTCCTTTGACTCTCTCCTGTGACCCTCTCCTGTGACCCTCTCCTGTGACTGCCTACTCCGAGCCTGTTTCTTTTTTTGAGGAGCTGCTCGCATGTTCTGCAGAAGCAGGAAGCAATGCTGAGGACTCTTCAGATGATCTACACCGTTGGCTACTCGCTGTCGTTCTGCTCCCTCGCTCTCTCCATCTTTATTCTGCTCTCCCTCCGGTGGGAATGACCGTGTGGGATCAAAAGTACCTTCTATGCGTTTTGCTTTGTGTTGCTTGTCTTTGAATTTCACACTAATTTATTCCTTTAATTCTGCCCTAATAACAAGAAAAAGTTCCAGTGTGTGTCGGCCACTGCCAAAGCAGCTTTGTTGCTGGAGAAATTCACTGGGTGGTTTGCCTTTGCCTTTCCAGTCTGGGCAGGATTTTGGAATCTGATCAGGGTATCTGGGTATGGTCTGCTCTCTACAAGCCTATTTATTAGAAGGCACTCGATGGCCTTCTCTTTGAGAAAAACACCGTTGTGTCTTCATAG
Organism: Myxine glutinosa; assembly: GCF_964187855.1. Taxonomy (NCBI): domain Eukaryota; kingdom Metazoa; phylum Chordata; class Myxini; order Myxiniformes; family Myxinidae; genus Myxine; species Myxine glutinosa. The sequence goes on along the minus strand of NC_136265.1, from coordinate 140,368,877 downwards.
AGTCCAACAGTGGCAACCGATGCAAGCAGGCGGGACAGCCGGCTTAACGTGTCTTCCGATCTGTATGGCGACGCACTAGGGTGACAGTTTATCGTCGGGTCGGGAATCAAACCCAGATTAGACAGCCCAAGGGTAATCTACTGGCGTAGCCGTGTGACCCAAGAACAAAGCAAAGGAAAGCGTTTAGTTGTGGGTGTGGAACAAGTGAATAAAAAGGCGGGAAATTCAGACAGATCCCCGAGGGGGGAATGACCGTGTCCCAACCTGCCTGTGCTGGAAGAAAGATTGGCAGTGAGAGCGCATTCCTGCCTCGAGTGTGCAGCCCTTTCTGCCAAACATGACCATAACAAACAGGAACGAGTAATCAGATTGCAGACCCTCTCCAGGATGTGTTTTGGTGGTTTTTAAGGCTTTTGTGTTAAAACAAATATGGCGGCCGAACCACGTGACCGATGACGTCATCTTTTTTTATACATCAATTTATCCCGAGATGACGCTCAAGAAATTTCAGCTTCATCAGATCAAGTTTTGTACTTATCGAATTATGATGTCATAATGGAGGCACCTTTGACATTGTCATTAACATAGGTTAATTCCCCATGGAGAGTTCTTTACAATGAGCCATGTCTCAATTTTTTCTGTTCAGCACTTTTGGAGATATCGTGGTGCAACGTTTTGCCGTTTTTCCAAGATGGCGCCCGTACCACGTGACCTATGACGTCATAATTATTACAAAGCTTCTCGGCCATGTTATTAACCCAACATTTGTGGATTATATAGAGTACAGTAGATCTTCGCTCAGTTCTGTAAGTAAACCTTACTTCACGGATGTCGGGATTCCTCCAAATTTCTTCATTTAGTATTATAAAGAGCATTAGCGACTCTTTAAAAGCTGAGCATACGTGTTTGTGGTTTATAATATTTTTACTTCCTGTAGAAGCCAGGAAGCCAGTCCCACAGAAACGCCATTATAACTACTAGGGCATGCCCGTACTATATATATGCCCGTACTATATATCTATCTAAAATTATATCCCCCCCTCTCTATTTACATGAAATGGTTTGGTCCATTCGCAACGCCAAAGCGAACGGCGAACGGCTTGCGAGTACAGTGACAATCCCCCCCCTCTATTTACATGAAATGGTTTCGTCCATTCGCAACGACCACAGAACCCCCCCCTCTATTTACATGGAATGGTTTGGTCCATTCGCAACGCCGGCACACGCGATCGTTCGCTGCTCTCTGATTGGTTGAATCGTTTTTTGGACATAGCTCGGTAAGTAATTGTCCGATTAATATGAAACCTTGAAAAGGCACATCCTCGGGTCCCCAGCAATATACCTGGCAAGTTAAAAGTATATCGGACCCGTGGTTGTCGAGAAACAGCGGTCACAGACAGACAAACGTACAAACGTACAGACAGAGATTACTGGAATTATAGATAGATAACCCACTGATTTGAAAATATATAGAACGCTCATACTCCGTGAAAAGTGTAGCCGCCGTGTCGCCATCTTGGTTAGCACGACTTGGCCGACTCGCTTCGCGGATCTCTTTTGTTTTGAACGTGTCCCAGATTTTAAAAGCCAGACAACTGTTAAAATGCCATTTTGTGCGGCAATAAACTGCTCCAATCGGTTACGGAAGGGTTGTGCAAAGACGTTTCACAGCTGTTTCAAAGACGTTTAATTCATAGTCCGTAGTGCTATGGAAGTTGTGAAAAGGAAAAGATAAAGGAAAGTGTTGTAGTAACTGTGATAGGTTTCCCATTGAAAAACGATCACACAAAAGGTGAAAAAACGCAATCGCTTTTCACTCTGAATTACGCATGACGGAAATCACCATCGCCCAGCATCGAGTGCCAACCAAGATGGCGCCCGGTAGATACATCTCCATCTGTGTGGTGTGAATGGCAATGGTCATTCTATATATTTTCAGTTCAGTGCTATAACATATTTATACACATTATCACTGCAGGAAAAACGCCTTGGGAAAGTGAGATTATTAGTATTGTTTTTTAATAACATTAATAATATGCGATTTATATCATTAATTTTTATTATGAAAAGCGTCTTTGGAATCTTTGGAAAAACGCCACGATAAATCTTCTTCTTTGGACAAACACCACGATAAAGCTAATTTAACATTGATATACACCTCAACACGCAACCCCATTGACGGCAATGGCAGGGAAAACCGGCTCGGGGGAGAAAACCTCCTTGGGGAGGGGGCAAATGAATGTGCTACAACCTTCATAATGTAACCCTTGGTCATCCTGTAAAGTTTGGTTGAGATTGAATAAGTAAGGACGGAATGTATTGGCGTCAAAAATTCATCAGACAGACGGACAGACACAAATTGCGCATTTTAGTAAGATTTGGTCATTTATACATTTTGCGAGAGGTGATTTTGATTTTGTTATTTGATGATTTGATGATTTGGTGACTTTGTTTTTGTTGTTGTTGCTGCTGACTTGCTGTGACTTCCAGGCGCCTTCATTGCACCCGTAACTCCATTCACATCAACCTGTTCACCTCGTTCATGCTTCGAGCCGCTTCGGTGCTCTCAAAGGATGTCGTCCTTCACTCCATCTTCCCATCCACGTCCACCGAGCCTGACGATTGGCTCGTGTTCCTCAACAATCAGGTCTCTGTACTGGTCTGAGTATCCTCTTGGAGTAGAACCTGAGTGTGCACATGAGATTTGAGCTACTCCATTCGGGTACCTGATATTCATGGCATGCTGACCAAAGGTTGCTCGTATGGTGCACACTCAGTCTGATATCGCTTTATGCTGTGGATATTTAACCTCCACAAACAATGCAAGCACATAGAATGTCTGGCTTAATTCTCTCGATCAGATCACCAGCCAATCAGATGATGCATCCCCCTTTTCCAGGTGTCATGTGGTTGTCGTGCGAGCTACGTGCTGATGCAGTACTTTGTGGGAGTGAATTATTATTGGTTACTCGTCGAGGGTTTATTCCTTCACAACCTGCTCGCAGCACGGATTCCCTCTCGGAGCACGTGCTTCGTGTACTACGCCATCGTGGGCTGGGGTATGTCCGTGCAGCCTCACTCTTTCAATGGGGTTTTATTTAATGGCTTGCTCAATTGAGATTGCGTGTGTCTGTGTATGAGATCTGTACGAGATCTACATCTGTGTATGAGATCTACATCAATTGAGATTGCGTGTGTCATATATGCATTTGCTCAGAATATAACGTCAAGTTAAATCGGCCGTGAGATTGCAGCTTGGTGCATATTTTCAAATCCCAACAAAACATCTATGTCATATATATATATATATATATATATATATATATATATATATATATATATATATATACATACATATATATATATATATATATATATATATATATATATATATATATATATATATACATATTGACTCGCTACGCTCGCCTCACCACACATTGCTACAGAGGCACGGGCTTGATTTAACTGAGGATAATGACTGTATGTTGTATGTTAGTTACTGTGTTGTCATGATTTACACCAATCATAATACAAAAATTTCTTCTCTACAAATTTATTTAAAATACCGGTATTATTACATTATTATAAATAATTGAAGTTGGAGATTTAATTTGAAAAATTAAATATATATATATATATACATATATATATATATATATATATATATATATATATATATATATATATATATATATATATATATATATATATATATATATATATAAAAGAATATAATTTCAGTTCTCCAACCTAATGAGCGCACGCTGTGACGTCACCGCCACGTACGTACTCCTTGCCTGCCAAGCTCCGGAAGAGCCATCTGACAGTGCGTAATTTAGATCTTAGTTCAGTTCAGATACTATCGCAAGTGCATACAAAACTCACAGTTACCGACCTGGTTTCGCCCTTGTTGGGGCTTCATCAGGGCAACGCAGTGAGTCCTGCATACACTTTGAATCTGAAAACCTTTCGGTTATAAACCAGTCATTATGCGACTCCATACTATCAGTGGTGAACCACGATTAAGGCATCCCATCCAGCTATCGCTGTACCTTAATGGGAGCGATAAGCACCGCCTGCCACATGGTACATTACCTCTGGTATCCACTCATTATGTCAAGCCCCAACAAGGGCGAAACATGTCGGGAAGTGAAGTGAAGTGAAGTGAAGCCTGTCTGCGATCCGTACTGAGACGCGTTGGCGTGGACCCAATCTGCCCATCTAACGCATTAATCCGCCAATTTACTATGCACTTTGGAGCCTGCTCTCGGTGACCACACAAGGTTCTATCAAACAGGGGTAGTTATTATAGTAAGAAAATGGAAAAGGGAGGAAAGCATGACAATGCAGAGGCCATTTATTATTTTTGTATACAGAGTCGAGGATCGTAGGAGAACTAGAACATTGAATGGATCAGGGTGCAACAGAAAGGGGACAAACACAAACAGCAATGTAAGTAGTGGGTGTGGGCAGGAATGAGGGGCAAATGAGGATGCATGGGGTGGACAAGATGGATACAGAAGCAAATACCCAGGAAGGAAAAACTGTAAATTTGGAAGTGGGGAAGTTGGTTTGGGGATAAAAGGCATTTAAAATGGGGGTAGTAAACATCATGTGATTGGACAGGGGATGATCTGAGATGGTGGTAAAGAAATGTTTTGAAGACCTGGAGGGAAGAATGAGATTGAAGAGAATGGGGAAGTTGCTTCCACAGGTAGGAAAAAGAGGAACAAATGAGTGTCAGTGAGCAGTGATCCTGGATTTTGCCAATTGCACCGGAAGGGAGTTGATGGTGAAGCTCGTGCGCTCTGCAAAAACCTTGGGAGACAAAGCATAGAAAGAACAGAGGGTGCAAGACCAGTTAAGAGGTGGTAGAAAACAATGAGACCACTGACGTGTCTGCGATGGAAAAGTGATAGATCCATAGATTCACGGGAGATTCCAATTATCTTGAAGACCTTGGTTTCCATGGCATCAGGCTGATCAAGGTGTGAGCCAGGGGCACCAATGCAGAAGGGAAGGCAGTACTCCATCAAGCTATGGATGAACGCCTTGTAGGTGGATAGGGAGTGCAGATGTGCCAAGGAAGGACTTCGTACAATGGAGGATGCAGAATCAGTGACTGGCTTTGGAGGCTAACTTTGAAATATGGTTTGCCCAACAAAGATCATGGCTGATAGTGAGATGCAGGAGTTTGAGTGATTGAACTTTGTGGAGAGGATTGTTAAGGAAGTAGATAGGAGAGTTTGCCATACGGTCTTTTCGGAGAGAGAGAGAGAGAGAGAGAGAGAGAGGGTGAGTTTGAGATTTGTCTGGATTGAAAGACATATTCCAAATGTTTGACCAGCTTGTGATTTTGTCAAGATCTGAGAAAAGGGAAGATTCTGCTGTCTGTGTATTTGAATGAAGAGAGATGTCACAGCAGAGGGAGGAGTCTTCAGCAAATAGATAGAGGATTTTTCAGAGTCAGAGAAATCATTGAAGATTAGGAATGGGAGTAGGCCCAGAACACTGCCTTGGGGGCCCTCCAGCCTTGACAGGGAGAGGAGATGAAAGGATTCCGATAAGAGCCACACGTTGACTATGAGAGAAGAGGAAGTCAGAAAGCCATGTGTGGAGTTGGCCTCGGATGGCATAGGCAGAGAGTTTGGAGAGCAATGCAGGATGCCAGACTGTATCGAAAGCTCAAGATATGTCAAGAGAGATGGCCATGATCTCATGGCTGACATTGAGGGCCTCCATTAATTAGAGGGAGAGTAGGAACAGCATGTCCAAGGTGGAGTGACATGGTCTGAAACCAAATTTGTGATCTGAGATGAGGTTGGTGGAGAAAGCAAGGATTTCATATAAACTTTGATGATGGATTCCATGAAGCGCTGATGATTGGAAATAAGCTAATAGGTCTGTAGTTAAGGGGATCGGTTTTTGCAGATTTTTATGTTGACCTAATGCAGTGATTTTTTTTGGCATACCGAGTCAAGGCTCATCGAAGAGCACGAATATTAAACGGATCAGGACGCAATTGTGAATTAAAAAGAATGGTCTTCACCTTTTAAACAAAGCTTGAAATTAAAAAGAACAGTCTTCACTTTTTGAACAAAGCTTGAAATAAAAAAGAACAGTCTTCGCTGGTTTAACCATCCTATGAATTAAAAAGAATGGTCTTCACTTATTGAACCATCCTAGGAATTAAAAAGAATGGTCTTCACTTGTTGAACCATCCTAGGAAATAAAAAGAACAGTCTTCACTGGTTGAACCATCCTAGGAATTAAAAAGAATGGTCTTCACTTATTGAACCATCCTAGGAATTAAAAAGAATGGTCTTCACCTGTTGAACCATCCGAAGAATTAAAAAGAATGGTCTTCACTTGTTGAACCATCCGAGGAATTAAAAAGAATGGTCTTCACTTGTTGAACCATCCTAGGAATTAAAAAGAATGGTCTTCACTTGTTGAACCATCCGAGGAATTAAAAAGAATGGTCTTCATTTGTTGAACCATCCTAGGAATTAAAAAGAATGGTCTTCATTTGTTGAACCATCCTGGGAATTAAAAAAAATGGTCTTCATTTGTTGAACCATCCTAGGAATTAAAAAGAATGGTCTTTTTTGTTGAACCATCCTAGGAATTAAAAATAATGGTCTTCGCTGGTTTAACCATCCTATGAATTAAAAAGAATGGTCTTCATTTGTTGAACCATCCTCGGAATTAAAAAGAATGGTCTTCATTTGTTGAACCATCCTGGGAATTAAAAAGAATGGTCTTCACTTGTTGAACCATCCGAGGAATTAAAAAGAATGGTCTTCACTTGTTGAACCATCCTTGGAATTAAAAAGAATGGTCTTCACTTGTTGAACCATCCTAGGAATTAAAAAGAATGGTCTTCATTTGTTGAACCATCCTAGGAATTAAAAATAACAGTCTTCACTTGTTGAACCATTCGAGGAATTAAAAAGAATGGTCTTTGTCGTGAAAATCAAGCTCAGACACGACTTGACCTCTGGGTAGGTTTTAATATCATTTAGATCTGCAGTACATCCTGTAAGAATACATGCATGCAACAGGCATTAAATCAGAGCATTTCATGAGCAGCAATGGTAGTTTCAATATAACAATGGTAGCGCAGCGCATTGTCAGTGCAGCATTTGGGGCGTACATACCATTCAAACTACTGGATAATGTCACAGTGAGTTCCGCTGAAGTGTCCGCACGCCCCGGTTGTCCCGGGTCTTATAGACGGCCCCTTCCGTAGCGAGCACCCCTGGGTTCACCTTGGTATAATTTCACTACATTCTCCCCGCCGTTAGAACTATACTGCCGCTTGGCAGGTTGCAAGCAAGCATCAGCAATAAACGAATGGGTCACGTCAATCCACGTCAGTCGGTCCACCCGTAGCGGTCGGGGCGGCGGACCTCCCTGCCAGTTCGTGTTCGGAATCTACCGGGCACGGCGTCCCCTAGCCCGGAGTCCCCCGCGTCGGAATAGCCGCCGGAGGTTGGAGTCGGAGGGGGCGCCCCTGCGCCTTTGGGCACGGGAGCGGGGGACGACGGGAGTAACAGTGGTAGTTCCATAGGGGAAGCTTCGATAGAGTCCATAGACTCGTAGACGGGTTCGTCGATATCCCTGTCGTCGTCCCCACATGGGGCAAGATGGCGTACGGAGACAGTAGACTCGCGGCCATCCGCCGTTAACACGCGAGCATGCTCGGGATTAGCCTGGAGGACCTGCACCTTGTCAACAAGGGGGTCGTACTTGCTAGCGCAAACTGCTCGTTTGAGATAGGCGGGCCCCGGTTCAGCGAGCCAGCTGGGTAAAGATTGGATACTGCCGGAGCTTCTAGGGTGGTGGAACAGTCGTTCGTGAGGAGTCTGGTTGGTGGCAGCACATAGGAGAGCCCGGATCGAGTTTAGAGCGGCAGGTAGCGACCACGCCCATTTATCGAGGCCTCGGCCGAGGGTCCGAAGGCTTAGCATGACGGCCCGCCATATAATCCCATTAAAGCGTTCGATCTGTCCATTCGCTTGGGGCCGGTACGGGGTGGTGTAGCTTGAAGCGACATTATGCTGGAGCAAGTAGCCCCTCACCTCCTGGGACAGGAACACCGCACCCCGATCGGTATGCACGTAGGCCGGATATCCGAACATAGAAAACAAATTCTGCAGGCACCGAATAACCGTGGCAGCCGACATATCCCCGCACGTGTAAGCAAAGGGGAATCGGGAATACTCATCGACGATAGTGAGCAGATAGCGAGAGTTGCTCGACATCGGCAGCGGCCCTTTGAAGTCCATCGCCAAGCGCTCCCACGGTCTAGTAGCCCTAACGAGGGTCCCCAGAGGGGGGCTATAAAAACGCGGTTTGAGTTCCGCACAGATCGCGCAATCACGGCAGATGCGGCGGATGTCCTCCATCGAGTACGGCAGATTGCCCGCGCGCACAAAATGCGCGAAGCGCGTTACCCCGGGATGACACATAGTGCTGTGCAATGTGCGCAGCCCCTCCAAAGTTACAACCCCCGCGCAAGTGGCCGGCCTCGATAAGGCGTCAGCGACCAGGTTATCCTTCCCCGGGCGGTATTTGATGGTGTAGCAGAAGTCGGCGAGTTCGATACGCCAACGGGTGATTTTCTCATTCTTAATGCGCTGAGCATGTAAGGTGTCGTACAGAAACGCAACACTCTGTTGGTCCGTGATGATTTGGAAACTCCGCCCAAGCAGATACGGACGCCATCGCCGAATTGATTCGACGATCGCGTACGCTTCCTTTTCGACAGACGAATGCCTCCGCTCGGCGGAGGTGAGAGTCCGCGAGAAGAAAGCCACAGGGCGGCCTCCTTGGGAGAGAGTCGCCGCTATCGCATGATCCGAGGCATCACTCTCCAAAACGAAAGAGGCACTCTCGTCAATCGTCGCGACAGCGGCGCCAGCAATGTCGTCTTTAAGGCCCTCGAAGGCCGCCAGGGCGGTCGGGCCCATGGGGAAAGTGTCGCAGGCCACGAGGGGGCGGAGCTTTGCGGAGAAATTTTGCACCCACTTTGAGTAGTGGGCGAACAGCCCTAGAGCGCGTTTCAGCGAAGCCCGATCGCTAGGCGGAGCCATATCGAGCAAAGGGCGCAGACGCTCCTTATCCGGAGAGACGGAGCCATGGGTCACGGTGTACCCCAAAAGGTCTACCGTGCGTAGAGAGTATTGACACTTCGCCGCATTCATGGTTAAGCGATATTTCCACGCGACCTCGAGGAAGCGTTTCAGATTAGCGTCGTGATGCTCCTGGTCATACCCACAAACCGTAAGATGGTCCAGATAGACAAAGACATCGGTCAAATTCTCCTTCGCAACGAGGTCATCCATAGCTCTCTGAAAACAAGCGACGCCGTTCGTTACCCCAAAGGGAAGTCTCGTGAACTGGTACAACCGCTGACCCGATTCAAAGGCTGTAAAGACGCGATCAGCCCTAGAGATGGGGACTTGATGATACGCACTACGCAGATCGAGAGTGCTATAAACGGAGTACAGGGCCACCTGGCGTACCAGGGCGTCCATCCCCGGTAAGGGGTAGGCATCCAGCTGTGTAAAACGATTAATCGTCTGCGAATAGTCGATTACCATTCGCCGGCGGTGGGCCTCACTCCGCACCACTAAGACTTGGGCCCGCCACGGTGACCTACTGTGTTCTATGATACCGTCCTTCAAGAGCAGGGCCGTTTCTTCCGCAATGAATTGCGCGTCCGCGCGAGAGTAACGCCGCGATTTGACGGCTACAGGGGTACAATCAGTGGTCAGGTTGGGGAACAGTGAGAGTGGCTCCATGTCCATTTGAGCGAGGGTGCACACAGCGAGCGTGTCCGGCCCTCCGAAGTCTATTTCCAAACGTCCATGCCGCTTAAGGAAATCAAGTCCTAACAGAACGTCAGCGCATAAGGCCGGTAATACCATGAGATACACGTCCGGGAACGTGCGTCCGTTTATCACAAGTTTCAATCGACACGCCCCTTTTGTGCTCAACCGAAGTCCCTGAGAGGCCATGAAGATCCGGCGGGTTGTCCCGAGAACCGGCCACCCATGTTGATGCACGAGTCGCTGATCAATAAAACTATCCGTGGACCCCGTGTCAATTAAAGCTTGCGCAAAAACGCCCGCGACCGTGAGCGGAATGAAGGCCTGCGCTAGGCCGGCAGACCCGGCAGGTATGGTTCCGGCCGGGCGAGAAGATCGCGCCTCGCGGGTGGATCCCACGCCAGCTGCAATCCTTCGGGCAGCGTCGGCAGGTTGGGCCTCAGCAGGAGCAATGAAGTCAGTTGGCTCATCAGCAGTTTCATTTTCCAGAGAGGGTGTGGGTTGGTCGTAAGAGCAGCCGCCAGATGGCGCTCGAGCCACGTGAGATAGGTCTCTGCCATCTGCAGAGTCATTTGCCAGAGTGGGTGTGGGTTGGTCGTAAGAGCAGCCGCCAGATGGCGCTCGAGCCACGTGAGAAAGGTCTCTGCCGTCTGCAGAGTCATATGCCAAAGTGGGTGCATGTAATTCATAAAAGCTGCCGTCAGATGGGGCTCGAGTCACGTGAGAAAGATTGCTGCAGTCTGCAGATTCACATGCCAAAGTGGGTGCATGTAAGTCGCAAAAGCTGCTGTCAGATGGGGCTCGTGTCACGTGCTGCGTTTGCCGCACTTCGAGAGGAGTTTCCAAAGCAGGCGCATGTCGCTTGTTTGAAGTAGGCGTTCGAACGCCAGTCAAGGTCGGACGTGCTGTGACCGGTCGCGTTCGCGCCATTTGTTTCGGCGGCCCGATGTATCTCGCCAAGGTCGGGCGAGTAGCCAGAGGCCCGCGAGGAGGAGAGCGGCTCGTCAAAGCCGAGCGAGGCGCCCCGTCCGGCGCTCGATCCGTGGGCTCCGCGATGAGCCCATTCAAGGTCGCTCGGGAATGCGTGCCCCGAGCGGCCTTTCTGCAGACCTTTGCAAAATGGCCCTTGGTGGAGCACAGGTGACAGGTCGCCTCTCGGGCCGGGCATTCAGAGCGAGGATGCTGCCGATTTCCACAAAAATAACATTTTTCATACCGGGCAGGCCGTGGCCGGGTAGCGGCGGCAGCAGTGAGGCCGGAAGCGGAGTCCGCTTCCGGAGCTCTCAGAGACGTAGTGGTGGTCGGGTCCTCCTCCGTATCCTTGGCGGTAGCCCTCTCAGGTCGCGCGAGTTGCGAGGTCCCCGCCACGACTCGTGGGTGATCATATGCGGTCAATTGTTCTCGGGCATCTGTGTATACGCGTGCCAGCCGTAGTGCTTCTGTGAACGTCAGCTCCGCGACCTCCAAGAGACGGAGCCGCAAGACTCCAGAACTAATTCCGGAGATGAATGAATCTCGGAGCAAATCGTCCTGCACTTGCTCGTGGGTCCGGACGTCCTGCACGCAGTCTGCCAATAGGTAGCGCAGCTCCTGCGCGAAGCGATCGATCGATTCAGTCGGTTGCTGTCTCCGCTGAGAGAGTTGATGCCGGCCATGCACAGCGCTCCGTGTCTTTACGTAGAGGCGCTTCAGCTCGGCTAGAGCCGTAGTGTACGTCCCGAATCGAGAAATGTTCTTGAAAACAGTGTGATGGACCTTGGACTGTAACACGGACAGCTTTATCGCAGCGATGGGCTCTGTCTCGTGAGCCGCAAAGTAATTCTCCAGCATGTTGAGCCAATGAGCAAACTCCGATGCAGATCCCTCAGCTTGAGGGTCGGCTCCGAGGATCGGTACCACGATCATCTTGTGGTCAGCCATTCCGGCGATCTAAATGATATTAAATGTCGTGAAAATCAAGCTCAGACACGACTTGACCTCTGGGTAGGTTTTAATATCATTTAGATCTGCAGTACATCCTGTAAGAATACATGCATGCAACAGGCATTAAATCAGAGCATTTCATGAGCAGCAATGGTAGTTTCAATATAACAATGGTAGCGCAGCACATTGTCAGCGCAGCATTTGGGGCGTACATACCATTCAAACTACTGGATAATCTCACAGTGAGTTCCGCTGAAGTGTCCGCACGCCCCGGTTGTCCTGGGTCTTATAGACGGCCCCTTCCGTAGCGAGCACCCCTGGGTTCACCTTGGTATAATTTCACTACAGTCTTCATTTGTTGAACCATCCTAGGCATTAAAAAGAATGGTCTTCATTTGTTGAACCATCCTAGGAATTAAAAATAACAGTCTTCACTTGTTGAACCATCCGAGGAATTAAAAAGAATGGTCTTCATTTGTTGAACCATCCTAGGAATTAAAAAGAATGGTCTTCATTTGTTGAACCATCCTAGGAATTAAAAAGAATGGTTTTCATTTGTTGAACCATCCTAGGAATTAAAAAGAATGGTCTTCATTTGTTGAACCATCCTAGGAATTAAAAAGAATGGTCTTCATTTGTTGAACCATCCTGGGAATTAAAAAGAATGGTCTTCATTTGTTGAACCGTCCTGTGAATTAAAAAGAATGGTCTTCATTTGTTGAACCATCCTGGGAATTAAAAAGAATGGTCTTTATTTGTTGAACCATCCTAGGAATTAGAAAGAATGGTCTTCATTTGTTGAACCATCCTCGGAATTAAAAAGAATGGTCTTCATTTGTTGAACCATCCTAGGAATTAAATAGAATGGTCTTCACTTGTTGAACAAAGCTTGAAATTAAAAACAATGGTCTTTGCTGGTTTTACCAGCCTAGGAATTAATAAGTACGGTCTTCACTTGTTGAACCACAAAATAAATAGAACAGTCTTAATTTTTTTGAAGCCTTGGAATTGAATAGAACAATTTTCACTAGCTGAACATGACCCTTGTACTTGATGACAAAAGCTCGCAGTGCCAATGCAAAATTAATTAGACAACATGCAAACAATCATAAAGAAAAGGAGATGGGAGAGAATAAGAGCAGATGAAGAGGAATCCCTGGATGCTATTTTCTTGATCTTTATCCCCACACTCTAAATAAAAAGTGGGAGGATATTATAATTGGTGTCTGTCTGTTTGTCTGTGTCTGTCCATCCGTCACGCTATCTTCCTAAACGGTTGTGCAGAAATTCACCAAACTTGGTAGCTATCACTACATGGCAAGAAGGTGTGAGAGCAGTATCTTTTTGGCCTCGCCCGCTGTAGCCCTGGTGCAGGGTCAAAAGGTCAAATACAAAAATGCAATTGCGGGCACATTTTTAAACGATTTAAAAAAAAAAGAAACTGCTTTTGCAATCAATATTGTGGGACGAATGAAATATGTAACGATTTTTTGTATTTTTTTTTGTTTATGGATTTTTTGGATTTGTTCATGCACCAGGCGGTCACATCACAAGGGTCAAAACAGAAGATTTTTCTGACTCAAAATTTGATATTGGGTCATACCTGGTGGAACATTTTGTCATCTATAAAGTTTCCTCTAGGTGAGATGAGTGGGGATTTGCGATGGTGTACCATCGACTTCGCGGTAGTTAGGGAACTTACATTCAGCTCGGTGTAAAGTGCTTTTCTTGGAAACATGGCGGGTGGCTGGCATCATGGACCAAAATAATCAGTTAATCAATAACCTGGGTCAAGCCAAGCGTGTGACATCTCAAGCAAATAACATCTCAAATCTGCCACTTGTATGGCCTTCTTTTGGTTAAACCTCTGGCAGGTGTATAGGGTTAGGGTTATAGGGTATACACATGTATACATATATTACACATGTACATATTACAGAGAAGTGTTGGGCAAAGAAAGAAGACACGCGAATGTTTCACAGGTGATCCTCGAATTTGAGCACACAAGTTCATACATGTATACGACGTGCATTTGACATATTGATCCATGCAGATGCTCTGATTTGTTTAGAAAAAAAGAAAAAGTATGAATGTGCTTTCTAATGTTTAATGCATAATGTTGCATTTGCTGCAGGTACACCTGTCGTGTTTGTGGCATTCTGGGTGATTGCACGAATAAATTATGAAAATGATGGGTAAGTAAGCTTACCTTCTGGTACCATACAGCACTTGTGCAGTGAAGGGTCATGGGGTAAAGCAAAACCTAAAAGTACAAAGTTGGAGTCGTTATCACATTGGGCTATTTTGACTTCATATAGACAAGGAGTCATGAACAAAACTTTTTCTCTTTTTACAATACTATCCATTTTGCTACTTAGATCTTATATTGTACACTGCTCCTTTCATATTCCATCTCCAGCCTTTCCCAGTTTTCACTCCGTTTTAGTACAGCGGATAAGCTCTCATATTTTAACAAATTGTGCATTTTTTGAGAAAAGCATGAAATTTCTAGCATAGTTAGTATATACCATAAGGTTTATTTTCAGATGTGGAGGGAAGTCAGATTTGACCTCTCGTGAGAGGTCAAATCCAAAATGGCCGCCAGTCCACCGGGTCTAATGTTCAAACGCTCTTATAGGTGTCATTTCCAACTAAATTGGGGATGCCCATTCATTTGGTGATACTTTTGAGATCGCCAGAACTCAAGGACATGCATTTAGGTCACGGTCAAGGTCAAATTACGTTAAATATCTATTTTTATGATACTGCTGTTGGAACTGCTATTGGAAAAAGTTAATTTGAACTTTTAAAACTTTATTTTTTCAGGTACAGGGATAGGTACAGAACACCCAAAGACCAGAAATGATGAAAAAAAAGTGTTTACACTGCAATGAATGATGCAATAACCTCTGAAAAAATAACTGAAGTTACCCAAGTATGTCCACCAAAGCTTACATTAAATCAAGTGCAATGATGAAAATTGGTAATGATCTAAATCTAACAGTCTCCAGAACAGAAGCACAGTGCAGTGCACTTGAATGCAGCTTTGGCACACTTGCAGCGTCCAGTGCACCCTTTCTTGCAGCCACAGTCGATCAATTCATGGCACGATTTCGATGCTTCAGGAAGAGTGGTCCAAAGAGGCTGCCACCCAGTTGTCTCGTTTGTCCAGCCCCAGTCAGGTGGGTCTGGCATCTCTGGATCCATGACCAATGCCTGGTTACAACAGTTGGCCTGGTAGCAAGTGCGCTTGATGTGCTGCTTGAGTGTTGCCTGGGTTGGAGGAATGTTCTCTAGAGTTCTACACTTCTGTGTGAAGAGCTGTTTCCTGGCATCATTCACTTCCGTGCTCTCACTGGTTCTATCGTACATCAGCACCACAAATCGCTCTAGCAGTAACATTGAGCCTTCACTGACCTCACTTGGCATGTCTAGGAGTTCATTGAAAGCATCATTCACCTCTGGGCATCCCCAATTTAGTTGGAAATGACACCTATAATGTTCTTCTACACTATTTGGTTCCAAAATTAAGCGCGTTTGAACATTAGACTCGGTGGACTGGCGGCCATTTTGGATTTGACCTCACGGTTCTCAGAGGTCAAATCTGACTTCCCTCCACATCTGAAAATAAACCTTATGGTATGCACTAACAATGTTAAAAATTTCATGCTTTTCTCATAAAATGCACAATTTTTGTGTTTATCTGCTGCACTATTTGTTTTCTTTCTTTCTCGTTTGTCTGTCCGGGCGATATCTCGGCCATCCTTTGAGCTAGGAAACTGAAATTTGGGCACAATAGTGAGCACGTGCTTTGGCAAAAACATTTTTTTTGTTGATTAATCAATTAATTGATTAATTACTTAATTATTATCGATTTATTAAGTACTTATTTATTTTCTTTCTCATCTGGGCATTATCTCAGACACCCTTTGAGCTAGGAAGCTGATATGTGGACATGATAATGTCCACAGCGATTTGGCTGTAAAGGGTATTTTTGATTTATTGATTAATCAATTAATAGATTAATTATTTAATTATGAAATGATCACTGAATTCATTTTCAAAATACAGATTCGGATGAAACGATGGTGGTTTAGGTATGACATTAGCCAATTGATTAAGAAATTAATTACTTTACGATTATTATTTATATATTTTAATTATTAAGAACTTATTTATTTTCTTTCTCATCTGGGCAATATCTCAGGCACCTTTTGAGTGAGGAAGCTGATATTCGGACGTGACAATGACCAAGTGATTTGGCTAGAATGGGTATTTTAACATTGATTGATTAATCAATTAATCGATTAATTATTATTAATCTATTAATCAATTGCGGTAATCACTTAATTATTTAATTTTTTCGATTCATTCATTATTTTTTATATATTTTTTTAAAGTTACAGATTCCGTTGAAACACTGGTGGTTTAGGTATGCTACTAACCAATTGATTAAGAAATTAATTACTTTACGATTATTATTTATTTATTTTAATTATTAAGAACTTATTTATTTTCTTTCTCATCTGGGCAATATCTCAGGCACCTTTTGAGCGAGGAAGCTGATATTCGGACGCGACAATGACCAAGTGATTTGGCTAGAATGGGTATTTTAACATTTATTGATTAATCGATTAATCGATTAATTATTATTAATCGATTAATCAATTGCGGTAATCACTTAATTATTTAATTTTTTCGATTCATTCATTATTATTTTTATTTTTTTAAAGTTACAGATTCCGTTGAAACACTGGTGGTTTAGGTATGCTACTAACCAATTGATTAAGAAATTAATTATTTTACAATACTTATTTATTTATTTTAAATACGCAATTAATCAATCAATTATTGTACACCTTTTTCTCCCAATACCATCTCTATGTGCTGCATGCTTTAGGATATGCTATTTATTTATTTGGCATGGAAGTGGTGTACTTTGAATGTATCTGTACTTGTTTGAGTATTTGGTGGCACCTTGAACAAATATACAAATCCATACCTGTTGGCTTCATTCGAACGTCAGCTCTGTCCAGCCAGTTCCTGGGCCAGACCTGGGTCGAGGAACATTCCCCCAACCGACCGAACAAGTAAGTGGGAATAAATGGGACTGTTAAAGCAGTAGTCGTAGTGAATCTGGACACAGTCTTAATGGACAACCAACATGAATGAATAAGGCCTAACCTCATCTGAGATCAAGCATACCTGCACAAGGATTGGCTGCAAGATTCCGCCATTTTGTTCTGAAAGTATGGACGATGAAGCATTTTTATCAGTGGAATGGATTTTGTTTGTTCCTTTGCCTATTGGCAGTGGGACTTTAGGAGTCGATTAAGAGTTTGATCCTCAGGTGTGTGCAAATCTCCAAGTAGCACGGCTGTGACGTCACAGTTGTAACGCGGATACAGTGCCCCCTGTAGGTTAAGACAGGAATTTGTAATTTGTTCAAGGTACCTCCAATAACTCACCTAACCTTCATTCAAATACACCATCTGGATATTTCATGTCCACCAGACATTGCTATAGCAGAGGGGCACCTTATGATGCAACTCTCTACCTGCGAAGCACCAATCCGAGGGAACAGCTGGCTCAAGTAGGTGATGATGTCATCAATGGCTAAAACTGAAAATTTTAATACTGAGCTGTGATAATCTTATAGTTTTCATTTATTTATTTATTTGCCAAAAAAAGAAGAGGTGATGCATTTTCGGTTGTTTGTGAATATGCTCATTGTGGATCATTTTGTGGACCCAGGTGCTGGTCGACAAACCAAACCACGTGGATATGGTGGATCATTAAAGGGCCGATTGTGTTTGCCACCATGGTGAGTTTACCTTTACCGTGCACGACCTGTACACGCCATCTTCGTATTCTGACGCCTTGCCTTGTCGATGTGAAAATAACTGTGTCCCCTTTGCAGGTGAATTTCTCCATTTTTGCGAGGATCGTTCAAATACTGCTGTCCAAACTGAAAGCCCAGCAGATGAGGTTCGGTGATTATAAATGCAGGTGAGGGAGAGGGATGCGCGACTACTTTGGTGTTGCTCTTCCGTCATAGGATGTTGTTAACATGTAATGAACATTCGTTTTGTGAGCTCCATGATGAGGAGGTTTAAGGCTTACATCCTGCAGTATCACCTGTACTCCTCCATTGCAAATTACCACCTCCAGGTGGTGTCCTATATGAGCGGTGTTTGTGTTTGTGTGTGTGTGTCTGTGTGTGTGTGTTTCTGTGTATGTGTGTGTGTGTTTGTGTGTATGTGTGTGTGTGTTTGTGTGTATGTGTGTGTGTATGTGTGTGTGTTTGTGTGTTTGTGTGTGTGTGTGTCTCTGTGTATGTGTTTATGTGTCTGTGTGTGTGTGTGTGTGTGTATGTGTGTGTGTTTGTGTGTTTGTGTGTGTGTGTGTCTCTGTGTATGTGTTTATGTGTCTGTATGTGTGTGTGTGTGTGTGTGTGTGTGTGTGTGTGTGTGTGTGTGTGTGTGTGTGTGTGTGTCTGTGTGTCTGTGTCTGTGTGTGTGTGTCTGTGTCTGTGTATGTGTGTGTGTGTGTGTCTCTGTGTTTGTGTGTGTGTGTGTCTGTGTCTGTTTGTGTGTGTGTGTGTGTGTGTGTGTGTGTGTCTGTGTGTCTGTGTGTCTGTGTCTGTGTGTGTGTGTGTGTGTGTGTCTGTGTGTGTGTGTGTGTGTGTGTGTGTGTGTGTGTGTATCTGTGTGATTGCTTTTTGTGCTTGTGTGTGTGTGTGTGTGGGCCCGTCTAGGCTTGCACGGTCCACGCTCACGCTCATCCCCCTGCTTGGCATCCATGAGCTGATATTCGTGTGCCTGCCCGAAGAACATTCCACCGGCGTGTTCCGCACTGTCCGGCACTTCTTCCACCTCACACTCACCTCCTTCCAGGTGCGTCGTCTCCATTGGTTGTACGTGTAATTAACGATTCGTTTTTTAGAGCTTCAGACCTGGGACGAACCGACATTTTGTCCTGAAATTATGGGTGATGAAGCATATTTATCAGTGGAAAGAATTGTGTTCGTTCCTTTTGCCCATTGGCAGGGGGACTTCAGGAGCCAGTTCAGAGTGCACTTCTCCAAGTGTCACAGTTGTGACGCTGATGCAGTGCCCCCTGTAGGTTAAGGCAGGAGTTTTGTAATTCGTTCAGGGTGCCTCCAGTAACTCACCTAAACTTCATTCAAATACACCATGAATCTTCAATGTCCACCAAATAATCGGACATTGTATAGTCTTGTTGCAAATCAAACCCAGACTAGACAGCTCTCGGGTGACCTCTGCCCCAATCTTGTCAATTGAAATGTCATGTAAAGGATTTAGGTTGCAATGCAACAAGTCTGTCTACTTTTAAAGGACCACTACTACCACTACTACTACTACTACTACCACTACTACTACCCTTATATACCACTACTACTACTACTACTACTACTACTACCCTTATATACCACTACTACAACTACTACTACCCTTATATACCACTACTACTACTACCCTTATATACCACTACTACTACTACCCTTATATACCACCACTACTATTACTACTACCCTTATATACTACTACTACTACTACTACTACTACCCTTATATACCACTACTCCTACTACTACTACTACCCTTATATACCACTACTCCTACTACTACTACTACTACTACTGCTACCCTTATATACCACTACTACTACTACCCTTATATACCACTACTACAACTACTACTACTACTACTACTACTACTACCCTTATATACCGCTACTACTACTACTACTACCCTTATATACCACTACTAATACTCCTACTACTACTACTACTACCCTTATATACCACTACTACTACTACTACTACCCTTATATACCACTACTACTACTACTACTACTACTACCCTTATATACCACTACTACTACTACTACTACTACTACTACGACCCTTATATACCACTACTACTACTACTACTGCACGACTACTACCCTTATATACCACTACTACTACTACTACTACTACTACCCTTATATACCACTACTACTACTACACTACTACTACCCTTATATACCACTACTTGTACTACTACACCACTACTACCCTTATATACTACTACTACTGCACGACTACTACCCTTATATACCACTACTACTACTACTACTACTACCCTTATATACCACTATTACTACTACTACCACCCTTATATACCACTACTACTACTACTACTACTACTACTACTACCCTTATATACCACTACTACTACTACTACTACTACCCTTATATACCACCACTACTACTACTACCCTTATATACCACCACTACTACTACTACTACCATTATATACCACTACTACTACTACACTACTACTACCCTTATATACCACTACTTGTACTACTACACCACTACTACCCTTATATACTACTACTACTGCACGACTACTACCCTTATATACCACTACTACTACTACTACTACTACCCTTATGTACCACCACTACTACTACTACTACCCTTATATACCACTACTACTACTACTACTACTACCCTTATATACCACCACTACTACTACTACCCTTATATACCACCACTACTACCATTATATACCACTACTACTACTACCCTTATATACCACTACTACTACTACTACTACTACTACTACCGTTATATACCACTACTACTACTACTACTACCCTTATATACCACCACTACTACTACTACTACTACCATTATATACCACTACTACTACTACCCTTATACACCACTACTACTACTACTACTACTACCACTACTACCCTTATATACCACTACTACTACTACTACTACTACTACAACAACCATTATATACCACTACTACTACTACTACTACCCTTATATACCACTACTACTACTACTACTACTACTACTACTACCCTTATATACCACTACTACTACTACTACCCTTATATACCACTACTAGTAATACTACATGACTACTACCCTTATATACTACTACTACTACTGCACGACTACTACCCTTATATACCACTACTACTACTACCCTTATATACCACTACTACTACTGCACGACTACTACCCTTATATACCACTACTACTACTACCCTTATATACTACTACTACTACTACCCTTATATACCACTACTACTACTGCACGACTACTACCCTTATATACCACTACTACTACTACCCTTATATACCACTACTACTAGTGCACGCCCTCTACCCTTATATACCACTACTACTACTACCCTTATATACCACTACTACTACTGCACGACTACTACCCTTATATACCACTACTACTACTACCCTTATATACCACTACTACTAGTGCACGACCGCTACCCTTATATACCACTACTACTACTACCCTTATATACTACTACTACTACTGCACGACTACTACCCTTATATACCACTACTACTACTACTACCCTTATATACCACTACTACTAGTGGACGACCTCTACCCTTATATACTACTACTACTACCCTTATATACCACTACTACTACTACCCTTATATACCACTACTACTACTGCACGACTACTACCCTTATATACTACTACTGCACGACTACTACCCTTATATACCACTACTACTACTGCACGACTACTACCCTTATATACTACTACTACTGCACGACTACTACCCTTATATACCACTACTACTACTACCCTTATATACCACTACTACTACTACCCTTATATACCACTACTACTAGTGCACGACCGCTACCCTTATATACCACTACTACTATATTACGACTTCCATGACCCAATTAATCCCACCTTCTTGTGGTCGTCGTCCTCACGACTTTCTCCTATCCACATGACCCTATCCTGATCATCCTCTCTCTGATCACCCACGACCCTCTCCACCACTTCCATCCACCTCGAGCCTGTTCCGCCCCATTTCCCTCCTGCCAACTGCATCCATATTAAAGACCTTCCTGATGCGCAATTTGAAAGATGTGATGAAGCTGATCTGTTCATTATTTTTTGTTATTTAAATCGTGAAAGTACAAATATTATTATAATGTACAAAATATAAATTGAGAAACTACTGGATAAGTGCATTCATCAGGACCTTTGGTCTCCTCGAATAAGATCAAATGCAAAGAGGTGGAATAAAAACAATAGGCATGGATTTGTACTTCTTCTTTAATGGCCACAATTATTCCCACGTTCTTGGGGGGTTGGCCGGAGGAAGCTTGGCCCAAGTCTTTCACGAACTGGATGGCCAGGCCTGATGTTCGACTAAGATTTGCGCAATAAATTGTAATTTGTTTGTGGTGCCGGCGATAGCTCGCCTTCTCTTTGATAAGGACACCGTGGGATCTTTAACATGCGCCAACCAATACGGGTCCAGTTTAACGTCCATCCGAGGGACGGCACACACATTGAGCAATCACCCTGGGTGCGAAACACTGAGATGACTGTTTATAGCTGGGTCGAGATTCGCTTAGAGGTGAGTCCATCTATACATACCTCTATGTCTAGGCCATCCTACCAGCCCAAGCATATACAATCGTGGTGAACACTTATTTTCTACCAACACGTCATAATAGCTAAGCGGTACACCTTTTAAGTGGTACACTATGACCATACAAGTAAAGACCACAGAGCACAGATGGTATTTTTAAAGCATGATATTGTGAATCACTGTGGTCACCTGTAGTGTATAAAAAACACAAGGTGACCATGACGTCACCTCTCCACACATCGATCCACCATTGCAGGTCCTATAATAATGGCTGTAATGAGAGTGTATAGTTGGTCGTAAAAGGATACGATCGTTGCCGCTCGGCAAGCAGAGATATTTATAATCTTGTAGACATATATGAGGTCAGGTTTGCCCTATGGGATTGTGGTGGATCAGTGTTACCACCAGTCTATGTTAGACCTTGAAGTTCCACAGAGACATCTTGAAATCGATCTGTTTGGCACAAGCAGGGCCGGTAATGGCTGTACCCTGGCCTGGCCAACATACACACGGACAGGGACCGTAGTCGTACAGGACAACTGACTGCTATAGCACCACCGCTCACCGAGTTGGAAAGCTAAATTACATTGCATTAACTTGCTTGATTTGTACAATACCTAACATTGTAATTGTGTTTTCTTTTTGTCGCACAGGGTTTCTTCGTATCCATGCTGTACTGCTTTGCAAATGGCGAGGTAAGGGAACTCCGCTAAGGTTTTATTGTGTGCTGCAGATTCACCATAAATTGATTTTGTCATTTTAGGTGGATCCATAAAGCATGGCTATATTTATGCTAAGAGGTGGGAGGTGTGTAGGAGTTAGACATTATGGAAATTGTCTGCTGTGGGGTTATTCCTGCTGAACTAGACCGGACAAACCTCAAATGGAATCAGGCCTAGTAGCACAAACTGTCTCACCTCACAACCTCCCACCCCAATAACGGCAACAATGACACGAAAATAATTCCACCTGTCTCTTTTTCTCTTTCTCTCTCTCTCTCAACCTGATTGGATGACCTTTTATAACACAACAAAGTTATGCACCTGCTGTTCAGAGAGGTTCTCAGCTAAAATGATCAAAACCTCGATCGTGGCTGATGTCTAGCTGATGATCCAGAAGGTCGTCAAATGAGGCACTCAATAAGCTGAAATACTGTGGCCTGCAAAAGTATCCCCCCCCCCCCCCCCCCACCAATAATGCCACATTTGGATGAATTCCGAATTAGGTAGAAGCAACTTTTTCTAAAATTAACTTTTTTATTCATAACTAAAAAGATCAAACTAAACACTTATAGTTGAAGGAAGTCGGCAATGGAACGTCATGAATACCTGCAAAAAACATGTACAAATCTATATTCACTGGTTGCAAAAGTATTCAGCCCCTTAGGTCAGTACTTGGTGAAAGCAGCTTTTGCAGCAATGTCGACGAGTCTTTTTGGGGTCATTCTCTACCAGCTTTGCACAGTGAGATGATTAAATGCTTGCTCATTCTTCATGTGAAAATTGCTCTTGTTCCACCATGTTTGATGGAGATCGTCGATGGACTGCAATCTTCAAGTCTCGCCATAAATGTTCAACTTAGTTAATGTCAGGATTTTGACTGGACCACTCAATAACATTAATTTTTTTCTTATTCAGCCCCTCCAGTGTGGCTTCAGCTTTGTGATTTTGATCATTGTCCTGCTGAAATGTGAATCTCCTACGCAGTTTCAGATTCATGGGTGACTCAAGCAGGTTTTCATCAAGGATTCTCCTGTACTTTTCACCGTCCATTGTCCCTTCTATCCTGACAAGCTTGCGAGTCCCTGCTGATGAAAAGCAGCCCCATAACATGATGCTGCCACCACCACACTTGACAGTATGGATGGTGTTGACTGGGTGATGTACAGTTTAGGTTTGCACTAGATGTAACACTTTGAATTTCAACCAAAAATTTCAATTTTTGTCTGATCTGACCACAAAACTTCTCTCCACATGCCTGCAGTATCAATGAGATGCTTCCCACAAACTCCATACGAGCTTTTAGATGCGTCTTTTTCAGCAATGGCTTCTTTCTTGCCAATTGGAATCTCCCGCGATGAAGCTATCTCTGAGGGCCTTTCACTCACTCACCGCAGGCAGGTAGGTGGTCTTTCTGTCTTCTACCGACTCCTCTCCGGCCTTGCACCCCCAGCTCTCTCTGTGCTCTGTCCCCCAAATATTCCTACAGGTCGCACAAGATCTGCCAGCAACCCTCTGATGGTTAAACTGCCGAAATCTCGGCTCTCCGCTCACCTTCACTCTTTCATTCCTCTTTTCTCCCGCCTCTGGAACAAACTCCCTCACTCCCTTCAATCCCACTCCTCCCTCCAGGTCTTTAAAACAGCTGTTCACCACCATCTCTTATCTTCCCCCATCCAAAACCTTGATCTTTTCTACCCCCGCTAATTCACCCCAGATCCACCTTGTTTGAAATTCCAACTTCTTTCCTGGAAGTCCTGGCAGTGTCCATATGTTTTATACCTCTCCCACTGCCCCCTTCCCACGCCCCCCCCCCCCCAAAGCCCTCACCCTCTCTCAGATCTCTCGATGTCTCCATGTCTCTCGGTCCCTGCTCTCAAATGTTGTGTTTGTGTCCTTCCCCCTCTCTCCCCATCTTGTCTACCGCTCCCTATGTTATATGTTTTATGTGTCGGTTTGTCTTTCTGTGTGTTCATGTGATTAATGTTCGCTCTTTCACGAGCCTCGATATTGTATACAAAAAAAAAAAAAAAAAAAAAAAAAAAAAAAACCTGTTCATATAGGCCAGCTTTGTGGAAGGGAATGGGATATTGCTCAATTGATGAACACTGACCCCCCATCTTGGCCATAAAGCCTTGCAGATCTTTCAAAGTCATTGTTGGATTTACAGTGACATTCCAAAAACCAGTTTCCTCCTTGCCCGACTGCTGAGTTTGAATGGACGATCTGATCTGGGTCGAGTCTGGGTGGTATGATACATCTTCCACATCTTCATGATGGATTTCTCCATACTCAAAGGGATAATGAGGTACTTTGAAATCTTTTATAACCCTCTCCTGAAAGGTGCTTCTCCACCACTTTGTATCTGACTTCTTTGGAAAGCTCCTTGGTCTTCATGTTCACCTTGTTGGTTGACCAAGTGAGTTGCACCACAAAACTCTTTAGATAAGTGGGGGAGCCTAATATTCAAGTTAAACCACTAATTACATACAGGTGAAACCTATTACACTTATTTTGTAACATTTCAAACAAATAATTTTCTCCTGAAGTGATTTAGGGTTAATTACGTGAAGGGTTTGAATACTTATGCAACTGAGAATCATCTGATTTTCTCTGAGAATCTAACTTCACAATTTATCTATATATTTTTTAGCTCTATCACTGTGGAGTAGTTTGTGAAGACTATATATATATATATATATATATATATATATATATATATATATATATATATATATATATATATGAAGTTTGATTTGAAAGCGTCATGACAAATAATCTGAGGTGGCATCAAAATGTGAAAACTTTGTGGAGGGGGGTGAATACTTTGCAGGCCAGTGTGTGTGTGTGTGTGTGTGTGTGTGTGTGTGTGTGTGTGTGTGTGTGTGTGTGTATAAAGGCCTACTCTTTTGAAATGTGCCAGGGTATCTTTAATGTCCAGCAATAATTGAAAGCAGACAGAACTGGCATACCATTGATATCCTCAGTGTTGTCAGTCCCACCCTGCCTGTGAAGCGTGGGAATCAAACCCGGAAAAAACAGCTGAAAGGTGAGTATGCTTTCTCTGAGGTATCCTGTCAGGCTCATCACTATAGTCTTGATGTTAACAAACAAATCCACCTGACCATTGCCCACTATGCAGTTTGGGTAGTGCTCAATAGTAACACACAATGGAGATCTATATCTGGGACTATAACCACCTCGATCCCTTTGTAGGGGTAGCGGAACCGGAGGGAGGGGGGAAGGGATCCATCTAGTGCAAACCTCCACCCCCATACAATTTGACCAGGTACATAAAGTGCCCTTTTCTGTGTAAAGAAGTGTCCTTTTGATGAGAGTAAAGTGCCCTTTTGATGAGTCAAATGTATCCTAACGATAGTGAAAAAGTGCCCTTTCAATGCTGAAAAAGTTCCTTTAAACGACAAAAAGGGCATTATTTTCATCAAGAAATGCTTTTCGTGATGTGTAAACTACCTTGTAGGGAAAGGTTCCCCTTCATGGTGAAATACGAGTCTCTTTCCTCACAATATTGTCCTTTTCATTGTGAAATTTAGGGGAAAACAAATCTTTTATTGATCGAGTTTTAATGATTTAAAAGGGGGTGGTGGAGAGAGAGAGAGAGAGAGAGAGAGAGAGAGAGAGAGAGAGAGAGAGAGAGAGAGATGGAGATGGAGATGGAGATGGAGATGGAGATGGAGATGGAAATGTCGGAATGATGACAAACTCAAGCAGGCTCCCTATAAAATGGCCAAACAGACAACATGTTTTTCAAAGGTTTCCTAAAGAATATCCGTTTGAGTACAGTATTAAATAATTACTGACGTCATACTAAGTGCGCAAAAGTCACTGTATCTTTACTTCCACTGTAATGTAGACATAGAAAGAGGGCGACAAATTCAGGGAATTGTGGGAAAAAGGCTTTCTGCGATGCCAGCAAATCCTGCTGCTCACTAATTACATAACTCCACTGGACCTCTGTAGTTTCATTCCAACATTATCTGTCTATTGACATTGTTATAACTTTTTGTGGATGCAAAGTCGAGGCTTATGGAGGAGCTAGAACATAGAATGGATCAGGATGTAACAGAACAAAAGTAACAGTAGAAAGAGAGGGGGAAAACACCAACAGCAGGGATGAGGGACAAAATAGAGGGAGACTTGGAGAACTCAGGGATGTGGGCTGGGGAAGGACACAGGGGTTGGACAAGATGGACACAGAAGGAAACTCTCAGGAATCAAAAAACTGCAAACATGGAAAGAGGTATAGCAAAAGGGTTTTGGTGTTATGGGGTTAAGCAAGAAACGTGTTTTTCATTAATCCTTTTATTATATGGCACAGTATTACAGTATAATCAGGGTCTGTGGTATCATAGACAACAGATATTGCATCACATGAATTTCTAAAACAAATACAAAAGTCACATCCCGATATCCGATGCCTTTGTTGCTATTATTATTGCTATTCCTTTTCCTAACCACATTTATTTCTCATTTCTATTCCATACCAATAAATAGCTCTGCCATAATTCCTATTTCTATTCTTCTTCTTCTAATTATTAACTCCACCACCAACGGAGGATGGAGGCGATGTTTTCACCACTGTCTGTTTATTACTTGCCAGAAAAGATTCCGGCAAGTATGTTGATCGGTTGGTTTGTCTGTCTGTTTGTTACTTGCCGGAAAAGATTCCGGCAAGTATGTTGATCGGTTGGTTTGTCTGTCTGTTTGTTACTTGCCGGAAAAGATTCCGGCAAGTATGTTGATCGGTTGGTTTGTCTGTCTGTTTGTTACTTGCCGGAAAAGATTCCGGCAAGTATGTTGATCGGTTGGTTTGTCTGTCTGTTTGTTACTTGCCGGAAAAGATTCCGGCAAGTATGTTGATCGGTTGGTTTGTCTGTCTGTTTGTTACTTGCCGGAAAAGATTCCGGCAAGTATGTTGATCTGTTCGTTTGTTACTTGCCGGAAAAGATTCCGGCAAGTATGTTGATCTGTTCGTTTGTTACTTGCCGGAAAAAATTTCCGGCAAGTATGTTGATCTGTTCGTTTGTTTGTCTGTCTGTCTGTCTGTCTGTCTGTTTGTCTGTCTGTTTGCAGCACTGCGTCTACACCGTTGCACGTAGAATCGCCAAACTTTGCACAAATATTGGTCTTGCCCTGGAATAGACTGTGCCCAATTGATGACGTCATCGGTGACGTGGTTTGGCCGCCATCTTGGAAAAACCGAAAAACTTTGCACCTCTATATCTCCGAAAGTACTGAACAGAAAAAATTGAGACATGGCTCATTGTAAAGAACTCTCCATGGGGAATAAAATATGTAAATGATGACGTCATCAGTCACGTGGTTCGGTCGCCATCTTGGAAAAACGGCAAAACGTTGCGCCACTATATCTCCAAAAGTGCTGAACAGAAAAAATTGAGACCTGGCTCATTGTAAAGAACTCTCCATGGGGAATAAAATATGTTAATGATGACGTCATATGTCACGTGGTCGGCCGCCATCTTGGAAAAACCGAAAAACTTTGCACCACTATATCTCCAAAAGTGCTGAACAGAAAAAATTGAGACATGGCTCATTGTAAAGAACTCTCCATGGGGAATAAAATATGTTAATGATGACGTCATCAGTCACGTGGTCGGCCACCATCTTGGAAAAACGGCAAAACTTTGCACCACAAAATCTCCAAAAGTCCTGAACAGAAAAAATTGAGACATGGCTCATTGTAAAGAACTCTCCATGGGGAATAAAATATGTTAATGATGATGTCATATGTCACGTGGTCGGCCGCCATCTTGGAAAAACGGCAAAACTTTGCACCACTATATCTCCAAAAGTGCTGAACAGAAAAAATTGAGACATGGCTCATTGTAAAGAACTCTCCATGGGGAATAAAATATGTTAATGATGACGTCATCAGTCACGTGGTTCGGCCGCCATCTTGGAAAAACCGAAAAACTCTGCACCTCCACATCTCCAAAAGTCCTGAATAGAAAAAATTGAGGCATGGCTCATTGTAAAGAACTCTCCATGGGGAATAAAATATGTTAATGATGACGTCATCGGTCACGTGGTTCGGCCGCCATATTTGTCCTAAATGGCGGATAAAAAAGTACATTCCGGCAAGTCCTCGGTCTCTGACCGATTTTTCATCTGTCTGTTTGTCTGTTTGTCTGTTTGTCTGTTTGCAGCACTGCGTCTACACCGTTGCACGTAGAATCGCCAAACTTGGCACACATATTGGTCTTGCCCTCTAATATACTGTGCCCAAATGATGACGTCATCGGTGACGTGGTTCGGCCGCCATCTTGGAAAAACCGAAAAACTTTACACCTCCATATCTCCGAAAGTGCTGAACAGAAAAAATTGAGACATGGCTCATTGTAAATAACTCTCCATGGGGAATAAAATATGTTACTGATGAAGTCATCAGTCACGTGGTTCGGCCGCCATCTTGGAAAAACCGAAAAACTTTGCACCTCCATATCTCCGAAAGTGCTGAACAGAAAAAATTGAGACATGGCTCATTGTAAAGAACTCTCCATGGGGAATAAAATATGTTAATGATGACGTCATCAGTCACGTGGTCGGCCGCCATCTTGGAAAAACGGCAAAACTTTGCACCACGATATCTCCAAAAGTGCTGAATAGAAAAAATTGAGACATGGCTCATTGTAAAGAACTCTCCATGGCGAATAAAATATGTTAATGATGACGTCATATGTCACGTGGTCGGCCGCCATCTTGGAGAAACCGAAAAACTTTGCACCTCCATATCTCCGGAAGTGCTGAACAGAAAAAATTGAGACATGGCTCATTGGTAAGAACTCTCCATGGGGAATAAAATATGTTAATGATGACGTCATATGTCACGTGGTCGGCCGCCATCTTGGAAAAACCGAAAAACTTTGCACCTCCATATCTCCGAAAGTGCTGAATAGAAAAAATTGAGACATGGCTCATTGTAAAGAACTCTCCATGGGGAATAAAATATGTTAATGATGATATCATCGGTCACGTGGTTCGGCCGCCATATTTGTTCTAAATGGCCGATAAAAAGTACATTCCGGCAAGTCCTCGGTCTCTGACCGATTTTTCATTACTTGCCGGAAAAGATTCCGGCAAGTATGTTGATCTGTTCGTTTGTTACTTGCCGGAAAAATTTTTCCGGCAAGTATGTTGATCTGTTCGTTTGTCTGTCTGTTTGTCTGTCTGTCTGTCTGTCTGTCTGTCTGTCTGTCTGTTTGCAGCACTGCGTCTACACCGTTGCACGGCGAATCGCCAAACTTTGCACACATATTGGTCTTGCCCTGGAATAGACTGTGCCCAATTGATGACGTCATCGGTGACGTGGTTCGGCCGCCATCTTGGAAAAACTGAAAAACCTTGCACCTCTATATCTCCGAAAGTACTGAACAGAAAAAATTGAGACATGGCTCATTGTAAAGAACTCTCCATGGGGAATAAAATATGTAAATGATGACGTCATCAGTCACGTGGTTCGGTCGCCATCTTGGAAAAACGGCAAAACGTTGCGCCACTATATCTCCAAAAGTGCTGAACAGAAAAAATTGAGACATGGCTCATTGTAAAGAACTCTCCATGGGGAATAAAATATGTTAATGATGACGTCATATGTCACGTGGTCGGCCGCCATCTTGGAAAAACGGCAAAACTTTGCACCACTGTATCTCCAAAAGTGCTGAACAGAAAAAATTGAGACATGGCTCATTGTAAAGAACTCTCCATGGGGAATAAAATATGTTAATGATGACGTCATCAGTCGCGTGGTCGGCCGCCATCTTGGAAAAACCGAAAAACCTAGCACCTCCATATCTCCGAAAGTGCTGAATAGAAAAAATTGAGACATGGCTCATTGTCAAGAACTCTCCATGTGGAATAAAATATGTTAATGATGACGTCATCGGTCACGTGGTGCGGCCGCCATCTTGGAAAAACGGGAAAAAAATTCACCTCCATATCTCCGAAAGTGCTGAATAGAAAAAATTGAGACATGGCTCATTGGAAAGAACTCTCCAGGGGGAATAAAATAAGTTAATGATGACGTCATCGGTCACGTGGTTCGGCCGCCATCTTGGAAAATCCGAAAAACGTTGCACCTCTATCTCCAAAAGTGCTGAACAGAAAAAATTGAGACATGGCTCATTGGAAAGAACTCTCCAGGGGGAATAAAATATGTTAATGATGTCGTCATCGGTCACGTGGTTCGGCCGCCATCTTGGAAAATCCGAAAAACGTTGCACCTCTATCTCCAAAAGTGCTGAACAGAAAAAATTGAGACATGGCTCATTGTAAAGAACTCTCCGTGGGGAATAAAATATGTTAATGATGATGTCATCGGTCAGGTGGTTCAGCCGCCATATTTGTCCTAAATGGCCGATAAAAAAGTAAATTCCGGCAAGTCCTCGGTCTCTGACCGATTTTTCATTACTTGCCGGAAAAATTTTCCGGCAAGTATGTTGATCTGTTCGTTTGTTTGTCTGTCTGTCTGTCTGTTTGCAGCACTGCGTCTACACCGTTGCACGTAGAATCGCCAAACTTTGCACACATATTGGTCTTGCCCTGGAATAGACTGTGCCCAATTGATGACGTCATTGGTCACGTGGTTCGGCCGCCATCTTGGAAAAACCGAAAAAAAATTGCCGTGAAAAAAACAAAAATTGACACATGGCTTCTGGTAAAGAACTCTCCATGGGGAATAAAATATGTTAATGTTGACGTCATAGGTCACGTGGTTCGGCCGCCATCTTGGAAAAACGGCAAAACTTTGCACCTCCATATCTCTGAAAGTACTGAATAGAAAAAATTGAGACATGGCTCATTGTAAAGAACTCTCCATGGGGAATAAAATATGTTAATGATGACGTCATCAGTCACGTGGTCGGCCGCCATCTTGGAAAAACGGCAAAACTTTGCACCACTATATCTCCAAAAGTGCTGAACAGAAAAAATTGAGACATGTCTCATTGTAAAGAACTCTCCATGGGGAATAAAATATGTTAATGATGATGTCATATGTCACGTGGTCGGCCGCCATCTTGGAAAAACGGCAAAACTTTGCACCTCTATATCTCCAAAAGTGCTGAGCAGAAAAAATTGAGACATGGCTCATTGTAAACAACTTTCCATGGGGAATAAAATATGTTAATGATGACGTCATCTATCACGTGGTTCAGCCGCCATATTTGTTCTAAATGGCCGATAAAAAAGTACATTCCGGCAAGTCCTCGGTCTCTGACCGATTTTTCATTTGTCTGTTTGTCTGTTTGTCTGTTTGTCTGTTTGCAGCACTACGTCTACACCGTTGCACGTAGAATCGCCAAACTTGGCACACATATTGGTCTTGCCCTCTAATATACTGTGCCCAAATGATGACGTCATCAGTCACGTGGTTCGGCCGCCATCTTGGAAAAACCGAAAAATTTTGCACCTCGATATCTCAAAGTGCTGAACAGAAAAAATTGAGCCATGGCTCATTGTAAAGAACTCTCCATTGGGAATAAAACATGTTAATGATGACGTCATAGGTCACGTGGTTCGGCCGCCATCTTGGAAAAACGGCAAAACTTTGCACCACTATTACTCCAAAAGTGCTGAACAGAAAAAATTGAGACATGGCTCATTGTAAAGAACTCTCCATGGGGAATAAAATATGTTAATGATGACGTCATATGTCACGTGGTTCGGCCGCCATCTTGGAAAAACCGGAAAACGTTACACCTCCATATCTCCGAAAGTCCTGAATAGAAAAACTTGGGACGTGGCTCAATGTAAAGAACTCTCCATGGGGAATAAAATATGTTAATGATGACGTCATCAGTCACGTGGTTCGGCCGCCATCTTGGGAAAACCGAAAAATTTTGCACCTCGATATCTCAAAGTGCTGAACAGAAAAAATTGAGACATGGCTCATTGTAAAGAACTCTCCATGGGGAATAAAATATGTTAATGATGACGTCATCAGTCACGTGGTTCGGCCGCCATCTTGGGAAAACCGAAAAACTTTGCACCACTATATCTCCAAAAGTGCTGAACAGAAAAAATGGAGACATGGCTCATTGTGAAGAACTCTCCATGTGGAATAAAATATGTTAATGATGATGCCATCGGTCACGTGGTTCGGCCGCCATCTTGGAAAAACGGGAAAACTTT
The DNA here is from genome assembly GCF_964187855.1 of Myxine glutinosa. Classification (NCBI taxonomy): domain Eukaryota; kingdom Metazoa; phylum Chordata; class Myxini; order Myxiniformes; family Myxinidae; genus Myxine; species Myxine glutinosa. Next base: position 140,335,765 of record NC_136265.1, on the reverse strand, counting down.
GCACCACTATATCTCCAAAAGTGCATAATGGAAAAAATTGAGACATGGCTCATTGTAAAGAACTCTCCATGGGGAATAAAATATATTAATGATGACGTCATCTATCACGTGGTTCAGCCGCCATATTTGTTCTAAATGGCTGATAAAAAAGTACATTCCGGCAAGTCCTCGGTCTCTGACCGATTTTTCATTACTTGCCGGAAAAAATTTTCCGGCAAGTATGTTGATCTGTTCGTTTGTTACTTGCCGGAAAAATTTTCCGGCAAGTATGTTGATCTGTTCGTTTGTTTGTCTGTTTGTCTGTTTGTCTGTTTGTCTGTTTGTCTGTTTGCAGCACTGCGTCTACACCGTTGCACGTAGAATCGCCAAACTTGGCACACATATTGGTCTTGCCCTCTAATATACTGTGCCCAAATGATGACGTCATCGGTCACGTGGTTCGGCCGCCATCTTGGAAAAACCGAAAAAATTTGCACCTCGATATCTCAAAGTGCTGAACAGAAAAAATTGAGACATGGCTCATTGTGAAGAACTCTCCATGGGGAATAAAACATGTTAATGATGACGTCATCAGTCACGTGGTTCGGCCGCCATCTTGGAAAAACCGAAAAACTTTGCACCTCTATATCTCCGAAAGTACTGAACAGAAAAAATTGAGACATGGCTCATTGTAAAGAACTCTCCATGGGGAATAAAATATGTTAATGATGACGTCATATGTCACGTGGTCGGCCGCCATCTTGGAAAAACGGCAAAACTTTGCACTACTATATCTCCAAAAGTGCTGAACAGAAAAAATTGAGACATGGCTCATTGTAAAGAACTCCATGGGGAATAAAATATGTTAATGATGACGTCATATGTCACGTGGTCGGCCGTCATCTTGGAAAAACGGCAAAACTTTGCACCACTATATCTCCAAAAGTGCTGAACAGAAAAAATTGAGACATGGCTCATTGTAAAGAACTCTCCATGGGGAATAAAATATGTTAATGATGACGTCATATGTCACGTGGTTCGGCCGCCATCTTGGGAAAAAATTGCACCTCCATATCTGAAAGTGCTGACTGGAAAAAATTGAGACATGGCTCGTTGTAAAGAACTCTCCATGGGGAATAAAATATGTTAATGATGACATCATCGGTCACGTGTTTCGGCCGCCATATTTGTCCTAAATGGCCGATAAAAAAGTACATTCCGGCAAGTCCTCGGTCTCTGACCGATTTTTCATTTGTCTGTTTGTCTGTTTGTTACTTGCCGGAAAAGATTCCGGCAAGTATGTTGATCTGTTCGTTTGTTTGTCTGTTTGTCTGTTTGTCTGTTTGTCTGTCTGTCTGTCTGTTTGCAGCACTGCGTCTACACCGTTGCACGTAGAATCGCCAAACTTTGCACACATATTGGTCTTGCCCTGGAATAGACTGTGCCCAATTGATGACGTCATCGGTGACGTGGTTCGGCCGCCATCTTGGAAAAACCGAAAAACTTTGCACCTCTATATCTCCGAAAGTACTGAACAGAAAAAATTGAGACATGGCTCATTGTAAAGAACTCTCCATGGGGAAAACAATATGTTAATGATGACGTCATATGTCACGTGGTCGGCCGCCATCTTGGAAAAACGGCAAAACTTTGCACCACTATATCTCCAAAAGTGCAGAACAGAAAAAATTGAGACATGGCTCATTGTAAAGAACTCTCCATGGGAAATAAAATATGTTAATGATGACGTCATCAGTCACGTGGTCGGCCGCCATCTTGGAAAAACGGCAAAACTTTGTACCACGAAAGCTCCAAAAGTGCTGAACAGAAAAAATTGAGACATGGCTCATTGTAAAGAACTCTCCATGGGGAATAAAATATGTTAATGATGATGTCATATGTCACGTGGTCGGCGGCCATCTTGGAAAAACCGAAAAACGTTGCACCTCCATATCTCCGAAAGTGCTCAATAGAAAAAATTGAGACATGGCCCATTGTAAAGAACTCTCCATGGGGAATGAAATATGTTAATGATGATGTCATCAGTCACGTGGTTCGCCCGCCATCTTGGAAAAACCGAAAAACTTTGCAATTCCACATCTCCAAAAGTCCTGAATAGAAAAAATTGAGACATGGCCCATTGTAAAGAACTCTCCATGGGGAATAAAATATGTTAATGATGACATCATCGGTCACGTGGTTCGGCCGCCATATTTGTCCTAAATGGCCAATAAAAAAGTACATTCCGGCAAGTCCTCGGTCTCTGACCGATTTTTCATCTGTTTGTCTGTTTGTCTGTTTGCAGCACTGCGTCTACACCGTTGCACGTAGAATCGCCAAACTTGGCACACATATTGGTCTTGCCCTCTAATATACTGTGCCCAAATGATGACGTCATCGGTCACGTGGTTCGGCCGCCATCTTGGAAAAACCGAAAAAATTTGCACCTCGATATCTCAAAGTGTTGAACAGAAAAAATTGAGACATGGCTCATTGTGAAGAACTCTCCATGGGGAATAAAACATGTTAATGATGACGTCATCAGTCGCGTGGTTCGGCCGCCATCTTGGAAAAACCGAAAAATTTGCACCTCCATATCTCCAAAAGTACTGAACCGAAAAAATTGAGACATGGCTCATTGTAAAGAACTCTCCATGGGGAATCAAATATGTTAATGATGACGTCATCAGTCACGTGGTTCGGCCGCCATCTTGGAAAAACTTTGCACCTCTATATCTCCGAAAGTGCTGAACAGAAAAAATTGAGACATGGCTCATTGTAAAGAACTCTCCATGGGGAATAAAATATGTAAATGATGATGTCATATGTCACGTGGTCGGCCGCCATCTTGGAAAAACGGCAAAAAATTTGCACCACTATATCTCCAAAAGTGCTGAACAGAAAAAATTGAGACATGGCTCATTGTAAAGAACTCTCCATGGGGAATAAAATTTGTTAATGATGACGTCATATGTCACGTGGTTCGGCCGCCATCTTGGAAAAACCGAAAAACCTAACACCTCCATATCTCTGAAAGTGCTGAATAGAAAAAATTGAGACATGACTCATTGTAAAGAACTCTCCATGGGGAATACAATATGTTAATAATGACGTCATCGGTCACGTGGTTTAGCCGCCATCTTGGAAAAACCTAGCACCTCCATATCTCCGAAAGTGCTGAATAGAAAAAATTGAGACATGGCTCATTGTAATGAACTCTCCATGGGGAATAAAATATGTTAATAATGACGTCATCGGTCACGTGGGTTAGCCGCCATCTTGGAAAAACCTAGCACCTCCATATCTCCGAAAGTGCTGAATAGAAAAAATTGAGACATGACTCATTGTAAAGAACTCTCCATGGGGAATAATATATGTTAATGATGACGTCATCGGTCACATGGTTCGGCCGCCATATTTGGCCTAAATGGCCGATAAAAAAGTACATTCCGGCAAGTCCTCGGTCTCTGACCGATTTTTCATCTGTTTGTCTGTTTGTCTGTTTGTTACTTGCCGGAAAAATTTTCCGGCAAGTATGTTGATCTGTTCGTTTGTTTGTCTGTCTGTCTGTTTGTCTGTCTGTTTGTCTGTCTGTTTGTCTGTTTGCAGCACTGCGTCTACACCGTTGCACGGAGAATCGCCAAACTTTGCACACATAATGGTCTTGCCCTCTAATATACTGTGCCTCAATGATGACGTCATCAGTGACGTGGTTCGGCCGCCATCTTGGAAAAACCGAATAAATTTGCACCTCTATATCTCCGAAAGTACTGAACAGAAAAAATTGAGACATGGCTCATTGTAAAGAACTCTCCATGGGGAATAAAATATGTTAATGATGACGTCATATGTCACGTGGTCGGCCGCCATCTTGGAAAAACGGCAAAACTTTGCACCACTATATCTCCAAAAGTGCTGAACAGAATAATTGAGACATGGCTCATTGTAAAGAACTCTCCATGGGGAATAAAATATGTTAATGATGACGTCATCAGTCACGTGGTCGGCCGCCATCTTGGAAAAACGGCAAAACTTTGCACCACAAAATCTCCAAAAGTGCTGAACAGAAAAAATTGAGACATGGCTCATTGTAAAGAACTCTCCATGCGGAATAAAATATGTAAATGATGACGTCATCAGTCACGTGGTTCGGTCGCCATCTTGGAAAAACGGCAAAACGTTGCGCCACGATATCTCCAAAAGTGCTGAACAGAAAAAATTGAGACATGGCTCATTGTAAAGAACTCTCCATGGGGAATAAAATATGTTAATGATGACGTCATATGTCACGTGGTCGGCCGCCATCTTGGAAAAACGGCAAAATTTTGCACCACTATATCGCCAAAAGTGCTGAACAGAAAAAATTGAGACATGGCTCATTGTAAAGAACTCTCCATGGGGAATAAAATATGTTAATGATGACGTCATCAGTCACGTGGTCGGCTGCCATCTTGGAAAAACCGAAAAACCTAGCACCTCCATATCTCTGAAAGTGCTGAATAGAAAAAATTGAGACATGGCTCATTGTAAAGAACTCTCCATGGGGAATAAAATATGTTAATGATGTCATATGTCACGTGGTCGGCCGCCATCTTGGAAAAACCGAAAAACTCTGCACCTCCACATCTCCAAAAGTCCTGAATAGAAAAAATTGAGGCATGGCTCATTGTAAAGAACTCTCCATGGGGAATAAAATATGTTAATGATGACGTCATCGGTCACGTGGTTCGGCCGCCATATTTGTCCTAAATGGCAGATAAAAAAGTACATTCCGGCAAGTCCTCGGTCTCTGACCGATTTTTCATTTGTCTGTCTGTCTGTTTGTCTGTCTGTTTGTCTGTCTGTTTGTCTGTTTGCAGCACTGCGTCTACACCGTTGCACGGAGAATCGCCAAACTTTGCACACATAATGGTCTTGCCCTCTAATATACTGTGCCTCAATGATGACGTCATCAGTGACGTGGTTCGGCCGCCATCTTGGAAAAACCGAATAAATTTGCACCTCTATATCTCCGAAAGTACTGAACAGAAAAAATTGAGACATGGCTCATTGTAAAGAACTCTCCATGGGGAATAAAATATGTTAATGATGACGTCATATGTCACGTGGTCGGCCGCCATCTTGGAAAAACGGCAAAAATTTGCACCACTATATCTCCAAAAGTGCTGAACAGAAAAAATTGAGACATGGCTCATTGTAAAGAACTCTCCATGGGGAATAAAATATGTAAATGATGACGTCATCAGTCACGTGGTTCGGTCGCCATCTTGGAAAAACGGCAAATCGTTGCGCCACTATATCTCCAAAAGTGCTGAACAGAAAAAATTGAGACATGGCTCATTGGAAAGAACTCTCCATGGGGAATAAAATATGTTAATGATGACGTCATATGTCACGTGGTCGGCCGCCATCTTGGAAAAACGGCAAAACTTTGCACCACTATATCTCCAAAAGTGCTGAACAGAATAATTGAGACATGGCTCATTGTAAAGAACTCTCCATGGGGAATAAAATATGTTAATGATGACGTCATCAGTCACGTGGTCGGCCGCCATCTTGGAAAAACGGCAAAACTTTGCACCACAAAATCTCCAAAAGTGCTGAACAGAAAAAATTGAGACATGGCTCATTGTAAAGAACTCTCCATGGGGAATAAAATATGTTAATGATGACGCCATCGGTCACGTGGTTCGGCCGCCATCTTGGAAAAATGGGAAAACTTTGCACCACTATATCTCCAAAAGTGCAGAATGGAAAAAATTGAGACATGGCTCATTGTAAAGAACTCTCAATGGGGAATAAAATATGTTAATGATGACGTCATATGTCACGTGGTTCGGCCGCCATCTTGGAAAAACCGAAAAATTGTGCACCTCCATATCTCTGAAAGTGCTGAATAGAAAAAATTGAGACATGGCTCATTGTAAAGAACTCTCCATGGGGAATAAAATATGTTAATGATGACATCATAGGTCACGTGGTTCGGCTGCCATCTTGGAAAAACCGAAAAACGTAGCACCTCCATATCTCCAAAAGTGCTGAATAGAAAAAGTTGAGACATGGCTCTTTGTGAAGAACTCTCCATGGGGAATAATATATGTTAATGATGACGTCATCTATCACGTGGTTCGGACGCCATATTTGTCTTAAATGGCCGATAAAAGAGTACATTCCGGCAAGTCCTCGGTCTCTGACCGATTTTTCATCTGTCTGTTTGTCTGTTTGTCTGTTTGTCTGTCTGTTTGCAGCACTGCGTCTACACCGTTGCACGTAGAATCGCCAAACTTTGCACACATATTGGTCTTGCCCTGGAATAGACTGTGCCCAATTGATGACGTCATCGGTGACGTGGTTCGGCCGCCATCTTGGAAAAACCGAAAAACTTTGCACCTCTATATCTCCGAAAGTACTGAACAGAAAAAATTGAGACATGGCTCATTGTAAAGAACTCTCCATGGGGAATATGGGGAATAAAATATGTTAATGATGACGTCATCAGTCACGTGGTCGGCCGCCATCTTGGAAAAACAGCAAAACTTTGCACCACTATATCTCCAAAAGTGCTGAACAGAAAAAATTGAGACATGGCTCATTGTAAAGAACTCTCCATGGGGAATAAAATATGTTAATGATGACATCATCAGTCACGTGGTCGGCCGCCATCTTGGAAAAACGGCAAAACTTTACACCACGAAATCTCCAAAAGTGCTGAACAGAAAAAATTGAGACATGGTTCATTGTATAGAACTCGCCATGCGGAATAAAATATGTTAATGATGATGTCATATGTCACGTGGTCGGCCGCCATCTTGGAAAAACGGCAAAACTTTGCACCGCTATATCTCCAAAAGTGCTGAACAGAAAAAATTGAGACATGGCTCATTGTAAAGAACTCTCCATGGGTAATAAAATATGTTAATGATGACGTCATCAGTCACGTGGTTCGGCCGCCATCTTGGAAAATGGCAAAATTTTGCACCACTATATCTCCAAAAGTGCTGAACAGAAAAAATTGAGCTCATTGTAAAGAACTCTCCATGGGGAATAAAATGTTAGTGATGACGTCATTGGTCACGTGGTTCGGCCGCCATCTTGGAAAAAGTTTGCAACTCTATATCTCCGAAAGTGCTGAACAGAAAAAATTGAGACATGGCTCATTGTAAAGAACTCTCCATGGGGAATAAAATATGTTAATGATGACGTCATCAGTCACGTGGTTCGGCCGCCATCTTGGAAAAACCTAAAAACTTTGCACCTCCATATCTCTGAAAGTACTGAATAGAAAAAATTGAGACATGGCTCATTGTAAAGAACTCTTGATGGGGAATAAAATATGTTAATGATGATGTCATCGGTCACGTGGTTCGGCCGCCATCTTGGAAAAACCGAAAAACTCCACCTCCACATCTCCAAAAGTCCTGAATAGAAAAAATTGAGACATGGCTCATTTTAAAGAACTCTCCATGGGGAATAAAATATGTTAATGATGACGTCATCGGTCACGTGGTTCGGCCGCCATATTTGTCCTAAATGGCCGATAAAAAAGTACATTCCGGCAAGTCCTCGGTCTCTGACCGATTTTTCATCTCTCTGTTTGTCTGTTTGCAGCACTGCGTCTACACCGTTGCACGGAGAATCGCCAAACTTTGCACACATAATGGACTTGCCCTCTAATATACTGTGCCTCAATGATGACGTCATCGGTGACGTGGTTCGGCCGCCATCTTGGAAAAACCGAATAAATTTGCACCTCTATATCTCCGAAAGTACTGAACAGAAAAAATTGAGACATGGCTCATTGTAAAGAACTCTCCATGGGGAATAAAATATGTTAATGATGACGTCATATGTCACGTGGTCGGCCGCCATCTTGGAAAAACGGCAAAAATTTGCACCACTATATCTCCAAAAGTGCTGAACAGAAAAAATTGAGACATGGCTCATTGTAAAGAACTCTCCATGGGGCATAAAATATGTTAATGATGACGTCATCAGTCACGTGGTCGGCCGCCATCTTGGAAAAACCGAAAAACTTAGCACCTCCATATCTCCGAAAGTGCTGAATAGAAAAAATTGAGACATGGCTCATTGTAAAGAACTCTCCATGGGGAACAAAATATGTTAATGATGATGTCATCGGTCACGTGGTTCGGCCGCCATCTTTGAAAAACCGAAAAACTCTGCACCTCCACATCTCCAAAAGTCCTGAATAGAAAAAATTGAGGTATGGCTCATTGTAAAGAACTCTCCATGGGGAATAAAATATGTTAATTATGACGTCATCGGTCACGTGGTTCGGCCGCCCTATTTGTCCTAAATGGCCGATAAAAAAGTACATTCCGGCAAGTCCTCGGTCTCTGACCGATTTTTCATTTGTCTGTTTGTCTGTTTGTCTGTTTGTCTGTTTGTCTGTTTGCAGCACTACGTCTACACCGTTGCACGTAGAATCACCAAACTTTGCACACGTATTTGTCTTGCCCTCTAATATACTGTGCCCAAATGATGACGTCATCGGTCACGTGGTTCGGCCGCCATCTTGGAAAAACCGAAAAATTTTGCACCTCGATATCTCAAAGTGCTGAACAGAAAAAATTGAGACATGGCTCATTGTAAAGAACTCTCCATGGGGAATAAAATATGTTAATGATGACGTCATCGGTCACGTGGTTCGGCCGCCATCTTGGAAAAACGAAAATTTTTGCACCTCCATATCTCCGAAAGTCCTGAACAGAAAAAATTGAGACATGGCTCATTGTAAAGAACTCACCATGGGGAATAAAATATGTTAATGATGACGTCATCGTTCACGTGATTCGGCCGCCATCTTGGAAAATCCGAAAAACTTTGCACCTCCATATCTCCGAAAGTGCTGAATAGAAAAAATTGAGACATGGCTCATTGTAAAGAACTCTCCATGGGGAATAAAATATGTTAATGATGACGTCATATGTCACGTGGTCGGCCGCCATCTTGGAAAAACGGCAAAACTTTGCACCACTATATCTCCAAAAGTGCTGAACAGAAAAAATTGAGACATGGCTCATTGGAAAGAACTCTCCATGGGGAATAAAATATGTTAATGATGACGTCATATGTCACGTGGTTCGGCCGCCATCTTGGAAAAAAATTGCACCTCCATATCTCTGAAAGTGCTGAATATAAAAAATTGAGACATGGCTCATTGAAAAGAACTCTCCATGGGGAATAAAATAAGTTACTGATGACGTCATCTATCACGTGTTTCGGCCACCATATTTGTCCTAAATGGCCGATAAAAAAGTACATTCCGGCAAGTCCTCGGTCTCTGACCGATTTTTCATCTGTTTGTTACTTGCCGGAAAAAATTTTCCGGCAAGTATGTTGATCTGTTCGTTTGTCTGTTTGTCTGTTTGTCTGTTTGTCTGTTTGCAGCACTGCGTCTACACCGTTGCACGGAGAATCGCCAAACTTTGCACACATATTGGTCTTGCCCTGGAATAGACTGTGCCCAATTGATGACGTCATCGGTGACGTGGTTCGGCCGCCATCTTGGAAAAACCGAAAAACTTTGCACCTCTATATCTCCGAAAGTACTGAACAGAAAAAATTGAGACATGGCTCATTGTAAAGAACTCTCCATGGGGAATAAAATACGTAAATGATGACGTCATCAGTCACGTGGTTCTGGCGCCATCTTGGAAAAACCGAAAAACGTTGCGCCACTATATCTCCAAAAGTGCTGAACAGAAAAAATTGAGACTTGGCTCATTGTAAAGAACTCTCCATGGGGAATAAAATATGTTAATGATGACGTCATATGTCACGTGGTCGGCCGCCATCTTGGAAAAACGGCAAAACTTTGCACCACTATATCTCCAAAAGTGCTGAACAGAAAAAATTGAGACATGGCTCATTGTAAAGAACTCTCCATGGGGAATAAAATATGTTAATGATGACGTCATCAGTCACGTGGTCGGCCGCCATCTTGGAAAAACCGAAAAACTCTGCACCCTCACATCTCCAAAAGTCCTGAATAGAAAAAATTGAGGTATGGCTCATTGTAAAGAACTCTCCATGGGGAATAAAATATGTTAATGATGACGTCATCGGTCACGTGGTTCGGCCGCCATATTTGTCCTAAATGGCCGATAAAAAAGTACATTCCGGCAAGTCCTCGGTCTCTGACCGATTTTTACTTGCCGGAAAAAATTTTCCGGCAAGTATGTTGATCTGTTCGTTTGTCTGTCTGTCTGTCTGTCTGTCTGTCTGTTTGTCTGTTTGTCTGTTTGCAGCACTGCGTCTACACCGTTGCACGGAAAATCGCCAAACTTTGCACACATATTCGTCTTGCCCTGGAATAGACTGTGCCCAATTTATGACGTCATCGGTCACGTGTTTCGGCGGCCATCTTGGAAAAACCGAAATAATTTGCACCGCTATATCTCCGAAAGTACTGAACAGAAAAAATTGAGACATGGCTCATTGTGAAGAACTCTCCATGGGGAATAAAATATGTTAATGATGACGTCATCAGTCACGTGGTCGGCCGCCATCTTGGAAAAACGGCAAAACTTTGCACCTCCATATCTCTGAAAGTACTGAATAGAAAAAATTGAGACATGGCTCATTGTAAAGAACTCTCCATGGGGAATAAAATATGTGATTGATGACGTCATCAGTCACGTGGTCGGCCGCCATCTTGGAAAAACCGAAAAAATCTGCACCTCCACATCTCCAAAAGTCATGAATAGAAAAAATTGAGGTATGGCTCATTGTAAAGAACTCTCCATGGGGAATAAAATATGTTAATGATGACGTCATATGTCACGTGGTCGGCCGCCATCTTGGAAAAACGGCAAAACTTTGCACCACTATATCTCCAAAAGTGCTGAACAGAAAAAATTGAGACATGGCTCATTGTAAAGAACTCTCCATGGGGAATAAAATATGTTAATGATGACGTCATCAGTCACGTGGTCGGCCGCCATCTTGGAAAAACGGCAAAACTTTGCACCACAAAATCTCCAAAAGTGCTGAACAGAAAAAATTGAGACATGGCTCATTGTAAAGAACTCTCCATGGGGAATAAAATATGTTAATGATGACGTCATATGTCACGTGGTCGGCCGCCATTTTGGAAAAACGGCAAAACTTTGCACCACTATATCTCCAAAAGTGCTGAACAGAAAAAATTGAGACATGGCTCATTGTAAAGAACTCTCCATGGGGAATAAAATATGTTAATGATGACGTCATCAGTCACGTGGTCGGCCGCCATCTTGGAAAAACGGCAAAACTTTGCACCACAAAATCTCCAAAAGTGCTGAACAGAAAAAATTGAGACATGGCTCATTGTAAAGAACTCTCCTTGGGGAATAAAATATGTTAATGATGACGTCATATGTCACGTGGTCGGCCGCCATTTTGGAAAAACGGCAAAACTTTGCACCACTATATCTCCAAAAGTGCTGAACAGAAAAAATTGAGACATGGCTCATTGTAAAGAACTCTCCATGGGGAATAAAATATGTTAATGATGACGTCATCAGTCACGTGGTCGGCCGCCATCTTGGAAAAACGGCAAAACTTTGCACCACAAAATCTCCAAAAGTGCTGAACAGAAAAAATTGAGACATGGCTCATTGTAAAGAACTCTCCATGGGGAATAAAATATGTTAATGATGACGTCATATGTCACGTGGTCGGCCGCCATTTTGGAAAAACGGCAAAACTTTGCACCACTATATCTCCAAAAGTGCTGAACAGAAAAAATTGAGACATGGCTCATTGTAAAGAACTCTCCATGGGGAATAAAATATGTTAATGATGACGTCATCAGTCACGTGGTCGGCCGCCATCTTGGAAAAACGGCAAAACTTTGCACCACAAAATCTCCAAAAGTGCTGAACAGAAAAATTGAGACATGGCTCATTGTAAAGAACTCTCCATGGGGAATAAAATATGTTAATGATGACGTCATATGTCACGTGGTTGGCCGCCATCTTGGAAAAACGGCAAAAATTTGCACCACTATATCTCCAAAAGTGCTGAATAGAAAAAATTGAGACATGGCTCATTGTAAAGAACTCTCCATGGGGAATAAAATATGTTAATGATGATATCATCGGTCACGTGGTTCGGCCGCCATATTTGTTCTAAATGGCCGATAAAAAGTACATTCCGGCAAGTCCTCGGTCTCTGACCGATTTTTTTACTTGCCGGAAAAATTTTTCCGGCAAGTATGTTGATCTGTTCGTTTGTCTGTTTGTTACTTGCCGGAAAAATTTTTCCGGCAAGTATGTTGATCTGTTCGTTTGTCTGTTTGTCTGTTTGTCTGTTTGTCTGTCTGTCTGTCTGTTTGCAGCACTGCGTCTACACCGTTGCACGGAGAATCGCCAAACTTTGCACACATATTGGTCTTGCCCTGGAATAGACTGTGCCCAATTGATGACGTCATCAGTCACGTGGTCGGCCGCCATCTTGGAAAATGGCTAAATTTTGCACCACTATATCTCCAAAAGTGCTGAACAGAAAAAATTGAGCTCATTGTAAAGAACTCTCCATGGGGAATAAAATGTTAGTGATGACGTCATTGGTCACGTGGTTCGGCCGCCATCTTGGAAAAAGTTTGCAACTCTATATCTCCGAAAGTGCTGAACAGAAAAAATTGAGACATGGCTCATTGTAAAGAACTCTCCATGGGGAATAAAATATGTTAATGATGACGTCATCAGTCACGTGGTTCGGCCGCCATCTTGGAAAAACCTAAAAACTTTGCACCTCCATATCTCTGAAAGTACTGAATAGAAAAAATTGAGACATGGCTCATTGTAAAGAACTCTTGATGGGGAATAAAATGTGTTAATGATGACGTCATCAGTTACGTAGTTCGGCCGCCATCTTGGAAAAACCGAAAAACCTACCACCTCCATATCTCCCAAAGTGCTGAATAGAAAAAATTGAGATGTGACTCATTGTAAAGAACTCTCCATGGGGAATAAAATATGTTAATGATGACGTCATAGGTCACGTGGTTCGGCCGCCATCTTGGAAAAACCGAAAAACCTACCACCTCCATATCTCCCAAAGTGCTCAATATAAAAAATTGAGACATGGCTCATTGTAAAGAACTCTCCATGGGGAATAAAATATGTTCATGATGACATCATCGGTCACGTGGTTCGGCCGCCATATTTGTCCTAAATGGCCGATAAAAAAGTAAATTCCGGCAAGTCCTCGGTCTCTGACCGATTTTTTATTACTTGCCGGAAAGGATTCCGGCAAGTATGTTGATCTGTTCGTTTGTTTGTTACTTGCCGGAAAAATTTTTCCGGCAAGTATGTTGATCTGTTCGTTTGTCTGTCTGTTTGTCTGTCTGTCTGTCTGTCTGTCTGTCTGTCTGTCTGTTTGCAGCACTGCGTCTACACCGTTGCACGGCGAATCGCCAAACTTTGCACACATATTGGTCTTGCCCTGGAATAGACTGTGCCCAATTGATGACGTCATCGGTGACGTGGTTCGGCCGCCATCTTGGAAAAACTGAAAAACCTTGCACCTCTATATCTCCGAAAGTACTGAACAGAAAAAATTGAGACATGGCTCATTGTAAAGAACTCTCCATGGGGAATAAAATATGTAAATGATGACGTCATCAGTCACGTGGTTCGGTCGCCATCTTGGAAAAACGGCAAAACGTTGCGCCACTATATCTCCAAAAGTGCTGAACAGAAAAAATTGAGACATGGCTCATTGTAAAGAACTCTCCATGGGGAATAAAATATGTTAATGATGACGTCATATGTCACGTGGTCGGCCGCCATCTTGGAAAAACGGCAAAACTTTGCACCACTATATCTCCAAAAGTGCTGAACAGAAAAAATTGAGACATGGCTCATTGTAAAGAACTCTCCATGGGGAATAAAATATGTTAATGATGACGTCATCAGTCGCGTGGTCGGCCGCCATCTTCGAAAAACCGAAAAACCTAGCACCTCCATATCTCCGAAAGTGCTGAATAGAAAAAATTGAGACATGGCTCATTGTCAAGAACTCTCCATGTGGAATAAAATATGTTAATGATGACGTCATCGGTCACGTGGTGCGGCCGCCATCTTGGAAAAACGGGAAAAAAATTCACCTCCATATCTCCGAAAGTGCTGAATAGAAAAAATTGAGACATGGCTCATTGGAAAGAACTCTCCAGGGGGAATAAAATAAGTTAATGATGACGTCATCGGTCACGTGGTTCGGCCGCCATCTTGGAAAATCCGAAAAACGTTGCACCTCTATCTCCAAAAGTGCTGAACAGAAAAAATTGAGACATGGCTCATTGGAAAGAACTCTCCAGGGGGAATAAAATATGTTAATGATGTCGTCATCGGTCACGTGGTTCGGCCGCCATCTTGGAAAAACGGCAAAAATTTGCACCACTATATCTCCAAAAGTGCTGAACAGAAAAAAATTGAGACATGGCTCATTGTAAAGAACTCCCGATGGTGAACAAAATATGTTAATGATGACGTCATCAGTCACGTGGTTCGGCCGCCATCTTGGAAAAACCGAAAATATTTGCACTGCTATATCTCCGAAAGTACTGAACAGAAAAAATTGAGACATGGCTCATTGCAAAGAACTCTCCATGGGGAATAAAATATGTTAATGATGATGTCATCAGTCACGTGGTCGGCCGCCATCTTGGAAAAACGGCAAAACTTTGCTCCACTATATCTCCAAAAGTGCTGAACAGAAAAAATTGAGACATGGCTCATTGTAAAGAACTCTCCATGGTGAATAAAATATGTTAATGATGGCGTCATATGTCACGTGGTCGGCGGCCATCTTGGAAAAACGGCAAAACTTTGCACCACTATATCTCCAAAAGTGCTGAACAGAAAAAATTGAGCCATGGCTCATTGTAAAGAAGTCTCCACGGGGAATAAACTATGTTAATGATGATGCCATCGGTTACGTGGTTCGGCCGCCATCTTGGAAAAACCGAAAAACATTGCACCTCCATATCTCCGAAAGTGCTGAATAGAAAGAATTGAGACATGGCTCATTGTAAAGAACTCTCCATGGGAAATAAAATATGTTAATGATGACGTCATCGGTGACGTGGTTCGGCCGCCATCTTGGAAAAACCGAAAAACCTTGCACTTCTATATCTCCGAAAGTACTGAACAGAAAAATTGAGACATGGCTCATTGTAAAGAACTCTCCATGGGGAATAAAATATGTTAATGATGACATCATCAGTCACGTGGTCGGCCGCCATCTTGGAAAAACGGCAAAACTTTGCACCACGAAATCTCCAAAAGTGCTGAACAGAAAAAATTGAGACATGGCTCATTGTAAAGAACTCTCGATGGGGAATAAAATATGTTAATGATGACATCATCAGTCACGTGGTCGGCCGCCATCTTGGAAAAACGGCAAAACTTTGCACCACGAAATCTCCAAAAGTGCTGATCAGAAAAAATTGAGACATGGCTCATTGTAAAGAACTCTCCATGGGGAATAAAATTTGTTAATGATGACGTCATATGTCAGGTGGTTCGGCCGCCATCTTGGAAAAACCGAAAAATTTTGCACCTCCATATCTCTGAATGTGCTGAATAGAAAAAATTGAGACATGGCTCATTGTAAAGAACTCTCCATGGGGAATAAAATATGTTAATGATGATGCCATCGGTCACGTGGTCGGCCGCCATCTTGGAAAAACGGCATAACTTTGCACCACTATATCTCCAAAAGTGCTGAACAGAAAAAATTGAGACATGGCTCATTGTAAAGAACTCTCCATGGGGAATAAAATATGTTAATGATGACGTCACCAGTCACGTGGTTCGGCCGCCATCTTGGAAAAACGGCAAAACTTTGCACCACGAAATCTCCAAAAGTGCTGAACAGAAAAAATTGAGACATGGCTCATTGTAAAGAACTCTCCATGGGGAATAAAATATGTTAATGATGACGTCATATGTCACGTGGTCGGCCGCCATCTTGGAAAAACGGCAAAAATTTGCACCACTATATCTCCAAAAGTGCTGAATAGAAAAAATTGAGACATGGCTCATTGTAAAGAACTCTCCATGGGGAATAAAATATGTTAATGATGATATCATCGGTCACGTGGTTCGGCCGCCATATTTGTTCTAAATGGCCGATAAAAAGTACATTCCGGCAAGTCCTCGGTCTCTGACCGATTTTTCATCTGTCTGTTTGTCTGTCTGTCTGTTTGTTACTTGCCGGAAAAATTTTTCCGGCAAGTATGTTGATCTGTTCGTTTGTCTGTCTGTTTGTCTGTCTGTCTGTCTGTCTGTCTGTCTGTCTGTCTGTTTGCAGCACTGCGTCTACACCGTTGCACGGCGAATCGCCAAACTTTGCACACATATTGGTCTTGCCCTGGAATAGACTGTGCCCAATTGATGACGTCATCGGTGACGTGGTTCGGCCGCCATCTTGGAAAAACTGAAAAACCTTGCACCTCTATATCTCCGAAAGTACTGAACAGAAAAAATTGAGACATGGCTCATTGTAAAGAACTCTCCATGGGGAATAAAATATGTAAATGATGACGTCATCAGTCACGTGGTTCGGTCGCCATCTTGGAAAAACGGCAAAACGTTGCGCCACTATATCTCCAAAAGTGCTGAACAGAAAAAATTGAGACATGGCTCATTGTAAAGAACTCTCCATGGGGAATAAAATATGTTAATGATGACGTCATATGTCACGTGGTCGGCCGCCATCTTGGAAAAACGGCAAAACTTTGCACCACTATATCTCCAAAAGTGTTGAACAGAAAAAATTGAGACATGGCTCATTGTAAAGAACTCTCCATGGGGAATAAAATATGTTAATGATGACGTCATCAGTCGCGTGGTCGGCCGCCATCTTGGAAAAACCGAAAAACCTAGCACCTCCATATCTCCGAAAGTGCTGAATAGAAAAAATTGAGACATGGCTCATTGTCAAGAACTCTCCATGTGGAATAAAATATGTTAATGATGACGTCATCGGTCACGTGGTGCGGCCGCCATCTTGGAAAAACGGGAAAAAAATTCACCTCCATATCTCCGAAAGTGCTGAATAGAAAAAATTGAGACATGGCTCATTGGAAAGAACTCTCCAGGGGGAATAAAATAAGTTAATGATGACGTCATCGGTCACGTGGTTCGGCCGCCATCTTGGAAAATCCGAAAAACGTTGCACCTCTATCTCCAAAAGTGCTGAACAGAAAAAATTGAGACATGGCTCATTGGAAAGAACTCTCCAGGGGGAATAAAATATGTTAATGATGTCGTCATCGGTCACGTGGTTCGGCCGCCATCTTGGAAAATCCGAAAAACGTTGCACCTCTATCTCCAAAAGTGCTGAACAGAAAAAATTGAGACATGGCTCATTGTAAAGAACTCTCCGTGGGGAATAAAATATGTTAATGATGACGTCATCAGTCACGTGGTCGGCCGCCATCTTGGAAAAACGGCAAAACTTTGCACCACGAAATCTCCAAAAGTGCTGAACAGAAAAAATTGAGACATGGCTCATTGTAAAGAACTCTCCATGGGGAATAAAATATGTTAATGATGATGTCATATGTCACGTGGTCGGCCGCCATCTTGGAAAAACGGCAAAACTTTGCACCACTATACCTCCAAAAGTGCTGAACAGAAAAAATTGAGACATGGCTCATTGTAAAGAACTCTCCATGTGGAATAAAATATGTTAATGATGACGTCATCAGTCACGTGGTTCGGCCGCCATCTTGGAAAAACCGAAAAACTCTGCACCTCCACATCTCCAAAAGTCCTGAATAGAAAAAATTGAGGCATGGCTCATTGTAAAGAACTCTCCATGGGGAATAAAATATGTTAATGATGACGTCATCGGTCACGTGGTTCGGCCGCCATATTTGTCCTAAATGGCGGATAAAAAAGTACATTCCGGCAAGTCCTCGGTCTCTGACCGATTTTTCATTTGTCTGTTTGTCTGTTTGTCTGTCTGTCTGTTTGCAGCACTGCGTCTACACCGTTGCACGTAGAATCGCCAAACTTTGCACACATATTGGTCTTGCCCTGGAATAGACTGTGCCCAATTGATGACGTCATCGGTGACGTGGTTCGGCCGCCATCTTGGAAAAACCGAAAAACTTTGCACCTCTATATCTCCGAAAGTACTGAACAGAAAAAATTGAGACATGGCTCATTGTAAAGAACTCTCCATGGGGAATAAAATATGTTAACGATGACGTCATAGGTCACGTGGTTCGGCCGCCATCTTGGAAAAACCGAAAAAATTCGCATCTCCATATCTCCAAAAGTGCTGAATAGAAAAAATTGAGACATGGCTCATTGGAAAGAAATGTCCATGGGGAATAAAATATGTTAATGATGACGTCATCGGTCACGTGGTTCGGCCGCCATATTTGTCCTAAATCCCCAATGAAAAAGTAAATTCCGGCAAGTCCTCGGTCTCTGACCGATTTTTCATCTGTCTGTCTGTCTGTCTGTGCACACCACTACGTCTACACCGTTGCACGTAGAATCGCCAAACTTTACACACACATTTGTCCTGCCCTGGAATAGACTGTGCCCAATTTTTAACTCTCTCGGCCCAAGGCCTCCATTATGACGTCATAATTTGATAATTCGACAAGTACAAAACTTCATCCAATCAAGATGCCATTTCTTGAGCGACATGACGGCATAAACTGGTGGAGCAAAAAAAAAAAATGACGTCACCGGTCACGTGGTTCTGCCGCCATCTTGGAAAAACCGAAAAACTTTGCACCTCTATCTCCGAAAGTGCTGAATAGAAAAAATTGAGACATCGCTCGTTGTAAAGAACTCTCCATGGGGAATAAAATATGTTAATGATGATGTCATTGGTGCCTCTATTATGACGTCATAATTCGACAAGTACAAAACTTCATCCGATCAAGATGCAATTTCTTGAGCACAATGTCGGCATAAACTGGTGGAGAAAAAAATAATGATGACGTCATCAGTCACGTGGTTCGGCCGCCATCTTGGAAAAACGGGCAAACTTTGCACCACTATATCTCCGAAAGTACTGAACAGAAAAAATTGAGACATGGCTCATTGTAAAGAACTCTCCATGGGGAATAAAACATGTTAATGATGACGTCATCAGTCACGTGGTCGGCCGCCATCTTGGAAAAACGGCAAAACTTTGCACCACTATATCTCCAAAAGTGCTGAACAGAAAAAATTGAGACATGGCTCATTGTAAAGAACTCTCCATGGGGAATAAAATATGTTAATGATGACGTCATATGTCACGTAGTTCGGCCGCCATCTTGGAAAAACCGGAAAACGTTACACCTCCATATCCCCGAAAGTCCTGAATAGAAAAACTTGGGACGTGGCTCAATGTAAAGAACTCTCCATGGGGAATAAAATATGTTAATGATGACGTCATCAGTCACGTGGTTCGGCCGCCATATTTGTCCTAAATGGCCAATAAAAAAGTACATTCCGGCAAGTCCTCGGTCTCTGACCGATTTTTCATTACTTGCCGGAAAAAATTTTCCGGCAAGTATGTTGATCTGTTCGTTTGTCTGTCTGTTTGTCTGTCTGTCTGTCTGTCTGTCTGTCTGTCTGTCTGTTTGCAGCACTGCGTCTACACCGTTGCACGGCGAATCGCCAAACTTTGCACACATATTGGTCTTGCCCTGGAATAGACTGTGCCCAATTGATGACGTCATCGGTGACGTGGTTCGGCCGCCATCTTGGAAAAACTGAAAAACCTTGCACCTCTATATCTCCGAAAGTACTGAACAGAAAAAATTGAGACATGGCTCATTGTAAAGAACTCTCCATGGGGAATAAAATATGTAAATGATGACGTCATCAGTCACGTGGTTCGGTCGCCATCTTGGAAAAACGGCAAAACGTTGCGCCACTATATCTCCAAAAGTGCTGAACAGAAAAAATTGAGACATGGCTCATTGTAAAGAACTCTCCATGGGGAATAAAATATGTTAATGATGACGTCATATGTCACGTGGTCGGCCGCCATCTTGGAAAAACGGCAAAACTTTGCACCACTATATCTCCAAAAGTGTTGAACAGAAAAAATTGAGACATGGCTCATTGTAAAGAACTCTCCATGGGGAATAAAATATGTTAATGATGACGTCATCAGTCGCGTGGTCGGCCGCCATCTTGGAAAAACCGAAAAACCTAGCACCTCCATATCTCCGAAAGTGCTGAATAGAAAAAATTGAGACATGGCTCATTGTCAAGAACTCTCCATGTGGAATAAAATATGTTAATGATGACGTCATCGGTCACGTGGTGCGGCCGCCATCTTGGAAAAACGGGAAAAAAATTCACCTCCATATCTCCGAAAGTGCTGAATAGAAAAAATTGAGACATGGCTCATTGGAAAGAACTCTCCAGGGGGAATAAAATAAGTTAATGATGACGTCATCGGTCACGTGGTTCGGCCGCCATCTTGGAAAATCCGAAAAACGTTGCACCTCTATCTCCAAAAGTGCTGAACAGAAAAAATTGAGACATGGCTCATTGGAAAGAACTCTCCAGGGGGAATAAAATATGTTAATGATGTCGTCATCGGTCACGTGGTTCGGCCGCCATCTTGGAAAATCCGAAAAACGTTGCACCTCTATCTCCAAAAGTGCTGAACAGAAAAAATTGAGACATGGCTCATTGTAAAGAACTCTCCGTGGGGAATAAAATATGTTAATGATGACGTCATCAGTCACGTGGTCGGCCGCCATCTTGGAAAAACGGCAAAACTTTGCACCACGAAATCTCCAAAAGTGCTGAACAGAAAAAATTGAGACATGGCTCATTGTAAAGAACTCTCCATGGGGAATAAAATATGTTAATGATGATGTCATATGTCACGTGGTCGGCCGCCATCTTGGAAAAACGGCAAAACTTTGCACCACTATACCTCCAAAAGTGCTGAACAGAAAAAATTGAGACATGGCTCATTGTAAAGAACTCTCCATGTGGAATAAAATATGTTAATGATGACGTCATCAGTCACGTGGTTCGGCCGCCATCTTGGAAAAACCGAAAAACTCTGCACCTCCACATCTCCAAAAGTCCTGAATAGAAAAAATTGAGGCATGGCTCATTGTAAAGAACTCTCCATGGGGAATAAAATATGTTAATGATGACGTCATCGGTCACGTGGTTCGGCCGCCATATTTGTCCTAAATGGCGGATAAAAAAGTACATTCCGGCAAGTCCTCGGTCTCTGACCGATTTTTCATCTGTTTGTCTGTCTGTTTGTCTGTTTGTCTGTTTGTCTGTCTGTTTGCAGCACTGCGTCTACACCGTTGCACGTAGAATCGCCAAACTTTGCACACATATTGGTCTTGCCCTGGAATAGACTGTGCCCAATTGATGACGTCATCGGTGACGTGGTTCGGCCGCCATCTTGGAAAAACCGAAAAACTTTGCACCTCTATATCTCCGAAAGTACTGAACAGAAAAAATTGAGACATGGCTCATTGTAAAGAACTCTCCATGGGGAATATGGGGAATAAAATATGTTAATGATGACGTCATCAGTCACGTGGTCGGCCGCCATCTTGGAAAAACAGCAAAACTTTGCACCACTATATCTCCAAAAGTGCTGAACAGAAAAAATTGAGACATGGCTCATTGTAAAGAACTCTCCATGGGGAATAAAATATGTTAATGATGACATCATCAGTCACGTGGTCGGCCGCCATCTTGGAAAAACGGCAAAACTTTACACCACGAAATCTCCAAAAGTGCTGAACAGAAAAAATTGAGACATGGTTCATTGTATAGAACTCGCCATGCGGAATAAAATATGTTAATGATGATGTCATATGTCACGTGGTCGGCCGCCATCTTGGAAAAACGGCAAAACTTTGCACCGCTATATCTCCAAAAGTGCTGAACAGAAAAAATTGAGACATGGCTCATTGTAAAGAACTCTCCATGGGTAATAAAATATGTTAATGATGACGTCATCAGTCACGTGGTTCGGCCGCCATCTTGGAAAATGGCAAAATTTTGCACCACTATATCTCCAAAAGTGCTGAACAGAAAAAATTGAGCTCATTGTAAAGAACTCTCCATGGGGAATAAAATGTTAGTGATGACGTCATTGGTCACGTGGTTCGGCCGCCATCTTGGAAAAAGTTTGCAACTCGATATCTCCGAAAGTGCTGAACAGAAAAAATTGAGACATGGCTCATTGTAAAGAACTCTCCATGGGGAATAAAATATGTTAATGATGACGTCATCAGTCACGTGGTTCGGCCGCCATCTTGGAAAAACCTAAAAACTTTGCACCTCCATATCTCTGAAAGTACTGAATAGAAAAAATTGAGACATGGCTCATTGTAAAGAACTCTTGATGGGGAATAAAATATGTTAATGATGATGTCATCGGTCACGTGGTTCGGCCGCCATCTTGGAAAAACCGAAAAACTCCACCTCCACATCTCCAAAAGTCCTGAATAGAAAAAATTGAGACATGGCTCATTTTAAAGAACTCTCCATGGGGAATAAAATATGTTAATGATGACGTCATCGGTCACGTGGTTCGGCCGCCATATTTGTCCTAAATGGCCGATAAAAAAGTACATTCCGGCAAGTCCTCGGTCTCTGACCGATTTTTCATCTGTCTGTCTGTCTGTCTGTTTGCAGCACTGCGTCTACACCGTTGCACGTAGAATCGCCAAACTTTGCACACGTATTGGTCTTGCCCTGGAATAGACTGTGCCCAATTGATGACGTCATCGGTGACGTGGTTCGGCCGCCATCTTGGAAAAACCGAAAATATTTGCACCTCTATATCTCCGAAAGTACTGAACAGAAAAAATTGAGACATGGCTCATTGTAAAGAACTCTCCATGGGGAATAAAATATGTAAATGATGACGTCATCAGTCACGTGGTTCGGTCGCCATCTTGGAAAAATGGCAAAACGTTGCGCCACTATATCTCCAAAAGTGCTGAACAGAAAAAATTGAGACATGGCTCATTGTAAAGAACTCTCCATGGGGAATAAAATATGTTCATGATGTCATCGGTCACGTGGTTCGGCCGCCATATTGGAAAAACCGAAAAACTCCACCTCCACATCTCCAAAAGTCCTGAATAGAAAAAATTGAGGCATGGCTCATTGTAAAGAACTCTCCATGGGGAATAAAAGATGTTAATGATGACGTCATATGTCACGTGGTCGGCCGCCATCTTGGTAAAACGGCAAAACTTTGCACCACTAAATCTCCAAAAGTGCTGAACAGAAAAAATTGAGACATGGCTCATTGTAAAGAACTCTCCATGGGGAATAAAATATGTTAATGATGACGTCATCAGTCACGTGGTCGGCCGCCATCTTGGAAAAACGGCAAAACGTTGCACCACTATATCTCCAAAAGTGCTGAACAGAAAAAATTGAGACATGGCTCATTGTAAAGAACTCTCAATGGGGAATAAAATTTGTTAATGATGACGTCATATGTCACGTGGTTCGGCCGCCATCTTGGAAAAACCGAAAAATTTTGCACCTCCATATCTCTGAATGTGCTGAATAGAAAAATTTGAGACATGGCTCATTGTAAACAACTCTCCACGGGGAATAAAATATGTTAATGATGACATCATCGGTCACGTGGTTCGGCCGCCATATTTGTCCTAAATGGCCGATAAAAAAGTAAATTCCGGCAAGTCCTCGGTCTCTGACCGATTTTTCATCTGTTTGTCTGTTTGTCTGTTTGCAGCACTGCGTCTACACCGTTGCACGGAGAATCGCCAAACTTTGCACACATAATGGTCTTGCCCTCTAATATACTGTGCCTCAATGATGACGTCATCGGTGACGTGGTTCGGCCGCCATCTTGGAAAAACCGAAAAACTTTGCACCTCTATATCTCCGAAAGTACTGTACAGAAAAAATTGAGACATGGCTCATTGTAAAGAACTCTCCATGGGGAATAAAATATGTTAATGATGACGTCATATGTCACGTGGTCGGCCGCCATCTTGGAAAAACGGCAAAAATTTGCACCACTATATCTCCAAAAGTGCTGAACAGAAACAATTGAGACATGGCTCATTGTAAAGAACTCTCCATGGGGAATAAAATATGTTAATGATGACGTAATCAGTCACGTGGTCGGCCGCCATCTTGGAAAAACCGAAAAACTTAGCACCTCCATATCTCCGAAAGTGCTGAATAGAAAAAATTGAGACATGGCTCATTGTAAAGAACTCTCCATGGGGAATAAAATATGTTAATGATGATGTCATCGGTCACGTGGTTCGGCCGCCATCTTGGAAAAACCGAAAAACTCTGCACCTCCACATCTCAAAAGTCCTGAATAGAAAAAATTGAGACATGGCTCATTGTAAAGAACTCTCCATGGGGAATAAAATATGTTAATGATGACGTCATCAGTCACGTGGTTCGGCCGCCATCTTGGAAAATGGCAAAATTTTGCACCACTATATCTCCAAAAGTGCTGAACAGAAAAAATTGAGCTCATTGTAAAGAACTCTCCATGGGGAATAAAATGTTAGTGATGACGTCATTGGTCACGTGGTTCGGCCGCCATCTTGGAAAAAGTTTGCAACTCGATATCTCCGAAAGTGCTGAACAGAAAAAATTGAGACATGGCTCATTGTAAAGAACTCTCCATGGGGAATAAAATATGTTAATGATGACGTCATCGGTCAGGTGGTTCGGCCGCCATCTTGGAAAAACCGAAAAACTTTGCATGTCCATATCTCCGAAAGTGCTGAACAGAAAAAATTGAGACATGGCTCATTGTAAAGAACTCTCCATGGGGAATAAAATATGTTAATGATGACGTCATCGGTCACGTGGTTCAGCCGCCATATTTGTCCTAAGTGGCCGATAAAAAAGTAAATTCCGGCAAGTCCTCGGTCTCTGACCGATTTTTCATTACTTGCCGGAAAAATTTTTCCGGCAAGTATGTTGATCTGTTCGTTTGTCTGTCTGTTTGTCTGTCTGTCTGTCTGTCTGTCTGTCTGTCTGTCTGTTTGCAGCACTGCGTCTACACCGTTGCACGGCGAATCGCCAAACTTTGCACACATATTGGTCTTGCCCTGGAATAGACTGTGCCCAATTGATGACGTCATCGGTGACGTGGTTCGGCCGCCATCTTGGAAAAACTGAAAAACCTTGCACCTCTATATCTCCGAAAGTACTGAACAGAAAAAATTGAGACATGGCTCATTGTAAAGAACTCTCCATGGGGAATAAAATATGTAAATGATGACGTCATCAGTCACGTGGTTCGGTCGCCATCTTGGAAAAACGGCAAAACGTTGCGCCACTATATCTCCAAAAGTGCTGAACAGAAAAAATTGAGACATGGCTCATTGTAAAGAACTCTCCATGGGGAATAAAATATGTTAATGATGACGTCATATGTCACGTGGTCGGCCGCCATCTTGGAAAAACGGCAAAACTTTGCACCACTATATCTCCAAAAGTGCTGAACAGAAAAAATTGAGACATGGCTCATTGTAAAGAACTCTCCATGGGGAATAAAATATGTTAATGATGACGTCATCAGTCGCGTGGTCGGCCGCCATCTTGGAAAAACCGAAAAACCTAGCACCTCCATATCTCCGAAAGTGCTGAATAGAAAAAATTGAGACATGGCTCATTGTCAAGAACTCTCCATGTGGAATAAAATATGTTAATGATGACGTCATCGGTCACGTGGTGCGGCCGCCATCTTGGAAAAACGGGAAAAAAATTCACCTCCATATCTCCGAAAGTGCTGAATAGAAAAAATTGAGACATGGCTCATTGGAAAGAACTCTCCAGGGGGAATAAAATAAGTTAATGATGACGTCATCGGTCACGTGGTTCGGCCGCCATCTTGGAAAATCCGAAAAACGTTGCACCTCTATCTCCAAAAGTGCTGAACAGAAAAAATTGAGACATGGCTCATTGGAAAGAACTCTCCAGGGGGAATAAAATATGTTAATGATGTCGTCATCGGTCACGTGGTTCGGCCGCCATCTTGGAAAATCCGAAAAACGTTGCACCTCTATCTCCAAAAGTGCTGAACAGAAAAAATTGAGACATGGCTCATTGTAAAGAACTCTCCGTGGGGAATAAAATATGTTAATGATGATGTCATCGGTCAGGTGGTTCAGCCGCCATATTTGTCCTAAATGGCCGATAAAAAAGTAAATTCCGGCAAGTCCTCGGTCTCTGACCGATTTTTCATCTGTTTGTCTGTCTGTTTGTCTGTCTGTCTGTTTGCAGCACTGCATCTACACCGTTGCACGGAGAATCGCCAAACTTTGCACACATATTGGTCTTGCCCTGGAATAGACTGTGCCCAAATGATGACGTCATCGGTGACGTGGTTCGGCCGCCATCTTGGAAAAACCGAAAAACTTTGCACCTCTATATCTCCGAAAGTACTGTACAGAAAAAATTGACACATGGCTCATTGTAAAGAACTCTCCATGGGGAATAAAATATGTAAATGATGACGTCATCAGTCACGTGGTTCGGGCGCCATCTTGGAAAAACGGCAAAACGTTGCGCCACTATATCTCCAAAAGTGCTGAACAGAAAAAATTGAGACATGGCTCATTATAAAGAACTCTCCATGGGGAATAAAATATGTTAATGATGACGTCATATGTCACGTGGTCGGCCGCCATCTTGGAAAAACGGCAAAAATTTGCACCACTATATCTCCAAAAGTGCTGAACAGAAAAAATTGAGACATGGCTCATTGTAAAGAACTCTCCATGGGGAATAAAATATGTTAATGATGACGTCATCAGTCACGTGGTCGGCCGCCATCTTGGAAAAACCGAAAAACTTAGCACCTCCATATCTCCGAAAGTGCTGAATAGAAAAAATTGAGACATTGCTCATTGTAAAGAACTCTCCATGGGGAACAAAATATGTTAATGATGATGTCATCGGTCACGTGGTTCGGCCGCCATCTTGGAAAAACCGAAAAACTCTGCACCTCCACATCTCCAACAGTCCTGAATAGAAAAAATTGAGGTATGGCTCATTGTAAAGAACTCTCCATGGGGAATAAAATATGTAAATGATGACGTCATCAGTCACGTGGTTCGGTCGCCATCTTGGAAAAACGGCAAAACATTGCGCCACTATATCTCCAAAAGTGCTGAACAGATAAAATTGAGACATGGCTCATTGTAAAGAACTCTCCATGGGGAATAAAATATGTTGATGATGATGTCATATGTCACGTGGTCGGCCGCCATCTTGGAAAAACGGCAAAACTTTGCACCACTATATCTCCAAAAGTGCTGAACAGAAAAAATTGAGACATGGCTCATTGTAAAGAACTCTCCATGGGGCATAAAATATGTTAATGATGACGTCATCAGTCACGTGGTCGGCCGCCATCTTGGAAAAACCGAAAAACTTAGCACCTCCATATCTCCGAAAGTGCTGAATAGAAAAAATTGAGACATGGCTCATTGTAAAGAACTCTCCATGGGGAACAAAATATGTTAATGATGATGTCATCGGTCACGTGGTTCGGCCGCCATCTTGGAAAAACCGAAAAACTCTGCACCTCCACATCTCCAAAAGTCCTGAATAGAAAAAATTGAGGTATGGCTCATTGTAAAGAACTCTCCATGGGGAATAAAATATGTTAATGATGACGTCATATGTCACGTGGTCGGCCGCCATCTTGGAAAAACGGCAAAAATTTGCACCACTATATCTCCAAAAGTGCTGAACAGAAAAAATTGAGACATGGCTCATTGTAAAGAACTCTCCATGGGGCATAAAATATGTTAATGATGACGTCATCAGTCACGTGGTCGGCCGCCATCTTGGAAAAACCGAAAAACTTAGCACCTCCATAACTCCGAAAGTGCTGAATAGAAAAAATTGAGACATGGCTCATTGTAAAGAACTCTCCATGGGGAACAAAATATGTTAATGATGATGTCATCGGTCACGTGGTTCGGCCGCCATCTTGGAAAAACCGAAAAACTCTGCACCTCCACATCTCCAAAAGTCCTGAATAGAAAAAATTGAGGTATGGCTCATTGTAAAGAACTCTCCATGGGGAATAAAATATGTTAATTATGACGTCATCGGTCACGTGGTTCGGCCGCCCTATTTGTCCTAAATGGCCGATAAAAAAGTACATTCCGGCAAGTCCTCGGTCTCTGACCGATTTTTCATTTGTTACTTGCCGGAAAAATTTTTCCGGCAAGTATGTTGATCTGTTCGTTTGTCTGTCTGTTTGTCTGTCTGTCTGTCTGTCTGTCTGTCTGTCTGTCTGTTTGCAGCACTGCGTCTACACCGTTGCACGGCGAATCGCCAAACTTTGCACACATATTGGTCTTGCCCTGGAATAGACTGTGCCCAATTGATGACGTCATCGGTGACGTGGTTCGGCCGCCATCTTGGAAAAACTGAAAAACCTTGCACCTCTATATCTCCGAAAGTACTGAACAGAAAAAATTGAGACATGGCTCATTGTAAAGAACTCTCCATGGGGAATAAAATATGTAAATGATGACGTCATCAGTCACGTGGTTCGGTCGCCATCTTGGAAAAACGGCAAAACGTTGCGCCACTATATCTCCAAAAGTGCTGAACAGAAAAAATTGAGACATGGCTCATTGTAAAGAACTCTCCATGGGGAATAAAATATGTTAATGATGACGTCATATGTCACGTGGTCGGCCGCCATCTTGGAAAAACGGCAAAACTTTGCACCACTATATCTCCAAAAGTGTTGAACAGAAAAAATTGAGACATGGCTCATTGTAAAGAACTCTCCATGGGGAATAAAATATGTTAATGATGACGTCATCAGTCGCGTGGTCGGCCGCCATCTTGGAAAAACCGAAAAACCTAGCACCTCCATATCTCCGAAAGTGCTGAATAGAAAAAATTGAGACATGGCTCATTGTCAAGAACTCTCCATGTGGAATAAAATATGTTAATGATGACGTCATCGGTCACGTGGTGCGGCCGCCATCTTGGAAAAACGGGAAAAAAATTCACCTCCATATCTCCGAAAGTGCTGAATAGAAAAAATTGAGACATGGCTCATTGGAAAGAACTCTCCAGGGGGAATAAAATAAGTTAATGATGACGTCATCGGTCACGTGGTTCGGCCGCCATCTTGGAAAATCCGAAAAACGTTGCACCTCTATCTCCAAAAGTGCTGAACAGAAAAAATTGAGACATGGCTCATTGGAAAGAACTCTCCAGGGGGAATAAAATATGTTAATGATGTCGTCATCGGTCACGTGGTTCGGCCGCCATCTTGGAAAATCCGAAAAACGTTGCACCTCTATCTCCAAAAGTGCTGAACAGAAAAAATTGAGACATGGCTCATTGTAAAGAACTCTCCATGGGGAATAAAATATGTTAATGATGATGTCATATGTCACGTGGTCGGCCGCCATCTTGGAAAAACGGCAAAACTTTGCACCACTATACCTCCAAAAGTGCTGAACAGAAAAAATTGAGACATGGCTCATTGTAAAGAACTCTCCATGTGGAATAAAATATGTTAATGATGACGTCATCAGTCACGTGGTTCGGCCGCCATCTTGGAAAAACCGAAAAACTCTGCACCTCCACATCTCCAAAAGTCCTGAATAGAAAAAATTGAGGCATGGCTCATTGTAAAGAACTCTCCATGGGGAATAAAATATGTTAATGATGACGTCATCGGTCACGTGGTTCGGCCGCCATATTTGTCCTAAATGGCGGATAAAAAAGTACATTCCGGCAAGTCCTCGGTCTCTGACCGATTTTTCATCTGTTTGTTACTTGCCGGAAAAATTTTCCGGCAAGTATGTTGATCTGTTCGTTTGTTACTTGCCGGAAAAATTTTCCGGCAAGTATGTTGATCTGTTCGTTTGTTTGTCTGTCTGTCTGTTTGTCTGTCTGTTTGTCTGTCTGTTTGTCTGTTTGCAGCACTGCGTCTACACCGTTGCACGGAGAATCGCCAAACTTTGCACACATAATGGTCTTGCCCTCTTATATACTGTGCCTCAATGATGACGTCATCAGTGACGTGGTTCGGCCGCCATCTTGGAAAAACCGAATAAATTTGCACCTCTATATCTCCGAAAGTACTGAACAGAAAAAATTGAGACATGGCTCATTGTAAAGAACTCTCCATGGGGAATAAAATATGTTAATGATGACGTCATATGTCACGTGGTCGGCCGCCATCTTGGAAAAACGGCAAAACTTTGCACCACTATATCTCCAAAAGTGCTGAACAGAATAATTGAGACATGGCTCATTGTAAAGAACTCTCCATGGGGAATAAAATATGTTAATGATGACGTCATCAGTCACGTGGTCGGCCGCCATCTTGGAAAAACGGCAAAACTTTGCACCACAAAATCTCCAAAAGTGCTGAACAGAAAAAATTGAGACATGGCTCATTGTAAAGAACTCTCCATGCGGAATAAAATATGTAAATGATGACGTCATCAGTCACGTGGTTCGGTCGCCATCTTGGAAAAACGGCAAAACGTTGCGCCACGATATCTCCAAAAGTGCTGAACAGAAAAAATTGAGACATGGCTCATTGTAAAGAACTCTCCATGGGGAATAAAATATGTTAATGATGACGTCATATGTCACGTGGTCGGCCGCCATCTTGGAAAAACGGCAAAATTTTGCACCACTATATCGCCAAAAGTGCTGAACAGAAAAAATTGAGACATGGCTCATTGTAAAGAACTCTCCATGGGGAATAAAATATGTTAATGATGACGTCATCAGTCACGTGGTCGGCTGCCATCTTGGAAAAACCGAAAAACCTAGCACCTCCATATCTCTGAAAGTGCTGAATAGAAAAAATTGAGACATGGCTCATTGTAAAGAACTCTCCATGGGGAATAAAATATGTTAATGATGTCATATGTCACGTGGTCGGCCGCCATCTTGGAAAAACCGAAAAACTCTGCACCTCCACATCTCCAAAAGTCCTGAATAGAAAAAATTGAGGCATGGCTCATTGTAAAGAACTCTCCATGGGGAATAAAATATGTTAATGATGACGTCATCGGTCACGTGGTTCGGCCGCCATATTTGTCCTAAATGGCAGATAAAAAAGTACATTCCGGCAAGTCCTCGGTCTCTGACCGATTTTTCATTTGTCTGTCTGTCTGTTTGTCTGTCTGTTTGTCTGTCTGTTTGTCTGTTTGCAGCACTGCGTCTACACCGTTGCACGGAGAATCGCCAAACTTTGCACACATAATGGTCTTGCCCTCTAATATACTGTGCCTCAATGATGACGTCATCAGTGACGTGGTTCGGCCGCCATCTTGGAAAAACCGAATAAATTTGCACCTCTATATCTCCGAAAGTACTGAACAGAAAAAATTGAGACATGGCTCATTGTAAAGAACTCTCCATGGGGAATAAAATATGTTAATGATGACGTCATATGTCACGTGGTCGGCCGCCATCTTGGAAAAACGGCAAAAATTTGCACCACTATATCTCCAAAAGTGCTGAACAGAAAAAATTGAGACATGGCTCATTGTAAAGAACTCTCCATGGGGAATAAAATATGTAAATGATGACGTCATCAGTCACGTGGTTCGGTCGCCATCTTGGAAAAACGGCAAATCGTTGCGCCACTATATCTCCAAAAGTGCTGAACAGAAAAAATTGAGACATGGCTCATTGGAAAGAACTCTCCATGGGGAATAAAATATGTTAATGATGACGTCATATGTCACGTGGTCGGCCGCCATCTTGGAAAAACGGCAAAACTTTGCACCACTATATCTCCAAAAGTGCTGAACAGAATAATTGAGACATGGCTCATTGTAAAGAACTCTCCATGGGGAATAAAATATGTTAATGATGACGTCATCAGTCACGTGGTCGGCCGCCATCTTGGAAAAACGGCAAAACTTTGCACCACAAAATCTCCAAAAGTGCTGAACAGAAAAAATTGAGACATGGCTCATTGTAAAGAACTCTCCATGGGGAATAAAATATGTTAATGATGACGCCATCGGTCACGTGGTTCGGCCGCCATCTTGGAAAAATGGGAAAACTTTGCACCACTATATCTCCAAAAGTGCAGAATGGAAAAAATTGAGACATGGCTCATTGTAAAGAACTCTCAATGGGGAATAAAATATGTTAATGATGACGTCATATGTCACGTGGTTCGGCCGCCATCTTGGAAAAACCGAAAAATTGTGCACCTCCATATCTCTGAAAGTGCTGAATAGAAAAAATTGAGACATGGCTCATTGTAAAGAACTCTCCATGGGGAATAAAATATGTTAATGATGACATCATAGGTCACGTGGTTCGGCTGCCATCTTGGAAAAACCGAAAAACGTAGCACCTCCATATCTCCAAAAGTGCTGAATAGAAAAAGTTGAGACATGGCTCTTTGTGAAGAACTCTCCATGGGGAATAATATATGTTAATGATGACGTCATCTATCACGTGGTTCGGACGCCATATTTGTCTTAAATGGCCGATAAAAGAGTACATTCCGGCAAGTCCTCGGTCTCTGACCGATTTTTCATCTGTCTGTTTGTCTGTTTGTCTGTTTGTCTGTCTGTTTGCAGCACTGCGTCTACACCGTTGCACGTAGAATCGCCAAACTTTGCACACATATTGGTCTTGCCCTGGAATAGACTGTGCCCAATTGATGACGTCATCGGTGACGTGGTTCGGCCGCCATCTTGGAAAAACCGAAAAACTTTGCACCTCTATATCTCCGAAAGTACTGAACAGAAAAAATTGAGACATGGCTCATTGTAAAGAACTCTCCATGGGGAATATGGGGAATAAAATATGTTAATGATGACGTCATCAGTCACGTGGTCGGCCGCCATCTTGGAAAAACAGCAAAACTTTGCACCACTATATCTCCAAAAGTGCTGAACAGAAAAAATTGAGACATGGCTCATTGTAAAGAACTCTCCATGGGGAATAAAATATGTTAATGATGACATCATCAGTCACGTGGTCGGCCGCCATCTTGGAAAAACGGCAAAACTTTACACCACGAAATCTCCAAAAGTGCTGAACAGAAAAAATTGAGACATGGTTCATTGTATAGAACTCGCCATGCGGAATAAAATATGTTAATGATGATGTCATATGTCACGTGGTCGGCCGCCATCTTGGAAAAACGGCAAAACTTTGCACCGCTATATCTCCAAAAGTGCTGAACAGAAAAAATTGAGACATGGCTCATTGTAAAGAACTCTCCATGGGTAATAAAATATGTTAATGATGACGTCATCAGTCACGTGGTTCGGCCGCCATCTTGGAAAATGGCAAAATTTTGCACCACTATATCTCCAAAAGTGCTGAACAGAAAAAATTGAGCTCATTGTAAAGAACTCTCCATGGGGAATAAAATGTTAGTGATGACGTCATTGGTCACGTGGTTCGGCCGCCATCTTGGAAAAAGTTTGCAACTCTATATCTCCGAAAGTGCTGAACAGAAAAAATTGAGACATGGCTCATTGTAAAGAACTCTCCATGGGGAATAAAATATGTTAATGATGACGTCATCAGTCACGTGGTTCGGCCGCCATCTTGGAAAAACCTAAAAACTTTGCACCTCCATATCTCTGAAAGTACTGAATAGAAAAAATTGAGACATGGCTCATTGTAAAGAACTCTTGATGGGGAATAAAATATGTTAATGATGATGTCATCGGTCACGTGGTTCGGCCGCCATCTTGGAAAAACCGAAAAACTCCACCTCCACATCTCCAAAAGTCCTGAATAGAAAAAATTGAGACATGGCTCATTTTAAAGAACTCTCCATGGGGAATAAAATATGTTAATGATGACGTCATCGGTCACGTGGTTCGGCCGCCATATTTGTCCTAAATGGCCGATAAAAAAGTACATTCCGGCAAGTCCTCGGTCTCTGACCGATTTTTCATTTGTCTGTTTGTCTGTTTGTCTGTCTGTCTGTTTACAGCACTGCGTCTACACCGTTGCACGTAGAATCGCCAAACTTTGCACACATATTGGTCTTGCCCTGGAATAGACTGTGCCCAATTGATGACGTCATCGGTGACGTGGTTCGGCCGCCATCTTGGAAAAACCGAAAAACTTTGCACCTCTATATCTCCGAAAGTACTGAACAGAAAAAATTGAGACATGGCTCATTGTAAAGAACTCTCCATGGGGAATAAAATATGTTAATGATGACGTCATAGGTCACGTGGTTCGGCCGCCATCTTGGAAAAACCGAAAAAATTCGCATCTCCATATCTCCAAAAGTGCTGAATAGAAAAAATTGAGACATGGCTCATTGGAAAGAAATGTCCATGGGGAATAAAATATGTTAATGATGACGTCATCGGTCACGTGGTTCGGCCGCCATATTTGTCCTAAATCCCCAATGAAAAAGTAAATTCCGGCAAGTCCTCGGTCTCTGACCGATTTTTCATCTGTCTGTCTGTCTGTCTGTGCACACCACTACGTCTACACCGTTGCACGTAGAATCGCCAAACTTTACACACACATTTGTCCTGCCCTGGAATAGACTGTGCCCAATTTTTAACTCTCTCGGCCCAAGGCCTCCATTATGACGTCATAATTTGATAATTCGACAAGTACAAAACTTCATCCAATCAAGATGCCATTTCTTGAGCGACATGACGGCATAAACTGGTGGAGCAAAAAAAAAAAATGACGTCACCGGTCACGTGGTTCTGCCGCCATCTTGGAAAAACCGAAAAACTTTGCACCTCTATCTCCGAAAGTGCTGAATAGAAAAAATTGAGACATCGCTCGTTGTAAAGAACTCTCCATGGGGAATAAAATATGTTAATGATGATGTCATTGGTGCCTCTATTATGACGTCATAATTCGACAAGTACAAAACTTCATCCGATCAAGATGCAATTTCTTGAGCACAATGTCGGCATAAACTGGTGGAGAAAAAAATAATGATGACGTCATCAGTCACGTGGTTCGGCCGCCATCTTGGAAAAACGGGCAAACTTTGCACCACTATATCTCCGAAAGTACTGAACAGAAAAAATTGAGACATGGCTCATTGTAAAGAACTCTCCATGGGGAATAAAACATGTTAATGATGACGTCATCAGTCACGTGGTCGGCCGCCATCTTGGAAAAACGGCAAAACTTTGCACCACTATATCTCCAAAAGTGCTGAACAGAAAAAATTGAGACATGGCTCATTGTAAAGAACTCTCCATGGGGAATAAAATATGTTAATGATGACGTCATATGTCACGTAGTTCGGCCGCCATCTTGGAAAAACCGGAAAACGTTACACCTCCATATCCCCGAAAGTCCTGAATAGAAAAACTTGGGACGTGGCTCAATGTAAAGAACTCTCCATGGGGAATAAAATATGTTAATGATGACGTCATCAGTCACGTGGTTCGGCCGCCATATTTGTCCTAAATGGCCAATAAAAAAGTACATTCCGGCAAGTCCTCGGTCTCTGACCGATTTTTCATTTGTCTGTTTGTCTGTTTGTCTGTCTGTCTGTTTGCAGCACTGCGTCTACACCGTTGCACGTAGAATCGCCAAACTTTGCACACATATTGGTCTTGCCCTGGAATAGACTGTGCCCAATTGATGACGTCATCGGTGACGTGGTTCGGCCGCCATCTTGGAAAAACCGAAAAACTTTGCACCTCTATATCTCCGAAAGTACTGAACAGAAAAAATTGAGACATGGCTCATTGTAAAGAACTCTCCATGGGGAATAAAATATGTTAATGATGACGTCATAGGTCACGTGGTTCGGCCGCCATCTTGGAAAAACCGAAAAAATTCGCATCTCCATATCTCCAAAAGTGCTGAATAGAAAAAATTGAGACATGGCTCATTGGAAAGAAATGTCCATGGGGAATAAAATATGTTAATGATGACGTCATCGGTCACGTGGTTCGGCCGCCATATTTGTCCTAAATCCCCAATGAAAAAGTAAATTCCGGCAAGTCCTCGGTCTCTGACCGATTTTTCATCTGTCTGTCTGTCTGTTTGTCTGTCTGTCTGTCTGTTTGCAGCACTGCGTCTACACCGTTGCACGGAGAATCGCCAAACTTTGCACACATATTCGTCTTGCCCTGGAATAGACTGTGCCCAATTGATGACGTCATCGGTCACGTGGTTCGGCCGCCATCTTGGAAAAACGGCAAAACTTTGCACCACTATATCTCCAAAAGTGCTGAACAGAAAAAATTGAGACATGGCTCATTGGAAAGAACTCTCCATGGGGCATAAAATCTGTTAATGATGACGTCATCGGACACGTAGTTCGGCCGCCATCTTGGAAAAACCGAAAAACTTTGCACCTCTTTCCCTCCGAAAGTACACAACAGAAAAAATTGAGACATGGCTCATTGTAAAGAACTCTCGATGGGGAATAAAATATGTTAATGATGACGTCATCGGTCACGTGGTTCGGCCGCCATCTTGGAAACACCGAAAAAACTAGCACCTCCATTTCTCCGAAAGTGCTGAATAGAAAAAATTGAGACATGGCTCATTGTAAAGAACTCTCCACGGGGAATAAAATATGTTAATGATGACCTCATCGGTCACATGGTTCGGCCGCCATATTTGTCCTAAATGGCCGATAAAAAGTACATTCCGGCAAGTCCTCGGTCTCTGACCGATTTTTCATTACTTGCCGGAAAAGATTCCGGCAAGTATGTTGATCTGTTCGTTTGTTACTTGCCGGAAAAATTTTCCGGCAAGTATGTTGATCTGTTCGTTACTTGCCGGAAAGGATTCCGGCAAGTATGTTGATCTGTTCGTTTGTTTGTCTGTCTGTCTGTCTATCTGTCTGTTTGTCTGTCTGTCTGTTTGCAGCACTGCGTCTACACCGTTGCACGTAGAATCGCCAAACTTTGCACACATATTGGTCTTGCCCTGGAATAGACTGTGCCCAATTGATGAGGTCATCGGTGACGTGGTTCGGCCGCCATCTTGGAAAAACGTCAAAACGTTGCGCCACGATATCTCCAAAAGTGCTGAACAGAAAAAATTGAGACATGGCTCATTGTAAAGAACTCTCCATGGGGAATAAAATATGTTAATGATGACGTCATATGTCACGTGGTCGGCCGCCATCTTGGAAAAACGGCAAAACTTTGCACCACTATATCGCCAAAAGTGCTGAACAGAAAAAATTGAGACATGGCTCATTGTAAAGAACTCCACATGGGGAATAAAATATGTTAATGATGACGTCATCAGTCACGTGGTCGGCCGCCATCTTGGAAAAACGGCAAAACTTTGCACTACGAAATCTCCAAAAGTGCTGAACAGAAAAAATTGAGACATGGCTCATTGTAAAAAACTCTCCATGGGGAATAAAATATGTTAATGATGTCATATGTCACGTGGTCGGCCGCCATCTTGGAAAAACGGCAAAACTTTGCACCACTATATCTCCAAAAGTGCTGAACAGAAAAAATTGAGACATGGCTCATTGTAAAGACCTCTCCATGGGGAATAAAATATGTTAATGATGATGCCATCGGTCACGTGGTTCGGCCGCCATCTTGGAAAAACGGCAAAAACTTTGCACCACTATATCTCCAAAAGTGCAGAATGGAAAAAATTGAGACATGGCTCATTGTAAAGACCTCTCCATGGGGAATAAAATTTGTTAATGATGACATCATATGTCACGTGGTTCGGCCGCCATCTTGGAAAAACCGAAACCTCCACATCTCCGAAAGTGCTGAATAGAAAAAATTGAGACATGGCTCATTGAAAAGAACTCTCCATGGGGAATAAAATATGTTAATGATGACGTCATCGGTCACGTGGTTCGGCCGCCATATTTGTCCTAAATGGCCAATAAAAAAGTACATTCCGGCAAGTCCTCGGTCTCTGACCGATTTTTCATTTGTTACTTGCCGGAAATTTTATTCCGGCAAGTATGTTGATCTGTTCGTTTGTCTGTTTGTCTGTCTGTCTGTTTGTCTTTTTGCAGCACTACGTCTACACCGTTGCACGTAGAATCGCCAAACTTGGCACACATATTGGTCTTGCCCTCTAATGTACTGTGCCCAAATGATGACGTCATCAGTCACGTGGTTCGGCCGCCATCTTGGAAAAACCGAAAATTTTTGCACCTCGATATCTCAAAGTGCTGAACAGAAAAAATTGAGACATGGCTCATTGTGAAGAACTCTCCATGGGGAATAAAACATGTTAATGATGACGTCATCAGTCACGTGGTCGGCCGCCATCTTGGAAAAACGGCAAAACTTTGCACCAATATATCTCCAAAAGTGCTGAACAGAAAAAATTGAGACATGGCTCATTGTAAAGAACTCTCCATGGGGAACAAAATATGTTAATGATGACGTCATCAGTCACGTGGTTCGGCCGCCATCTTGGAAAAACGGGCAAACTTTGCACCACTATATCTCCGAAAGTACTGAACAGAAAAAATTGAGACATGGCTCATTGTAAAGAACTCTCCATGGGGAATAAAACATGTTAATGATGACGTCATCAGTCACGTGGTCGGCCGCCATCTTGGAAAAACGGCAAAACTTTGCACCACTATATCTCCAAAAGTGCTGAACAGAAAAAATTGAGACATGGCTCATTGTAAAGAACTCTCCATGGGGAATAAAATATGTTAATGATGACGTCATATGTCACGTAGTTCGGCCGCCATCTTGGAAAAACCGGAAAACGTTACACCTCCATATCCCCGAAAGTCCTGAATAGAAAAACTTGGGACGTGGCTCAATGTAAAGAACTCTCCATGGGGAATAAAATATGTTAATGATGACGTCATCAGTCACGTGGTTCGGCCGCCATATTTGTCCTAAATGGCCAATAAAAAAGTACATTCCGGCAAGTCCTCGGTCTCTGACCGATTTTTCATTACTTGCCGGAAAAATTTTTCCGGCAAGTATGTTGATCTGTTCGTTTGTCTGTCTGTTTGTCTGTCTGTCTGTCTGTCTGTCTGTCTGTCTGTCTGTTTGCAGCACTGCGTCTACACCGTTGCACGGCGAATCGCCAAACTTTGCACACATATTGGTCTTGCCCTGGAATAGACTGTGCCCAATTGATGACGTCATCGGTGACGTGGTTCGGCCGCCATCTTGGAAAAACTGAAAAACCTTGCACCTCTATATCTCCGAAAGTACTGAACAGAAAAAATTGAGACATGGCTCATTGTAAAGAACTCTCCATGGGGAATAAAATATGTAAATGATGACGTCATCAGTCACGTGGTTCGGTCGCCATCTTGGAAAAACGGCAAAACGTTGCGCCACTATATCTCCAAAAGTGCTGAACAGAAAAAATTGAGACATGGCTCATTGTAAAGAACTCTCCATGGGGAATAAAATATGTTAATGATGACGTCATATGTCACGTGGTCGGCCGCCATCTTGGAAAAACGGCAAAACTTTGCACCACTATATCTCCAAAAGTGTTGAACAGAAAAAATTGAGACATGGCTCATTGTAAAGAACTCTCCATGGGGAATAAAATATGTTAATGATGACGTCATCAGTCGCGTGGTCGGCCGCCATCTTGGAAAAACCGAAAAACCTAGCACCTCCATATCTCCGAAAGTGCTGAATAGAAAAAATTGAGACATGGCTCATTGTCAAGAACTCTCCATGTGGAATAAAATATGTTAATGATGACGTCATCGGTCACGTGGTGCGGCCGCCATCTTGGAAAAACGGGAAAAAAATTCACCTCCATATCTCCGAAAGTGCTGAATAGAAAAAATTGAGACATGGCTCATTGGAAAGAACTCTCCAGGGGGAATAAAATAAGTTAATGATGACGTCATCGGTCACGTGGTTCGGCCGCCATCTTGGAAAATCCGAAAAACGTTGCACCTCTATCTCCAAAAGTGCTGAACAGAAAAAATTGAGACATGGCTCATTGGAAAGAACTCTCCAGGGGGAATAAAATATGTTAATGATGTCGTCATCGGTCACGTGGTTCGGCCGCCATCTTGGAAAATCCGAAAAACGTTGCACCTCTATCTCCAAAAGTGCTGAACAGAAAAA
Source organism: Myxine glutinosa (assembly GCF_964187855.1). NCBI lineage: Eukaryota > Metazoa > Chordata > Myxini > Myxiniformes > Myxinidae > Myxine > Myxine glutinosa. The sequence continues at coordinate 140,295,753 of NC_136265.1, read as the reverse complement.
ATTGAGACATGGCTCATTGTAAAGAACTCTCCGTGGGGAATAAAATATGTTAATGATGACGTCATCAGTCACGTGGTCGGCCGCCATCTTGGAAAAACGGCAAAACTTTGCACCACGAAATCTCCAAAAGTGCTGAACAGAAAAAATTGAGACATGGCTCATTGTAAAGAACTCTCCATGGGGAATAAAATATGTTAATGATGATGTCATATGTCACGTGGTCGGCCGCCATCTTGGAAAAACGGCAAAACTTTGCACCACTATACCTCCAAAAGTGCTGAACAGAAAAAATTGAGACATGGCTCATTGTAAAGAACTCTCCATGTGGAATAAAATATGTTAATGATGACGTCATCAGTCACGTGGTTCGGCCGCCATCTTGGAAAAACCGAAAAACTCTGCACCTCCACATCTCCAAAAGTCCTGAATAGAAAAAATTGAGGCATGGCTCATTGTAAAGAACTCTCCATGGGGAATAAAATATGTTAATGATGACGTCATCGGTCACGTGGTTCGGCCGCCATATTTGTCCTAAATGGCGGATAAAAAAGTACATTCCGGCAAGTCCTCGGTCTCTGACCGATTTTTCATTTGTCTGTTTGTCTGTTTGTCTGTCTGTCTGTTTGCAGCACTGCGTCTACACCGTTGCACGTAGAATCGCCAAACTTTGCACACATATTGGTCTTGCCCTGGAATAGACTGTGCCCAATTGATGACGTCATCGGTGACGTGGTTCGGCCGCCATCTTGGAAAAACCGAAAAACTTTGCACCTCTATATCTCCGAAAGTACTGAACAGAAAAAATTGAGACATGGCTCATTGTAAAGAACTCTCCATGGGGAATAAAATATGTTAACGATGACGTCATAGGTCACGTGGTTCGGCCGCCATCTTGGAAAAACCGAAAAAATTCGCATCTCCATATCTCCAAAAGTGCTGAATAGAAAAAATTGAGACATGGCTCATTGGAAAGAAATGTCCATGGGGAATAAAATATGTTAATGATGACGTCATCGGTCACGTGGTTCGGCCGCCATATTTGTCCTAAATCCCCAATGAAAAAGTAAATTCCGGCAAGTCCTCGGTCTCTGACCGATTTTTCATCTGTCTGTCTGTCTGTCTGTGCACACCACTACGTCTACACCGTTGCACGTAGAATCGCCAAACTTTACACACACATTTGTCCTGCCCTGGAATAGACTGTGCCCAATTTTTAACTCTCTCGGCCCAAGGCCTCCATTATGACGTCATAATTTGATAATTCGACAAGTACAAAACTTCATCCAATCAAGATGCCATTTCTTGAGCGACATGACGGCATAAACTGGTGGAGCAAAAAAAAAAAATGACGTCACCGGTCACGTGGTTCTGCCGCCATCTTGGAAAAACCGAAAAACTTTGCACCTCTATCTCCGAAAGTGCTGAATAGAAAAAATTGAGACATCGCTCGTTGTAAAGAACTCTCCATGGGGAATAAAATATGTTAATGATGATGTCATTGGTGCCTCTATTATGACGTCATAATTCGACAAGTACAAAACTTCATCCGATCAAGATGCAATTTCTTGAGCACAATGTCGGCATAAACTGGTGGAGAAAAAAATAATGATGACGTCATCAGTCACGTGGTTCGGCCGCCATCTTGGAAAAACGGGCAAACTTTGCACCACTATATCTCCGAAAGTACTGAACAGAAAAAATTGAGACATGGCTCATTGTAAAGAACTCTCCATGGGGAATAAAACATGTTAATGATGACGTCATCAGTCACGTGGTCGGCCGCCATCTTGGAAAAACGGCAAAACTTTGCACCACTATATCTCCAAAAGTGCTGAACAGAAAAAATTGAGACATGGCTCATTGTAAAGAACTCTCCATGGGGAATAAAATATGTTAATGATGACGTCATATGTCACGTAGTTCGGCCGCCATCTTGGAAAAACCGGAAAACGTTACACCTCCATATCCCCGAAAGTCCTGAATAGAAAAACTTGGGACGTGGCTCAATGTAAAGAACTCTCCATGGGGAATAAAATATGTTAATGATGACGTCATCAGTCACGTGGTTCGGCCGCCATATTTGTCCTAAATGGCCAATAAAAAAGTACATTCCGGCAAGTCCTCGGTCTCTGACCGATTTTTCATTACTTGCCGGAAAAAATTTTCCGGCAAGTATGTTGATCTGTTCGTTTGTCTGTCTGTTTGTCTGTCTGTCTGTCTGTCTGTCTGTCTGTCTGTCTGTTTGCAGCACTGCGTCTACACCGTTGCACGGCGAATCGCCAAACTTTGCACACATATTGGTCTTGCCCTGGAATAGACTGTGCCCAATTGATGACGTCATCGGTGACGTGGTTCGGCCGCCATCTTGGAAAAACTGAAAAACCTTGCACCTCTATATCTCCGAAAGTACTGAACAGAAAAAATTGAGACATGGCTCATTGTAAAGAACTCTCCATGGGGAATAAAATATGTAAATGATGACGTCATCAGTCACGTGGTTCGGTCGCCATCTTGGAAAAACGGCAAAACGTTGCGCCACTATATCTCCAAAAGTGCTGAACAGAAAAAATTGAGACATGGCTCATTGTAAAGAACTCTCCATGGGGAATAAAATATGTTAATGATGACGTCATATGTCACGTGGTCGGCCGCCATCTTGGAAAAACGGCAAAACTTTGCACCACTATATCTCCAAAAGTGTTGAACAGAAAAAATTGAGACATGGCTCATTGTAAAGAACTCTCCATGGGGAATAAAATATGTTAATGATGACGTCATCAGTCGCGTGGTCGGCCGCCATCTTGGAAAAACCGAAAAACCTAGCACCTCCATATCTCCGAAAGTGCTGAATAGAAAAAATTGAGACATGGCTCATTGTCAAGAACTCTCCATGTGGAATAAAATATGTTAATGATGACGTCATCGGTCACGTGGTGCGGCCGCCATCTTGGAAAAACGGGAAAAAAATTCACCTCCATATCTCCGAAAGTGCTGAATAGAAAAAATTGAGACATGGCTCATTGGAAAGAACTCTCCAGGGGGAATAAAATAAGTTAATGATGACGTCATCGGTCACGTGGTTCGGCCGCCATCTTGGAAAATCCGAAAAACGTTGCACCTCTATCTCCAAAAGTGCTGAACAGAAAAAATTGAGACATGGCTCATTGGAAAGAACTCTCCAGGGGGAATAAAATATGTTAATGATGTCGTCATCGGTCACGTGGTTCGGCCGCCATCTTGGAAAATCCGAAAAACGTTGCACCTCTATCTCCAAAAGTGCTGAACAGAAAAAATTGAGACATGGCTCATTGTAAAGAACTCTCCGTGGGGAATAAAATATGTTAATGATGACGTCATCAGTCACGTGGTCGGCCGCCATCTTGGAAAAACGGCAAAACTTTGCACCACGAAATCTCCAAAAGTGCTGAACAGAAAAAATTGAGACATGGCTCATTGTAAAGAACTCTCCATGGGGAATAAAATATGTTAATGATGATGTCATATGTCACGTGGTCGGCCGCCATCTTGGAAAAACGGCAAAACTTTGCACCACTATACCTCCAAAAGTGCTGAACAGAAAAAATTGAGACATGGCTCATTGTAAAGAACTCTCCATGTGGAATAAAATATGTTAATGATGACGTCATCAGTCACGTGGTTCGGCCGCCATCTTGGAAAAACCGAAAAACTCTGCACCTCCACATCTCCAAAAGTCCTGAATAGAAAAAATTGAGGCATGGCTCATTGTAAAGAACTCTCCATGGGGAATAAAATATGTTAATGATGACGTCATCGGTCACGTGGTTCGGCCGCCATATTTGTCCTAAATGGCGGATAAAAAAGTACATTCCGGCAAGTCCTCGGTCTCTGACCGATTTTTCATCTGTTTGTTACTTGCCGGAAATTTTTTTCCGGCAAGTATGTTGATCTGTTCGTTTGTTACTTGCCGGAAAAATTTTCCGGCAAGTATGTTGATCTGTTCGTTTGTTTGTCTGTCTGTCTGTTTGTTACTTGCCGGAAAAAATTTCCGGCAAGTATGTTGATCTGTTCGTTACTTGCCGGAAAAATTTTCCGGCAAGTATGTTGATCTGTTCGTTTGTTTGTCTGTCTGTCTGTTTGTCTGTCTGTTTGTCTGTCTGTTTGTCTGTTTGCAGCACTGCGTCTACACCGTTGCACGGAGAATCGCCAAACTTTGCACACATAATGGTCTTGCCCTCTAATATACTGTGCCTCAATGATGACGTCATCAGTGACGTGGTTCGGCCGCCATCTTGGATAAACCGAATAAATTTGCACCTCTATATCTCCGAAAGTACTGAACAGAAAAAATTGAGACATGGCTCATTGTAAAGAACTCTCCATGGGGAATAAAATATGTTAATGATGACGTCATATGTCACGTGGTCGGCCGCCATCTTGGAAAAACGGCAAAAATTTGCACCACTATATCTCCAAAAGTGCTGAACAGAAAAAATTGAGACATGGCTCATTGTAAAGAACTCTCCATGGGGAATAAAATATGTAAATGATGACGTCATCAGTCACGTGGTTCGGTCGCCATCTTGGAAAAACGGCAAATCGTAGCGCCACTATATCTCCAAAAGTGCTGAACAGAAAAAGTTGAGACATGGCTCATTGGAAAGAACTCTCCATGGGGAATAAAATATGTTAATGATGACGTCATATGTCACGTGGTCGGCCGCCATCTTGGAAAAACGGCAAAACTTTGCACCACTATATCTCCAAAAGTGCTGAACAGAATAATTGAGACATGGCTCATTGTAAAGAACTCTCCATGGGGAATAAAATATGTTAATGATGACGTCATCAGTCACGTGGTCGGCCGCCATCTTGGAAAAACGGCAAAACTTTGCACCACAAAATCTCCAAAAGTGCTGAACAGAAAAAATTGAGACATGGCTCATTGTAAAGAACTCTCCATGGGGAATAAAATATGTTAATGATGACGCCATCGGTCACGTGGTTCGGCCGCCATCTTGGAAAAATGGGAAAACTTTGCACCACTATATCTCCAAAAGTGCAGAATGGAAAAAATTGAGACATGGCTCATTGTAAAGAACTCTCAATGGGGAATAAAATATGTTAATGATGACGTCATATGTCACGTGGTTCGGCCGCCATCTTGGAAAAACCGAAAAATTGTGCACCTCCATATCTCTGAAAGTGCTGAATAGAAAAAATTGAGACATGGCTCATTGTAAAGAACTCTCCATGGGGAATAAAATATGTTAATGATGACATCATAGGTCACGTGGTTCGGCTGCCATCTTGGAAAAACCGAAAAACGTAGCACCTCCATATCTCCAAAAGTGCTGAATAGAAAAAGTTGAGACATGGCTCTTTGTGAAGAACTCTCCATGGGGAATAATATATGTTAATGATGACGTCATCTATCACGTGGTTCGGACGCCATATTTGTCTTAAATGGCCGATAAAAGAGTACATTCCGGCAAGTCCTCGGTCTCTGACCGATTTTTCGTTTGTCTGTTTGTTACTTGCCGGAAAAAATTTTCCGGCAAGTATGTTGATCTGTTCGTTACTTGCCGGAAAAATTTTCCGGCAAGTATGTTGATCTGTTCGTTTGTTTGTCTGTCTGTCTGTTTGTCTGTCTGTTTGTCTGTCTGTTTGTCTGTTTGCAGCACTGCGTCTACACCGTTGCACGGAGAATCGCCAAACTTTGCACACATAATGGTCTTGCCCTCTAATATACTGTGCCTCAATGATGACGTCATCAGTGACGTGGTTCGGCCGCCATCTTGGATAAACCGAATAAATTTGCACCTCTATATCTCCGAAAGTACTGAACAGAAAAAATTGAGACATGGCTCATTGTAAAGAACTCTCCATGGGGAATAAAATATGTTAATGATGACGTCATATGTCACGTGGTCGGCCGCCATCTTGGAAAAACGGCAAAAATTTGCACCACTATATCTCCAAAAGTGCTGAACAGAAAAAATTGAGACATGGCTCATTGTAAAGAACTCTCCATGGGGAATAAAATATGTAAATGATGACGTCATCAGTCACGTGGTTCGGTCGCCATCTTGGAAAAACGGCAAATCGTTGCGCCACTATATCTCCAAAAGTGCTGAACAGAAAAAATTGAGACATGGCTCATTGGAAAGAACTCTCCATGGGGAATAAAATATGTTAATGATGTCATATGTCACGTGGTCGGCCGCCATCTTGGAAAAACGGCAAAACTTTGCACCACTATATCTCCAAAAGTGCTGAACAGAATAATTGAGACATGGCTCATTGTAAAGAACTCTCCATGGGGAATAAAATATGTTAATGATGACGTCATCAGTCACGTGGTCGGCCGCCATCTTGGAAAAACGGCAAAACTTTGCACCACAAAATCTCCAAAAGTGCTGAACAGAAAAAATTGAGACATGGCTCATTGTAAAGAACTCTCCATGGGGAATAAAATATGTTAATGATGACGCCATCGGTCACGTGGTTCGGCCGCCATCTTGGAAAAATGGGAAAACTTTGCACCACTATATCTCCAAAAGTGCAGAATGGAAAAAATTGAGACATGGCTCATTGTAAAGAACTCTCAATGGGGAATAAAATATGTTAATGATGACGTCATATGTCACGTGGTTCGGCCGCCATCTTGGAAAAACCGAAAAATTGTGCACCTCCATATCTCTGAAAGTGCTGAATAGAAAAAATTGAGACATGGCTCATTGTAAAGAACTCTCCATGGGGAATAAAATATGTTAATGATGACATCATAGGTCACGTGGTTCGGCTGCCATCTTGGAAAAACCGAAAAACGTAGCACCTCCATATCTCCAAAAGTGCTGAATAGAAAAAATTGAGACATGGCTCATTGGAAAGAACTCTCCATGGGGAATAAAATATGTTAATGATGCTGTCATCGTTCACGTGTTTCGGCCGCCATCTTGGAAAAACGGCAAAACGTTGCACCACCATATCTCCAAAAGTGCGGAATAGAAAAAATTGAGACATGGCTCATTGTAAAGAACTCTCCATGGGGAATAAAATATGTTATTGATGACGTCATCGTTCACGTGTTTCGACCGCCATATTTGTCCAAAATGGCCGATAAAAAAGTACATTCCGGCAAGTCCTAGGTCTCTGACCGATTTTTCATTTGTTTGTCTGTCTGTCTGTTTGTCTGTCTGTTTGTCTGTCTGTTTGTCTGTTTGCAGCACTGCGTCTACACCGTTGCACGGAGAATCGCCAAACTTTGCACACATAATGGTCTTGCCCTCTAATATACTGTGCCTCAATGATGACGTCATCGGTGACGTGGTTCGGCCGCCATCTTGGAAAAACCGAATAAATTTGCACCTCTATATCTCCGAAAGTACTGAACAGAAAAAATTGAGACATGGCTCATTGTAAAGAACTCTCCATGGGGAATAAAATATGTTAATGATGACGTCATATGTCACGTGGTCGGCCGCCATCTTGGAAAAACGGCAAAAATTTGCACCACTATATCTCCAAAAGTGCTGAACAGAAAAAATTGAGACATGGCTCATTGTAAAGAACTCTCCATGGGGAATAAAATATGTTAATGATGACGTCATCAGTCACGTGGTCGGCCGCCATCTTGGAAAAACCGAAAAACTTAGCACCTCCATATCTCCGAAAGTGCTGAATAGAAAAAATTGAGACATGGCTCATTGTAAAGAACTCTCCATGGGGAACAAAATATGTTAATGATGATGTCATCGGTCACGTGGTTCGGCCGCCATCTTGGAAAAACCGAAAAACTCTGCTTCTTGTACTTGCCTGCCACCTATATTCAGACTCGCTGATCTTTATGTTCGTGCCAATCTGAACTGTGCTTCCCCTATAGAACTAGCGTACTACTCTGCTGGCTATGAAATGCTCTGCATCCACTGTGGTACTGAGGAGAATTTGGTCGAAAAGGCTGGGCAATACCCTCAATGTAATGTCTGTTTGTCTGTTTGCAGCACTGCGTCTACACCGTTGCACGGAGAATCGCCAAACTTTGCACACATAATGGTCTTGCCCTCTAATATACTGTGCCTCAATGATGACGTCATCGGTGACGTGGTTCGGCCGCCATCTTGGAAAAACCGAATAAATTTGCACCTCTATATCTCCGAAAGTACTGAACAGAAAAAATTGAGACATGGCTCATTGTAAAGAACTCTCCATGGGGAATAAAATATGTTAATGATGACGTCATATGTCACGTGGTCAGCCGCCATCTTGGAAAAACGGCAAAAATTTGCACCACTATATCTCCAAAAGTGCTGAACATAAAAAATTGAGACATGGCTCATTGTAAAGAACTCTCCATGGGGCATAAAATATGTTAATGATGACGTCATCAGTCACGTGGTCGGCCGCCATCTTGGAAAAACCGAAAAACTTAGCACCTCCATATCTCCGAAAGTGCTGAATAGAAAAAATTGAGACATGGCTCATTGTAAAGAACTCTCCATGGGGAACAAAATATGTTAATGATGATGTCATCGGTCACGTGGTTCGGCCGCCATCTTGGAAAAACCGAAAAACTCTGCACCTCCACATCTCCAAAAGTCCTGAATAGAAAAAATTGAGGTATGGCTCATTGTAAAGAACTCTCCATGGGGAATAAAATATGTTAATTATGACGTCATCGGTCACGTGGTTCGGCCGCCCTATTTGTCCTAAATGGCCGATAAAAAAGTACATTCCGGCAAGTCCTCGGTCTCTGACCGATTTTTCATCTGTCTGTTTGTCTGTCTGTTTGTCTGTTTGCAGCACTGCGTCTACACCGTTGCACGGAGAATCGCCAAACTTTGCACACATAATGGTCTTGCCCTCTAATATACTGTGCCTCAATGATGACGTCATCAGTGACGTGGTTCGGCCGCCATCTTGGAAAAACCGAATAAATTTGCACCTCTATATCTCCGAAAGTACTGAACAGAAAAAATTGAGACATGGCTCATTGTAAAGAACTCTCCATGGGGAATAAAATATGTTAATGATGACGTCATATGTCACGTGGTCGGCCGCCATCTTGGAAAAACGGCAAAACTTTGCACCACTATATCTCCAAAAGTGCTGAACAGAATAATTGAGACATGGCTCATTGTAAAGAACTCTCCATGGGGAATAAAATATGTTAATGATGACGTCATCAGTCACGTGGTCGGCCGCCATCTTGGAAAAACGGCAAAACTTTGCACCACAAAATCTCCAAAAGTGCTGAACAGAAAAAATTGAGACATGGCTCATTGTAAAGAACTCTCCATGCGGAATAAAATATGTAAATGATGACGTCATCAGTCACGTGGTTCGGTCGCCATCTTGGAAAAACGGCAAAACGTTGCGCCACGATATCTCCAAAAGTGCTGAACAGAAAAAATTGAGACATGGCTCATTGTAAAGAACTCTCCATGGGGAATAAAATATGTTAATGATGACGTCATATGTCACGTGGTCGGCCGCCATCTTGGAAAAACGGCAAAATTTTGCACCACTATATCGCCAAAAGTGCTGAACAGAAAAAATTGAGACATGGCTCATTGTAAAGAACTCTCCATGGGGAATAAAATATGTTAATGATGACGTCATCAGTCACGTGGTCGGCTGCCATCTTGGAAAAACCGAAAAACCTAGCACCTCCATATCTCTGAAAGTGCTGAATAGAAAAAATTGAGACATGGCTCATTGTAAAGAACTCTCCATGGGGAATAAAATATGTTAATGATGTCATATGTCACGTGGTCGGCCGCCATCTTGGAAAAACCGAAAAACTCTGCACCTCCACATCTCCAAAAGTCCTGAATAGAAAAAATTGAGGCATGGCTCATTGTAAAGAACTCTCCATGGGGAATAAAATATGTTAATGATGACGTCATCGGTCACGTGGTTCGGCCGCCATATTTGTCCTAAATGGCAGATAAAAAAGTACATTCCGGCAAGTCCTCGGTCTCTGACCGATTTTTCATTTGTCTGTCTGTCTGTTTGTCTGTCTGTTTGTCTGTCTGTTTGTCTGTTTGCAGCACTGCGTCTACACCGTTGCACGGAGAATCGCCAAACTTTGCACACATAATGGTCTTGCCCTCTAATATACTGTGCCTCAATGATGACGTCATCAGTGACGTGGTTCGGCCGCCATCTTGGAAAAACCGAATAAATTTGCACCTCTATATCTCCGAAAGTACTGAACAGAAAAAATTGAGACATGGCTCATTGTAAAGAACTCTCCATGGGGAATAAAATATGTTAATGATGACGTCATATGTCACGTGGTCGGCCGCCATCTTGGAAAAACGGCAAAAATTTGCACCACTATATCTCCAAAAGTGCTGAACAGAAAAAATTGAGACATGGCTCATTGTAAAGAACTCTCCATGGGGAATAAAATATGTAAATGATGACGTCATCAGTCACGTGGTTCGGTCGCCATCTTGGAAAAACGGCAAATCGTTGCGCCACTATATCTCCAAAAGTGCTGAACAGAAAAAATTGAGACATGGCTCATTGGAAAGAACTCTCCATGGGGAATAAAATATGTTAATGATGACGTCATATGTCACGTGGTCGGCCGCCATCTTGGAAAAACGGCAAAACTTTGCACCACTATATCTCCAAAAGTGCTGAACAGAATAATTGAGACATGGCTCATTGTAAAGAACTCTCCATGGGGAATAAAATATGTTAATGATGACGTCATCAGTCACGTGGTCGGCCGCCATCTTGGAAAAACGGCAAAACTTTGCACCACAAAATCTCCAAAAGTGCTGAACAGAAAAAATTGAGACATGGCTCATTGTAAAGAACTCTCCATGGGGAATAAAATATGTTAATGATGACGCCATCGGTCACGTGGTTCGGCCGCCATCTTGGAAAAATGGGAAAACTTTGCACCACTATATCTCCAAAAGTGCAGAATGGAAAAAATTGAGACATGGCTCATTGTAAAGAACTCTCAATGGGGAATAAAATATGTTAATGATGACGTCATATGTCACGTGGTTCGGCCGCCATCTTGGAAAAACCGAAAAATTGTGCACCTCCATATCTCTGAAAGTGCTGAATAGAAAAAATTGAGACATGGCTCATTGTAAAGAACTCTCCATGGGGAATAAAATATGTTAATGATGACATCATAGGTCACGTGGTTCGGCTGCCATCTTGGAAAAACCGAAAAACGTAGCACCTCCATATCTCCAAAAGTGCTGAATAGAAAAAGTTGAGACATGGCTCTTTGTGAAGAACTCTCCATGGGGAATAATATATGTTAATGATGACGTCATCTATCACGTGGTTCGGACGCCATATTTGTCTTAAATGGCCGATAAAAGAGTACATTCCGGCAAGTCCTCGGTCTCTGACCGATTTTTCATCTGTCTGTTTGTCTGTTTGTCTGTTTGTCTGTCTGTTTGCAGCACTGCGTCTACACCGTTGCACGTAGAATCGCCAAACTTTGCACACATATTGGTCTTGCCCTGGAATAGACTGTGCCCAATTGATGACGTCATCGGTGACGTGGTTCGGCCGCCATCTTGGAAAAACCGAAAAACTTTGCACCTCTATATCTCCGAAAGTACTGAACAGAAAAAATTGAGACATGGCTCATTGTAAAGAACTCTCCATGGGGAATATGGGGAATAAAATATGTTAATGATGACGTCATCAGTCACGTGGTCGGCCGCCATCTTGGAAAAACAGCAAAACTTTGCACCACTATATCTCCAAAAGTGCTGAACAGAAAAAATTGAGACATGGCTCATTGTAAAGAACTCTCCATGGGGAATAAAATATGTTAATGATGACATCATCAGTCACGTGGTCGGCCGCCATCTTGGAAAAACGGCAAAACTTTACACCACGAAATCTCCAAAAGTGCTGAACAGAAAAAATTGAGACATGGTTCATTGTATAGAACTCGCCATGCGGAATAAAATATGTTAATGATGATGTCATATGTCACGTGGTCGGCCGCCATCTTGGAAAAACGGCAAAACTTTGCACCGCTATATCTCCAAAAGTGCTGAACAGAAAAAATTGAGACATGGCTCATTGTAAAGAACTCTCCATGGGTAATAAAATATGTTAATGATGACGTCATCAGTCACGTGGTTCGGCCGCCATCTTGGAAAATGGCAAAATTTTGCACCACTATATCTCCAAAAGTGCTGAACAGAAAAAATTGAGCTCATTGTAAAGAACTCTCCATGGGGAATAAAATGTTAGTGATGACGTCATTGGTCACGTGGTTCGGCCGCCATCTTGGAAAAAGTTTGCAACTCTATATCTCCGAAAGTGCTGAACAGAAAAAATTGAGACATGGCTCATTGTAAAGAACTCTCCATGGGGAATAAAATATGTTAATGATGACGTCATCAGTCACGTGGTTCGGCCGCCATCTTGGAAAAACCTAAAAACTTTGCACCTCCATATCTCTGAAAGTACTGAATAGAAAAAATTGAGACATGGCTCATTGTAAAGAACTCTTGATGGGGAATAAAATATGTTAATGATGATGTCATCGGTCACGTGGTTCGGCCGCCATCTTGGAAAAACCGAAAAACTCCACCTCCACATCTCCAAAAGTCCTGAATAGAAAAAATTGAGACATGGCTCATTTTAAAGAACTCTCCATGGGGAATAAAATATGTTAATGATGACGTCATCGGTCACGTGGTTCGGCCGCCATATTTGTCCTAAATGGCCGATAAAAAAGTACATTCCGGCAAGTCCTCGGTCTCTGACCGATTTTTCATTTGTCTGTTTGTCTGTTTGTCTGTCTGTCTGTTTACAGCACTGCGTCTACACCGTTGCACGTAGAATCGCCAAACTTTGCACACATATTGGTCTTGCCCTGGAATAGACTGTGCCCAATTGATGACGTCATCGGTGACGTGGTTCGGCCGCCATCTTGGAAAAACCGAAAAACTTTGCACCTCTATATCTCCGAAAGTACTGAACAGAAAAAATTGAGACATGGCTCATTGTAAAGAACTCTCCATGGGGAATAAAATATGTTAATGATGACGTCATAGGTCACGTGGTTCGGCCGCCATCTTGGAAAAACCGAAAAAATTCGCATCTCCATATCTCCAAAAGTGCTGAATAGAAAAAATTGAGACATGGCTCATTGGAAAGAAATGTCCATGGGGAATAAAATATGTTAATGATGACGTCATCGGTCACGTGGTTCGGCCGCCATATTTGTCCTAAATCCCCAATGAAAAAGTAAATTCCGGCAAGTCCTCGGTCTCTGACCGATTTTTCATCTGTCTGTCTGTCTGTCTGTGCACACCACTACGTCTACACCGTTGCACGTAGAATCGCCAAACTTTACACACACATTTGTCCTGCCCTGGAATAGACTGTGCCCAATTTTTAACTCTCTCGGCCCAAGGCCTCCATTATGACGTCATAATTTGATAATTCGACAAGTACAAAACTTCATCCAATCAAGATGCCATTTCTTGAGCGACATGACGGCATAAACTGGTGGAGCAAAAAAAAAAAATGACGTCACCGGTCACGTGGTTCTGCCGCCATCTTGGAAAAACCGAAAAACTTTGCACCTCTATCTCCGAAAGTGCTGAATAGAAAAAATTGAGACATCGCTCGTTGTAAAGAACTCTCCATGGGGAATAAAATATGTTAATGATGATGTCATTGGTGCCTCTATTATGACGTCATAATTCGACAAGTACAAAACTTCATCCGATCAAGATGCAATTTCTTGAGCACAATGTCGGCATAAACTGGTGGAGAAAAAAATAATGATGACGTCATCAGTCACGTGGTTCGGCCGCCATCTTGGAAAAACGGGCAAACTTTGCACCACTATATCTCCGAAAGTACTGAACAGAAAAAATTGAGACATGGCTCATTGTAAAGAACTCTCCATGGGGAATAAAACATGTTAATGATGACGTCATCAGTCACGTGGTCGGCCGCCATCTTGGAAAAACGGCAAAACTTTGCACCACTATATCTCCAAAAGTGCTGAACAGAAAAAATTGAGACATGGCTCATTGTAAAGAACTCTCCATGGGGAATAAAATATGTTAATGATGACGTCATATGTCACGTAGTTCGGCCGCCATCTTGGAAAAACCGGAAAACGTTACACCTCCATATCCCCGAAAGTCCTGAATAGAAAAACTTGGGACGTGGCTCAATGTAAAGAACTCTCCATGGGGAATAAAATATGTTAATGATGACGTCATCAGTCACGTGGTTCGGCCGCCATATTTGTCCTAAATGGCCAATAAAAAAGTACATTCCGGCAAGTCCTCGGTCTCTGACCGATTTTTCATTTGTCTGTTTGTCTGTTTGTCTGTCTGTCTGTTTGCAGCACTGCGTCTACACCGTTGCACGTAGAATCGCCAAACTTTGCACACATATTGGTCTTGCCCTGGAATAGACTGTGCCCAATTGATGACGTCATCGGTGACGTGGTTCGGCCGCCATCTTGGAAAAACCGAAAAACTTTGCACCTCTATATCTCCGAAAGTACTGAACAGAAAAAATTGAGACATGGCTCATTGTAAAGAACTCTCCATGGGGAATAAAATATGTTAATGATGACGTCATAGGTCACGTGGTTCGGCCGCCATCTTGGAAAAACCGAAAAAATTCGCATCTCCATATCTCCAAAAGTGCTGAATAGAAAAAATTGAGACATGGCTCATTGGAAAGAAATGTCCATGGGGAATAAAATATGTTAATGATGACGTCATCGGTCACGTGGTTCGGCCGCCATATTTGTCCTAAATCCCCAATGAAAAAGTAAATTCCGGCAAGTCCTCGGTCTCTGACCGATTTTTCATCTGTCTGTCTGTCTGTTTGTCTGTCTGTCTGTCTGTTTGCAGCACTGCATCTACACCGTTGCACGGAGAATCGCCAAACTTTGCACACATATTCGTCTTGCCCTGGAATAGACTGTGCCCAATTGATGACGTCATCGGTCACGTGGTTCGGCCGCCATCTTGGAAAAACGGCAAAACTTTGCACCACTATATCTCCAAAAGTGCTGAACAGAAAAAATTGAGACATGGCTCATTGGAAAGAACTCTCCATGGGGCATAAAATCTGTTAATGATGACGTCATCGGACACGTAGTTCGGCCGCCATCTTGGAAAAACCGAAAAACTTTGCACCTCTTTCCCTCCGAAAGTACACAACAGAAAAAATTGAGACATGGCTCATTGTAAAGAACTCTCGATGGGGAATAAAATATGTTAATGATGACGTCATCGGTCACGTGGTTCGGCCGCCATCTTGGAAACACCGAAAAAACTAGCACCTCCATTTCTCCGAAAGTGCTGAATAGAAAAAATTGAGACATGGCTCATTGTAAAGAACTCTCCACGGGGAATAAAATATGTTAATGATGACCTCATCGGTCACATGGTTCGGCCGCCATATTTGTCCTAAATGGCCGATAAAAAGTACATTCCGGCAAGTCCTCGGTCTCTGACCGATTTTTCATTACTTGCCGGAAAAGATTCCGGCAAGTATGTTGATCTGTTCGTTTGTTACTTGCCGGAAAAATTTTCCGGCAAGTATGTTGATCTGTTCGTTACTTGCCGGAAAGGATTCCGGCAAGTATGTTGATCTGTTCGTTTGTTTGTCTGTCTGTCTGTCTATCTGTCTGTTTGTCTGTCTGTCTGTTTGCAGCACTGCGTCTACACCGTTGCACGTAGAATCGCCAAACTTTGCACACATATTGGTCTTGCCCTGGAATAGACTGTGCCCAATTGATGAGGTCATCGGTGACGTGGTTCGGCCGCCATCTTGGAAAAACGTCAAAACGTTGCGCCACGATATCTCCAAAAGTGCTGAACAGAAAAAATTGAGACATGGCTCATTGTAAAGAACTCTCCATGGGGAATAAAATATGTTAATGATGACGTCATATGTCACGTGGTCGGCCGCCATCTTGGAAAAACGGCAAAACTTTGCACCACTATATCGCCAAAAGTGCTGAACAGAAAAAATTGAGACATGGCTCATTGTAAAGAACTCCACATGGGGAATAAAATATGTTAATGATGACGTCATCAGTCACGTGGTCGGCCGCCATCTTGGAAAAACGGCAAAACTTTGCACTACGAAATCTCCAAAAGTGCTGAACAGAAAAAATTGAGACATGGCTCATTGTAAAAAACTCTCCATGGGGAATAAAATATGTTAATGATGTCATATGTCACGTGGTCGGCCGCCATCTTGGAAAAACGGCAAAACTTTGCACCACTATATCTCCAAAAGTGCTGAACAGAAAAAATTGAGACATGGCTCATTGTAAAGACCTCTCCATGGGGAATAAAATATGTTAATGATGATGCCATCGGTCACGTGGTTCGGCCGCCATCTTGGAAAAACGGCAAAAACTTTGCACCACTATATCTCCAAAAGTGCAGAATGGAAAAAATTGAGACATGGCTCATTGTAAAGACCTCTCCATGGGGAATAAAATTTGTTAATGATGACATCATATGTCACGTGGTTCGGCCGCCATCTTGGAAAAACCGAAACCTCCACATCTCCGAAAGTGCTGAATAGAAAAAATTGAGACATGGCTCATTGAAAAGAACTCTCCATGGGGAATAAAATATGTTAATGATGACGTCATCGGTCACGTGGTTCGGCCGCCATATTTGTCCTAAATGGCCAATAAAAAAGTACATTCCGGCAAGTCCTCGGTCTCTGACCGATTTTTCATTTGTTACTTGCCGGAAATTTTATTCCGGCAAGTATGTTGATCTGTTCGTTTGTCTGTTTGTCTGTCTGTCTGTTTGTCTTTTTGCAGCACTACGTCTACACCGTTGCACGTAGAATCGCCAAACTTGGCACACATATTGGTCTTGCCCTCTAATGTACTGTGCCCAAATGATGACGTCATCAGTCACGTGGTTCGGCCGCCATCTTGGAAAAACCGAAAATTTTTGCACCTCGATATCTCAAAGTGCTGAACAGAAAAAATTGAGACATGGCTCATTGTGAAGAACTCTCCATGGGGAATAAAACATGTTAATGATGACGTCATCAGTCACGTGGTCGGCCGCCATCTTGGAAAAACGGCAAAACTTTGCACCAATATATCTCCAAAAGTGCTGAACAGAAAAAATTGAGACATGGCTCATTGTAAAGAACTCTCCATGGGGAACAAAATATGTTAATGATGACGTCATCAGTCACGTGGTTCGGCCGCCATCTTGGAAAAACGGGCAAACTTTGCACCACTATATCTCCGAAAGTACTGAACAGAAAAAATTGAGACATGGCTCATTGTAAAGAACTCTCCATGGGGAATAAAACATGTTAATGATGACGTCATCAGTCACGTGGTCGGCCGCCATCTTGGAAAAACGGCAAAACTTTGCACCACTATATCTCCAAAAGTGCTGAACAGAAAAAATTGAGACATGGCTCATTGTAAAGAACTCTCCATGGGGAATAAAATATGTTAATGATGACGTCATATGTCACGTAGTTCGGCCGCCATCTTGGAAAAACCGGAAAACGTTACACCTCCATATCCCCGAAAGTCCTGAATAGAAAAACTTGGGACGTGGCTCAATGTAAAGAACTCTCCATGGGGAATAAAATATGTTAATGATGACGTCATCAGTCACGTGGTTCGGCCGCCATATTTGTCCTAAATGGCCAATAAAAAAGTACATTCCGGCAAGTCCTCGGTCTCTGACCGATTTTTCATTACTTGCCGGAAAAAATTTTCCGGCAAGTATGTTGATCTGTTCGTTTGTCTGTCTGTTTGTCTGTCTGTCTGTCTGTCTGTCTGTCTGTCTGTCTGTTTGCAGCACTGCGTCTACACCGTTGCACGGCGAATCGCCAAACTTTGCACACATATTGGTCTTGCCCTGGAATAGACTGTGCCCAATTGATGACGTCATCGGTGACGTGGTTCGGCCGCCATCTTGGAAAAACTGAAAAACCTTGCACCTCTATATCTCCGAAAGTACTGAACAGAAAAAATTGAGACATGGCTCATTGTAAAGAACTCTCCATGGGGAATAAAATATGTAAATGATGACGTCATCAGTCACGTGGTTCGGTCGCCATCTTGGAAAAACGGCAAAACGTTGCGCCACTATATCTCCAAAAGTGCTGAACAGAAAAAATTGAGACATGGCTCATTGTAAAGAACTCTCCATGGGGAATAAAATATGTTAATGATGACGTCATATGTCACGTGGTCGGCCGCCATCTTGGAAAAACGGCAAAACTTTGCACCACTATATCTCCAAAAGTGTTGAACAGAAAAAATTGAGACATGGCTCATTGTAAAGAACTCTCCATGGGGAATAAAATATGTTAATGATGACGTCATCAGTCGCGTGGTCGGCCGCCATCTTGGAAAAACCGAAAAACCTAGCACCTCCATATCTCCGAAAGTGCTGAATAGAAAAAATTGAGACATGGCTCATTGTCAAGAACTCTCCATGTGGAATAAAATATGTTAATGATGACGTCATCGGTCACGTGGTGCGGCCGCCATCTTGGAAAAACGGGAAAAAAATTCACCTCCATATCTCCGAAAGTGCTG
Organism: Myxine glutinosa; assembly: GCF_964187855.1. NCBI lineage: Eukaryota > Metazoa > Chordata > Myxini > Myxiniformes > Myxinidae > Myxine > Myxine glutinosa. The sequence continues at coordinate 140,277,188 of NC_136265.1, read as the reverse complement.
AATAGAAAAAATTGAGACATGGCTCATTGGAAAGAACTCTCCAGGGGGAATAAAATAAGTTAATGATGACGTCATCGGTCACGTGGTTCGGCCGCCATCTTGGAAAATCCGAAAAACGTTGCACCTCTATCTCCAAAAGTGCTGAACAGAAAAAATTGAGACATGGCTCATTGGAAAGAACTCTCCAGGGGGAATAAAATATGTTAATGATGTCGTCATCGGTCACGTGGTTCGGCCGCCATCTTGGAAAATCCGAAAAACGTTGCACCTCTATCTCCAAAAGTGCTGAACAGAAAAAATTGAGACATGGCTCATTGTAAAGAACTCTCCGTGGGGAATAAAATATGTTAATGATGACGTCATCAGTCACGTGGTCGGCCGCCATCTTGGAAAAACGGCAAAACTTTGCACCACGAAATCTCCAAAAGTGCTGAACAGAAAAAATTGAGACATGGCTCATTGTAAAGAACTCTCCATGGGGAATAAAATATGTTAATGATGATGTCATATGTCACGTGGTCGGCCGCCATCTTGGAAAAACGGCAAAACTTTGCACCACTATACCTCCAAAAGTGCTGAACAGAAAAAATTGAGACATGGCTCATTGTAAAGAACTCTCCATGTGGAATAAAATATGTTAATGATGACGTCATCAGTCACGTGGTTCGGCCGCCATCTTGGAAAAACCGAAAAACTCTGCACCTCCACATCTCCAAAAGTCCTGAATAGAAAAAATTGAGGCATGGCTCATTGTAAAGAACTCTCCATGGGGAATAAAATATGTTAATGATGACGTCATCGGTCACGTGGTTCGGCCGCCATATTTGTCCTAAATGGCGGATAAAAAAGTACATTCCGGCAAGTCCTCGGTCTCTGACCGATTTTTCATTACTTGCCGGAAAAAATTTTCCGGCAAGTATGTTGATCTGTTCGTTTGTCTGTCTGTTTGTCTGTCTGTCTGTCTGTCTGTCTGTCTGTCTGTCTGTTTGCAGCACTGCGTCTACACCGTTGCACGGCGAATCGCCAAACTTTGCACACATATTGGTCTTGCCCTGGAATAGACTGTGCCCAATTGATGACGTCATCGGTGACGTGGTTCGGCCGCCATCTTGGAAAAACTGAAAAACCTTGCACCTCTATATCTCCGAAAGTACTGAACAGAAAAAATTGAGACATGGCTCATTGTAAAGAACTCTCCATGGGGAATAAAATATGTAAATGATGACGTCATCAGTCACGTGGTTCGGTCGCCATCTTGGAAAAACGGCAAAACGTTGCGCCACTATATCTCCAAAAGTGCTGAACAGAAAAAATTGAGACATGGCTCATTGTAAAGAACTCTCCATGGGGAATAAAATATGTTAATGATGACGTCATATGTCACGTGGTCGGCCGCCATCTTGGAAAAACGGCAAAACTTTGCACCACTATATCTCCAAAAGTGTTGAACAGAAAAAATTGAGACATGGCTCATTGTAAAGAACTCTCCATGGGGAATAAAATATGTTAATGATGACGTCATCAGTCGCGTGGTCGGCCGCCATCTTGGAAAAACCGAAAAACCTAGCACCTCCATATCTCCGAAAGTGCTGAATAGAAAAAATTGAGACATGGCTCATTGTCAAGAACTCTCCATGTGGAATAAAATATGTTAATGATGACGTCATCGGTCACGTGGTGCGGCCGCCATCTTGGAAAAACGGGAAAAAAATTCACCTCCATATCTCCGAAAGTGCTGAATAGAAAAAATTGAGACATGGCTCATTGGAAAGAACTCTCCAGGGGGAATAAAATAAGTTAATGATGACGTCATCGGTCACGTGGTTCGGCCGCCATCTTGGAAAATCCGAAAAACGTTGCACCTCTATCTCCAAAAGTGCTGAACAGAAAAAATTGAGACATGGCTCATTGGAAAGAACTCTCCAGGGGGAATAAAATATGTTAATGATGTCGTCATCGGTCACGTGGTTCGGCCGCCATCTTGGAAAATCCGAAAAACGTTGCACCTCTATCTCCAAAAGTGCTGAACAGAAAAAATTGAGACATGGCTCATTGTAAAGAACTCTCCGTGGGGAATAAAATATGTTAATGATGACGTCATCAGTCACGTGGTCGGCCGCCATCTTGGAAAAACGGCAAAACTTTGCACCACGAAATCTCCAAAAGTGCTGAACAGAAAAAATTGAGACATGGCTCATTGTAAAGAACTCTCCATGGGGAATAAAATATGTTAATGATGATGTCATATGTCACGTGGTCGGCCGCCATCTTGGAAAAACGGCAAAACTTTGCACCACTATACCTCCAAAAGTGCTGAACAGAAAAAATTGAGACATGGCTCATTGTAAAGAACTCTCCATGTGGAATAAAATATGTTAATGATGACGTCATCAGTCACGTGGTTCGGCCGCCATCTTGGAAAAACCGAAAAACTCTGCACCTCCACATCTCCAAAAGTCCTGAATAGAAAAAATTGAGGCATGGCTCATTGTAAAGAACTCTCCATGGGGAATAAAATATGTTAATGATGACGTCATCGGTCACGTGGTTCGGCCGCCATATTTGTCCTAAATGGCGGATAAAAAAGTACATTCCGGCAAGTCCTCGGTCTCTGACCGATTTTTCATTTGTCTGTCTGTCTGTTTGTCTGTCTGTTTGTCTGTCTGTTTGTCTGTTTGCAGCACTGCGTCTACACCGTTGCACGGAGAATCGCCAAACTTTGCACACATAATGGTCTTGCCCTCTAATATACTGTGCCTCAATGATGACGTCATCGGTGACGTGGTTCGGCCGCCATCTTGGAAAAACCGAATAAATTTGCACCTCTATATCTCCGAAAGTACTTAACAGAAAAAATTGAGACATGGCTCATTGGAAAGAACTCTCCATGCGGAATAAAATATGTAAATGATGACGTCATCAGTCACGTGGTTCGGTCGCCATCTTGGAAAAACGGCAAAAAGGTTGCGCCACTATATCTCCAAAAGTGCTGAACAGAAAAAATTGAGACATGGCTCATTGGAAAGACCTCTCCATGGGGAATAAAATATGTAAATGATGACGTCATCAGTCACGTGGTTCGGTCGCCATCTTGGAAAAACGGCAAAACGTTGCGCCACTATATCTCCAAAAGTGCTGAACAGAAAAAATTGAGACATGGCTCATTGGAAAGAACTCTCCATGGGGAATAAAATATGTTAATGATGCCATCATATGTCACGTGGTCGGCCGCCATCTTGGAAAAACGGCAAAACTTTGCACCACTATATCTCCAAAAGTGCTGAACAGAAATAATTGAGACATGGCTCATTGTAAAGAACTCTCCATGGGGAATAAAATATGTTAATGATGACGTCATCAGTCACGTGGTCGGCCGCCATCTTGGAAAAACGGCAAAACTTTGCACCACAAAATCTCCAAAAGTGCTGAACAGAAAAAATTGAGACATGGCTCATTGTAAAGAACTCTCCATGGGGAATAAAATATGTTAATGATGACGCCATCGGTCACGTGGTTCGGCCGCCATCTTGGAAAAATGGGAAAACTTTGCACCACTATATCTCCAAAAGTGCAGAATGGAAAAAATTGCGACATGGCTCATTGTAAAGAACTCTCAATGGGGAATAAAATATGTTAATGATGACGTCATATGTCACGTGGTTCGGCCGCCATCTTGGAAAAACCGAAAAATTGTGCACCTCCATATCTCTGAAAGTGCTGAATAGAAAAAATTGAGACATGGCTCATTGTAAAGAACTCTCCATGGGGAATAAAATATGTTAATGATGACGTCATATGTCACGTGGTTCGGCCGCCATCTTGGAAAAACCGAAAAATTGTGCACCTCCATATCTCTGAAAGTGCTGAATAGAAAAAATTGAGACATGGCTCATTGTAAAGAACTCTCCATGGGGAATAAAATATGTTAATGATGACATCATAGGTCACGTGGTTCGGCTGCCATCTTGGAAAAACCGAAAAACGTAGCACCTCCATATCTCCAAAAGTGCTGAATAGAAAAAGTTGAGACATGGCTCTTTGTAAAGAACTCTCCATGGGGAATAATATATGTTAATGATGACGTCATCTATCACGTGGTTCGGACGCCATATTTGTCTTAAATGGCCGATAAAAGAGTACATTCCGGCAAGTCCTCGGTCTCTGACCGATTTTTCATCTGTCTGTTTGTCTGTTTGTCTGTTTGTCTGTCTGTTTGCAGCACTGCGTCTACACCGTTGCACGTAGAATCGCCAAACTTTGCACACATATTGGTCTTGCCCTGGAATAGACTGTGCCCAATTGATGACGTCATCGGTGACGTGGTTCGGCCGCCATCTTGGAAAAACCGAAAAACTTTGCACCTCTATATCTCCGAAAGTACTGAACAGAAAAAATTGAGACATGGCTCATTGTAAAGAACTCTCCATGGGGAATATGGGGAATAAAATATGTTAATGATGACGTCATCAGTCACGTGGTCGGCCGCCATCTTGGAAAAACAGCAAAACTTTGCACCACTATATCTCCAAAAGTGCTGAACAGAAAAAATTGAGACATGGCTCATTGTAAAGAACTCTCCATGGGGAATAAAATATGTTAATGATGACATCATCAGTCACGTGGTCGGCCGCCATCTTGGAAAAACGGCAAAACTTTACACCACGAAATCTCCAAAAGTGCTGAACAGAAAAAATTGAGACATGGTTCATTGTATAGAACTCGCCATGCGGAATAAAATATGTTAATGATGATGTCATATGTCACGTGGTCGGCCGCCATCTTGGAAAAACGGCAAAACTTTGCACCGCTATATCTCCAAAAGTGCTGAACAGAAAAAATTGAGACATGGCTCATTGTAAAGAACTCTCCATGGGTAATAAAATATGTTAATGATGACGTCATCAGTCACGTGGTTCGGCCGCCATCTTGGAAAATGGCAAAATTTTGCACCACTATATCTCCAAAAGTGCTGAACAGAAAAAATTGAGCTCATTGTAAAGAACTCTCCATGGGGAATAAAATGTTAGTGATGACGTCATTGGTCACGTGGTTCGGCCGCCATCTTGGAAAAAGTTTGCAACTCTATATCTCCGAAAGTGCTGAACAGAAAAAATTGAGACATGGCTCATTGTAAAGAACTCTCCATGGGGAATAAAATATGTTAATGATGACGTCATCAGTCACGTGGTTCGGCCGCCATCTTGGAAAAACCTAAAAACTTTGCACCTCCATATCTCTGAAAGTACTGAATAGAAAAAATTGAGACATGGCTCATTGTAAAGAACTCTTGATGGGGAATAAAATATGTTAATGATGATGTCATCGGTCACGTGGTTCGGCCGCCATCTTGGAAAAACCGAAAAACTCCACCTCCACATCTCCAAAAGTCCTGAATAGAAAAAATTGAGACATGGCTCATTTTAAAGAACTCTCCATGGGGAATAAAATATGTTAATGATGACGTCATCGGTCACGTGGTTCGGCCGCCATATTTGTCCTAAATGGCCGATAAAAAAGTACATTCCGGCAAGTCCTCGGTCTCTGACCGATTTTTCATTTGTCTGTTTGTCTGTTTGTCTGTCTGTCTGTTTGCAGCACTGCGTCTACACCGTTGCACGTAGAATCGCCAAACTTTGCACACATATTGGTCTTGCCCTGGAATAGACTGTGCCCAATTGATGACGTCATCGGTGACGTGGTTCGGCCGCCATCTTGGAAAAACCGAAAAACTTTGCACCTCTATATCTCCGAAAGTACTGAACAGAAAAAATTGAGACATGGCTCATTGTAAAGAACTCTCCATGGGGAATAAAATATGTTAATGATGACGTCATAGGTCACGTGGTTCGGCCGCCATCTTGGAAAAACCGAAAAAATTCGCATCTCCATATCTCCAAAAGTGCTGAATAGAAAAAATTGAGACATGGCTCATTGGAAAGAAATGTCCATGGGGAATAAAATATGTTAATGATGACGTCATCGGTCACGTGGTTCGGCCGCCATATTTGTCCTAAATCCCCAATGAAAAAGTAAATTCCGGCAAGTCCTCGGTCTCTGACCGATTTTTCATCTGTCTGTCTGTCTGTCTGTGCACACCACTACGTCTACACCGTTGCACGTAGAATCGCCAAACTTTACACACACATTTGTCCTGCCCTGGAATAGACTGTGCCCAATTTTTAACTCTCTCGGCCCAAGGCCTCCATTATGACGTCATAATTTGATAATTCGACAAGTACAAAACTTCATCCAATCAAGATGCCATTTCTTGAGCGACATGACGGCATAAACTGGTGGAGCAAAAAAAAAAAATGACGTCACCGGTCACGTGGTTCTGCCGCCATCTTGGAAAAACCGAAAAACTTTGCACCTCTATCTCCGAAAGTGCTGAATAGAAAAAATTGAGACATCGCTCGTTGTAAAGAACTCTCCATGGGGAATAAAATATGTTAATGATGATGTCATTGGTGCCTCTATTATGACGTCATAATTCGACAAGTACAAAACTTCATCCGATCAAGATGCAATTTCTTGAGCACAATGTCGGCATAAACTGGTGGAGAAAAAAATAATGATGACGTCATCAGTCACGTGGTTCGGCCGCCATCTTGGAAAAACGGGCAAACTTTGCACCACTATATCTCCGAAAGTACTGAACAGAAAAAATTGAGACATGGCTCATTGTAAAGAACTCTCCATGGGGAATAAAACATGTTAATGATGACGTCATCAGTCACGTGGTCGGCCGCCATCTTGGAAAAACGGCAAAACTTTGCACCACTATATCTCCAAAAGTGCTGAACAGAAAAAATTGAGACATGGCTCATTGTAAAGAACTCTCCATGGGGAATAAAATATGTTAATGATGACGTCATATGTCACGTAGTTCGGCCGCCATCTTGGAAAAACCGGAAAACGTTACACCTCCATATCCCCGAAAGTCCTGAATAGAAAAAATTGAGACATGGCTCATTGTAAAGAACTCTCCATGTGGAATAAAATATGTTAATGATGATGTCATCGGTCACGTGGTTCGGCCGCCATCTTGGAAAAACCGAAAAACTCCACCTCCACATCTCCAAAAGTCCTGAATAGAAAAAATTGAGACATGGCTCATTTTAAAGAACTCTCCATGGGGAATAAAATATGTTAATGATGACGTCATCGGTCACGTGGTTCGGCCGCCATATTTGTCCTAAATGGCCGATAAAAAAGTACATTCCGGCAAGTCCTCGGTCTCTGACCGATTTTTCATTTGTCTGTTTGTCTGTTTGTCTGTCTGTCTGTTTGCAGCACTGCGTCTACACCGTTGCACGTAGAATCGCCAAACTTTGCACACATATTGGTCTTGCCCTGGAATAGACTGTGCCCAATTGATGACGTCATCGGTGACGTGGTTCGGCCGCCATCTTGGAAAAACCGAAAAACTTTGCACCTCTATATCTCCGAAAGTACTGAACAGAAAAAATTGAGACATGGCTCATTGTAAAGAACTCTCCATGGGGAATAAAATATGTTAACGATGACGTCATAGGTCACGTGGTTCGGCCGCCATCTTGGAAAAACCGAAAAAATTCGCATCTCCATATCTCCAAAAGTGCTGAATAGAAAAAATTGAGACATGGCTCATTGGAAAGAAATGTCCATGGGGAATAAAATATGTTAATGATGACGTCATCGGTCACGTGGTTCGGCCGCCATATTTGTCCTAAATCCCCAATGAAAAAGTAAATTCCGGCAAGTCCTCGGTCTCTGACCGATTTTTCATCTGTCTGTCTGTCTGTCTGTGCACACCACTACGTCTACACCGTTGCACGTAGAATCGCCAAACTTTACACACACATTTGTCCTGCCCTGGAATAGACTGTGCCCAATTTTTAACTCTCTCGGCCCAAGGCCTCCATTATGACGTCATAATTTGATAATTCGACAAGTACAAAACTTCATCCAATCAAGATGCCATTTCTTGAGCGACATGACGGCATAAACTGGTGGAGCAAAAAAAAAAAATGACGTCACCGGTCACGTGGTTCTGCCGCCATCTTGGAAAAACCGAAAAACTTTGCACCTCTATCTCCGAAAGTGCTGAATAGAAAAAATTGAGACATCGCTCGTTGTAAAGAACTCTCCATGGGGAATAAAATATGTTAATGATGATGTCATTGGTGCCTCTATTATGACGTCATAATTCGACAAGTACAAAACTTCATCCGATCAAGATGCAATTTCTTGAGCACAATGTCGGCATAAACTGGTGGAGAAAAAAATAATGATGACGTCATCAGTCACGTGGTTCGGCCGCCATCTTGGAAAAACGGGCAAACTTTGCACCACTATATCTCCGAAAGTACTGAACAGAAAAAATTGAGACATGGCTCATTGTAAAGAACTCTCCATGGGGAATAAAACATGTTAATGATGACGTCATCAGTCACGTGGTCGGCCGCCATCTTGGAAAAACGGCAAAACTTTGCACCACTATATCTCCAAAAGTGCTGAACAGAAAAAATTGAGACATGGCTCATTGTAAAGAACTCTCCATGGGGAATAAAATATGTTAATGATGACGTCATATGTCACGTAGTTCGGCCGCCATCTTGGAAAAACCGGAAAACGTTACACCTCCATATCCCCGAAAGTCCTGAATAGAAAAACTTGGGACGTGGCTCAATGTAAAGAACTCTCCATGGGGAATAAAATATGTTAATGATGACGTCATCAGTCACGTGGTTCGGCCGCCATATTTGTCCTAAATGGCCAATAAAAAAGTACATTCCGGCAAGTCCTCGGTCTCTGACCGATTTTTCATTACTTGCCGGAAAAAATTTTCCGGCAAGTATGTTGATCTGTTCGTTTGTCTGTCTGTTTGTCTGTCTGTCTGTCTGTCTGTCTGTCTGTCTGTCTGTTTGCAGCACTGCGTCTACACCGTTGCACGGCGAATCGCCAAACTTTGCACACATATTGGTCTTGCCCTGGAATAGACTGTGCCCAATTGATGACGTCATCGGTGACGTGGTTCGGCCGCCATCTTGGAAAAACTGAAAAACCTTGCACCTCTATATCTCCGAAAGTACTGAACAGAAAAAATTGAGACATGGCTCATTGTAAAGAACTCTCCATGGGGAATAAAATATGTAAATGATGACGTCATCAGTCACGTGGTTCGGTCGCCATCTTGGAAAAACGGCAAAACGTTGCGCCACTATATCTCCAAAAGTGCTGAACAGAAAAAATTGAGACATGGCTCATTGTAAAGAACTCTCCATGGGGAATAAAATATGTTAATGATGACGTCATATGTCACGTGGTCGGCCGCCATCTTGGAAAAACGGCAAAACTTTGCACCACTATATCTCCAAAAGTGTTGAACAGAAAAAATTGAGACATGGCTCATTGTAAAGAACTCTCCATGGGGAATAAAATATGTTAATGATGACGTCATCAGTCGCGTGGTCGGCCGCCATCTTGGAAAAACCGAAAAACCTAGCACCTCCATATCTCCGAAAGTGCTGAATAGAAAAAATTGAGACATGGCTCATTGTCAAGAACTCTCCATGTGGAATAAAATATGTTAATGATGACGTCATCGGTCACGTGGTGCGGCCGCCATCTTGGAAAAACGGGAAAAAAATTCACCTCCATATCTCCGAAAGTGCTGAATAGAAAAAATTGAGACATGGCTCATTGGAAAGAACTCTCCAGGGGGAATAAAATAAGTTAATGATGACGTCATCGGTCACGTGGTTCGGCCGCCATCTTGGAAAATCCGAAAAACGTTGCACCTCTATCTCCAAAAGTGCTGAACAGAAAAAATTGAGACATGGCTCATTGGAAAGAACTCTCCAGGGGGAATAAAATATGTTAATGATGTCGTCATCGGTCACGTGGTTCGGCCGCCATCTTGGAAAATCCGAAAAACGTTGCACCTCTATCTCCAAAAGTGCTGAACAGAAAAAATTGAGACATGGCTCATTGTAAAGAACTCTCCGTGGGGAATAAAATATGTTAATGATGACGTCATCAGTCACGTGGTCGGCCGCCATCTTGGAAAAACGGCAAAACTTTGCACCACGAAATCTCCAAAAGTGCTGAACAGAAAAAATTGAGACATGGCTCATTGTAAAGAACTCTCCATGGGGAATAAAATATGTTAATGATGATGTCATATGTCACGTGGTCGGCCGCCATCTTGGAAAAACGGCAAAACTTTGCACCACTATACCTCCAAAAGTGCTGAACAGAAAAAATTGAGACATGGCTCATTGTAAAGAACTCTCCATGTGGAATAAAATATGTTAATGATGACGTCATCAGTCACGTGGTTCGGCCGCCATCTTGGAAAAACCGAAAAACTCTGCACCTCCACATCTCCAAAAGTCCTGAATAGAAAAAATTGAGGCATGGCTCATTGTAAAGAACTCTCCATGGGGAATAAAATATGTTAATGATGACGTCATCGGTCACGTGGTTCGGCCGCCATATTTGTCCTAAATGGCGGATAAAAAAGTACATTCCGGCAAGTCCTCGGTCTCTGACCGATTTTTCATTTGTCTGTCTGTCTGTTTGTCTGTCTGTTTGTCTGTCTGTTTGTCTGTTTGCAGCACTGCGTCTACACCGTTGCACGGAGAATCGCCAAACTTTGCACACATAATGGTCTTGCCCTCTAATATACTGTGCCTCAATGATGACGTCATCGGTGACGTGGTTCGGCCGCCATCTTGGAAAAACCGAATAAATTTGCACCTCTATATCTCCGAAAGTACTTAACAGAAAAAATTGAGACATGGCTCATTGGAAAGAACTCTCCATGCGGAATAAAATATGTAAATGATGACGTCATCAGTCACGTGGTTCGGTCGCCATCTTGGAAAAACGGCAAAAAGGTTGCGCCACTATATCTCCAAAAGTGCTGAACAGAAAAAATTGAGACATGGCTCATTGGAAAGACCTCTCCATGGGGAATAAAATATGTAAATGATGACGTCATCAGTCACGTGGTTCGGTCGCCATCTTGGAAAAACGGCAAAACGTTGCGCCACTATATCTCCAAAAGTGCTGAACAGAAAAAATTGAGACATGGCTCATTGGAAAGAACTCTCCATGGGGAATAAAATATGTTAATGATGCCATCATATGTCACGTGGTCGGCCGCCATCTTGGAAAAACGGCAAAACTTTGCACCACTATATCTCCAAAAGTGCTGAACAGAAATAATTGAGACATGGCTCATTGTAAAGAACTCTCCATGGGGAATAAAATATGTTAATGATGACGTCATCAGTCACGTGGTCGGCCGCCATCTTGGAAAAACGGCAAAACTTTGCACCACAAAATCTCCAAAAGTGCTGAACAGAAAAAATTGAGACATGGCTCATTGTAAAGAACTCTCCATGGGGAATAAAATATGTTAATGATGACGCCATCGGTCACGTGGTTCGGCCGCCATCTTGGAAAAATGGGAAAACTTTGCACCACTATATCTCCAAAAGTGCAGAATGGAAAAAATTGCGACATGGCTCATTGTAAAGAACTCTCAATGGGGAATAAAATATGTTAATGATGACGTCATATGTCACGTGGTTCGGCCGCCATCTTGGAAAAACCGAAAAATTGTGCACCTCCATATCTCTGAAAGTGCTGAATAGAAAAAATTGAGACATGGCTCATTGTAAAGAACTCTCCATGGGGAATAAAATATGTTAATGATGACGTCATATGTCACGTGGTTCGGCCGCCATCTTGGAAAAACCGAAAAATTGTGCACCTCCATATCTCTGAAAGTGCTGAATAGAAAAAATTGAGACATGGCTCATTGTAAAGAACTCTCCATGGGGAATAAAATATGTTAATGATGACATCATAGGTCACGTGGTTCGGCTGCCATCTTGGAAAAACCGAAAAACGTAGCACCTCCATATCTCCAAAAGTGCTGAATAGAAAAAGTTGAGACATGGCTCTTTGTAAAGAACTCTCCATGGGGAATAATATATGTTAATGATGACGTCATCTATCACGTGGTTCGGACGCCATATTTGTCTTAAATGGCCGATAAAAGAGTACATTCCGGCAAGTCCTCGGTCTCTGACCGATTTTTCATCTGTCTGTTTGTCTGTTTGTCTGTTTGTCTGTCTGTTTGCAGCACTGCGTCTACACCGTTGCACGTAGAATCGCCAAACTTTGCACACATATTGGTCTTGCCCTGGAATAGACTGTGCCCAATTGATGACGTCATCGGTGACGTGGTTCGGCCGCCATCTTGGAAAAACCGAAAAACTTTGCACCTCTATATCTCCGAAAGTACTGAACAGAAAAAATTGAGACATGGCTCATTGTAAAGAACTCTCCATGGGGAATATGGGGAATAAAATATGTTAATGATGACGTCATCAGTCACGTGGTCGGCCGCCATCTTGGAAAAACAGCAAAACTTTGCACCACTATATCTCCAAAAGTGCTGAACAGAAAAAATTGAGACATGGCTCATTGTAAAGAACTCTCCATGGGGAATAAAATATGTTAATGATGACATCATCAGTCACGTGGTCGGCCGCCATCTTGGAAAAACGGCAAAACTTTACACCACGAAATCTCCAAAAGTGCTGAACAGAAAAAATTGAGACATGGTTCATTGTATAGAACTCGCCATGCGGAATAAAATATGTTAATGATGATGTCATATGTCACGTGGTCGGCCGCCATCTTGGAAAAACGGCAAAACTTTGCACCGCTATATCTCCAAAAGTGCTGAACAGAAAAAATTGAGACATGGCTCATTGTAAAGAACTCTCCATGGGTAATAAAATATGTTAATGATGACGTCATCAGTCACGTGGTTCGGCCGCCATCTTGGAAAATGGCAAAATTTTGCACCACTATATCTCCAAAAGTGCTGAACAGAAAAAATTGAGCTCATTGTAAAGAACTCTCCATGGGGAATAAAATGTTAGTGATGACGTCATTGGTCACGTGGTTCGGCCGCCATCTTGGAAAAAGTTTGCAACTCTATATCTCCGAAAGTGCTGAACAGAAAAAATTGAGACATGGCTCATTGTAAAGAACTCTCCATGGGGAATAAAATATGTTAATGATGACGTCATCAGTCACGTGGTTCGGCCGCCATCTTGGAAAAACCTAAAAACTTTGCACCTCCATATCTCTGAAAGTACTGAATAGAAAAAATTGAGACATGGCTCATTGTAAAGAACTCTTGATGGGGAATAAAATATGTTAATGATGATGTCATCGGTCACGTGGTTCGGCCGCCATCTTGGAAAAACCGAAAAACTCCACCTCCACATCTCCAAAAGTCCTGAATAGAAAAAATTGAGACATGGCTCATTTTAAAGAACTCTCCATGGGGAATAAAATATGTTAATGATGACGTCATCGGTCACGTGGTTCGGCCGCCATATTTGTCCTAAATGGCCGATAAAAAAGTACATTCCGGCAAGTCCTCGGTCTCTGACCGATTTTTCATTTGTCTGTTTGTCTGTTTGTCTGTCTGTCTGTTTGCAGCACTGCGTCTACACCGTTGCACGTAGAATCGCCAAACTTTGCACACATATTGGTCTTGCCCTGGAATAGACTGTGCCCAATTGATGACGTCATCGGTGACGTGGTTCGGCCGCCATCTTGGAAAAACCGAAAAACTTTGCACCTCTATATCTCCGAAAGTACTGAACAGAAAAAATTGAGACATGGCTCATTGTAAAGAACTCTCCATGGGGAATAAAATATGTTAATGATGACGTCATAGGTCACGTGGTTCGGCCGCCATCTTGGAAAAACCGAAAAAATTCGCATCTCCATATCTCCAAAAGTGCTGAATAGAAAAAATTGAGACATGGCTCATTGGAAAGAAATGTCCATGGGGAATAAAATATGTTAATGATGACGTCATCGGTCACGTGGTTCGGCCGCCATATTTGTCCTAAATCCCCAATGAAAAAGTAAATTCCGGCAAGTCCTCGGTCTCTGACCGATTTTTCATCTGTCTGTCTGTCTGTCTGTGCACACCACTACGTCTACACCGTTGCACGTAGAATCGCCAAACTTTACACACACATTTGTCCTGCCCTGGAATAGACTGTGCCCAATTTTTAACTCTCTCGGCCCAAGGCCTCCATTATGACGTCATAATTTGATAATTCGACAAGTACAAAACTTCATCCAATCAAGATGCCATTTCTTGAGCGACATGACGGCATAAACTGGTGGAGCAAAAAAAAAAAATGACGTCACCGGTCACGTGGTTCTGCCGCCATCTTGGAAAAACCGAAAAACTTTGCACCTCTATCTCCGAAAGTGCTGAATAGAAAAAATTGAGACATCGCTCGTTGTAAAGAACTCTCCATGGGGAATAAAATATGTTAATGATGATGTCATTGGTGCCTCTATTATGACGTCATAATTCGACAAGTACAAAACTTCATCCGATCAAGATGCAATTTCTTGAGCACAATGTCGGCATAAACTGGTGGAGAAAAAAATAATGATGACGTCATCAGTCACGTGGTTCGGCCGCCATCTTGGAAAAACGGGCAAACTTTGCACCACTATATCTCCGAAAGTACTGAACAGAAAAAATTGAGACATGGCTCATTGTAAAGAACTCTCCATGGGGAATAAAACATGTTAATGATGACGTCATCAGTCACGTGGTCGGCCGCCATCTTGGAAAAACGGCAAAACTTTGCACCACTATATCTCCAAAAGTGCTGAACAGAAAAAATTGAGACATGGCTCATTGTAAAGAACTCTCCATGGGGAATAAAATATGTTAATGATGACGTCATATGTCACGTAGTTCGGCCGCCATCTTGGAAAAACCGGAAAACGTTACACCTCCATATCCCCGAAAGTCCTGAATAGAAAAAATTGAGACATGGCTCATTGTAAAGAACTCTCCATGTGGAATAAAATATGTTAATGATGATGTCATCGGTCACGTGGTTCGGCCGCCATCTTGGAAAAACCGAAAAACTCCACCTCCACATCTCCAAAAGTCCTGAATAGAAAAAATTGAGACATGGCTCATTTTAAAGAACTCTCCATGGGGAATAAAATATGTTAATGATGACGTCATCGGTCACGTGGTTCGGCCGCCATATTTGTCCTAAATGGCCGATAAAAAAGTACATTCCGGCAAGTCCTCGGTCTCTGACCGATTTTTCATTTGTCTGTTTGTCTGTTTGTCTGTCTGTCTGTTTGCAGCACTGCGTCTACACCGTTGCACGTAGAATCGCCAAACTTTGCACACATATTGGTCTTGCCCTGGAATAGACTGTGCCCAATTGATGACGTCATCGGTGACGTGGTTCGGCCGCCATCTTGGAAAAACCGAAAAACTTTGCACCTCTATATCTCCGAAAGTACTGAACAGAAAAAATTGAGACATGGCTCATTGTAAAGAACTCTCCATGGGGAATAAAATATGTTAATGATGACGTCATAGGTCACGTGGTTCGGCCGCCATCTTGGAAAAACCGAAAAAATTCGCATCTCCATATCTCCAAAAGTGCTGAATAGAAAAAATTGAGACATGGCTCATTGGAAAGAAATGTCCATGGGGAATAAAATATGTTAATGATGACGTCATCGGTCACGTGGTTCGGCCGCCATATTTGTCCTAAATCCCCAATGAAAAAGTAAATTCCGGCAAGTCCTCGGTCTCTGACCGATTTTTCATCTGTCTGTCTGTCTGTCTGTGCACACCACTACGTCTACACCGTTGCACGTAGAATCGCCAAACTTTACACACACATTTGTCCTGCCCTGGAATAGACTGTGCCCAATTTTTAACTCTCTCGGCCCAAGGCCTCCATTATGACGTCATAATTTGATAATTCGACAAGTACAAAACTTCATCCAATCAAGATGCCATTTCTTGAGCGACATGACGGCATAAACTGGTGGAGCAAAAAAAAAAAATGACGTCACCGGTCACGTGGTTCTGCCGCCATCTTGGAAAAACCGAAAAACTTTGCACCTCTATCTCCGAAAGTGCTGAATAGAAAAAATTGAGACATCGCTCGTTGTAAAGAACTCTCCATGGGGAATAAAATATGTTAATGATGATGTCATTGGTGCCTCTATTATGACGTCATAATTCGACAAGTACAAAACTTCATCCGATCAAGATGCAATTTCTTGAGCACAATGTCGGCATAAACTGGTGGAGAAAAAAATAATGATGACGTCATCAGTCACGTGGTTCGGCCGCCATCTTGGAAAAACGGGCAAACTTTGCACCACTATATCTCCGAAAGTACTGAACAGAAAAAATTGAGACATGGCTCATTGTAAAGAACTCTCCATGGGGAATAAAACATGTTAATGATGACGTCATCAGTCACGTGGTCGGCCGCCATCTTGGAAAAACGGCAAAACTTTGCACCACTATATCTCCAAAAGTGCTGAACAGAAAAAATTGAGACATGGCTCATTGTAAAGAACTCTCCATGGGGAATAAAATATGTTAATGATGACGTCATATGTCACGTAGTTCGGCCGCCATCTTGGAAAAACCGGAAAACGTTACACCTCCATATCCCCGAAAGTCCTGAATAGAAAAACTTGGGACGTGGCTCAATGTAAAGAACTCTCCATGGGGAATAAAATATGTTAATGATGACGTCATCAGTCACGTGGTTCGGCCGCCATATTTGTCCTAAATGGCCAATAAAAAAGTACATTCCGGCAAGTCCTCGGTCTCTGACCGATTTTTCATTTGTCTGTTTGTCTGTTTGTCTGTCTGTCTGTTTGCAGCACTGCGTCTACACCGTTGCACGTAGAATCGCCAAACTTTGCACACATATTGGTCTTGCCCTGGAATAGACTGTGCCCAATTGATGACGTCATCGGTGACGTGGTTCGGCCGCCATCTTGGAAAAACCGAAAAACTTTGCACCTCTATATCTCCGAAAGTACTGAACAGAAAAAATTGAGACATGGCTCATTGTAAAGAACTCTCCATGGGGAATAAAATATGTTAATGATGACGTCATAGGTCACGTGGTTCGGCCGCCATCTTGGAAAAACCGAAAAAATTCGCATCTCCATATCTCCAAAAGTGCTGAATAGAAAAAATTGAGACATGGCTCATTGGAAAGAAATGTCCATGGGGAATAAAATATGTTAATGATGACGTCATCGGTCACGTGGTTCGGCCGCCATATTTGTCCTAAATCCCCAATGAAAAAGTAAATTCCGGCAAGTCCTCGGTCTCTGACCGATTTTTCATCTGTCTGTCTGTCTGTCTGTGCACACCACTACGTCTACACCGTTGCACGTAGAATCGCCAAACTTTACACACACATTTGTCCTGCCCTGGAATAGACTGTGCCCAATTTTTAACTCTCTCGGCCCAAGGCCTCCATTATGACGTCATAATTTGATAATTCGACAAGTACAAAACTTCATCCAATCAAGATGCCATTTCTTGAGCGACATGACGGCATAAACTGGTGGAGCAAAAAAAAAAAATGACGTCACCGGTCACGTGGTTCTGCCGCCATCTTGGAAAAACCGAAAAACTTTGCACCTCTATCTCCGAAAGTGCTGAATAGAAAAAATTGAGACATCGCTCGTTGTAAAGAACTCTCCATGGGGAATAAAATATGTTAATGATGATGTCATTGGTGCCTCTATTATGACGTCATAATTCGACAAGTACAAAACTTCATCCGATCAAGATGCAATTTCTTGAGCACAATGTCGGCATAAACTGGTGGAGAAAAAAATAATGATGACGTCATCGGTCACGTGGTTCGGCCGCCATCTTGGGAAAACGGAAAAAATTTGCACCTCTATATCTCCGAAAGTGCTGAATAGAAAAAATTGAGACATCGCTCGTTGTAAAGAACTCTCCATGGGGAATGTTAATGATGATGTTATAGGTGCCTCCATTATGACGTCATAATTCAACAAGTCCAAAACTTAATCCGATCAAGATGAAATTTCTTGAGCATCATCAAGGAATAAATTAGTTTAGAAAACAAATAATGATGACGTCATCAGGCACGTGGTTCGGCCGCCATGTTTGTCCAAAATGGCCGATAAAAAGTACATTCCGGCAAGTCCTTGGTTTCTGACCGATTTTTCATCTGTCTGTTTGTTTGTCGGTGAACACAAGATATCTCAAAAAGTTGTGGATGGATTCGGACGAAATTTGGCAGAGAGGTAGTGTATGTGACACAAACGAAACGATTAGAATTTGGTGAAGATCTGGATTCAGCTAATATAACTAGATGGTATTCATGGAATACTTACCCTGCACAGTCAACTTGTTGCGAGCCAACTCTTCTGTTTTTGAACATTTTTTTTCTTTGATCCAATATGGCTGCCAGACCACGCGAGCGATGACATCATAAGTTTATATTCTCTAACATAATTGTTGCATATATCACGCTCAATACATTTCAAACTGATCAGACTAAGCATTGTCCCTGTCGAATTATGACGTCATAATTATGGCACCAATTACGTCATCGTTAACAGCACCTATTCCCCTTATGGAGTTCTTTACAATGAGCCATGTTTAAATTTTTTCCATGCAGCGGTTTTGGAGATATGGAGGTGCAACATTTTTCGATTTTTCGAAGGTGGCGCCTGTACCACATGACCTATGACGTCATGATTATCATTAGAATATTCTACAGGAGGAGCCGCTCATATTCTGAAAATTTCGTGTCCATCGGAGTAACAGTTGCAGAGGAAATTTTGTTTTATTCATACTGATCAGATCAAGCGTTGTACTTGTGCACCTTCCAGCCACACCTTCGCATCTTGTATTGCAATTAGTTCTAGTTCCAGCCAAGTTAACAGCTGTTGAAAGTTATCCAGCCAAAGGAAAAGTGTGAATGATCCAAAAGTGAGCTAGTCGATAGCAGTGATGGAGGACATTACAATCATTACATGCACACTGTCGCGTAGGTGCGGATGGAGGTGAAGAAGTCCTGGTACACATGGCGCCAGGGATGGAGGCCCGAGTGGCCATTCCATGCCAGTGGATACGGTGCTTCGGCCCAGAATTCCGCGGCCGGACCACTCGGCGTCACCAACACCTAGACCTTTTAAAATGCAGCGCTGGAGAAACATCAAGAACACCTTGAGAAGCATTCGGAACTCCATGGCGTGTGCAGCCGTACATCAGCTTCGGCGACGTATTTATCGATATTGTCGCTTCGTGCATTGTTTCCACTTATTTGCATTTAAACGAATCGGTATCTCTCGTATTTGACAATGACACAAACAATAGGCAAGCCTTCACCTGTAGTGCACCCGTGATTGCATGTTCTTCAAAATGGATGTTCTCAGTAGCAAATAGGACAATGAATGTATCGAGTGTCCCTTCCCATTCTCCACAGTGTTGTTTGAAAGGTTTTCTGTTTGTACAGGTGTTGGTGCTGCAGTAAACATTCCTTTTGCATCCACTGTAGTTTTACTTTGTGATTTATGCATTGTTGTTTTTGTTTTTTTTGCATCAGCCGTTGCAATTCAAAGTGTTATCAATTCGGTTGAGGTGTTGCAAATGATTGGGCTTGAACTCAGGAAGTTCAGCTTATCATCCCAGGTGTTGTAAAAGTATAGCTACCACCTTTGTGAAAATGCTCCTTTTCCTGAGGACTGCACTGCTCTATTATTACCCCGGCTTCTGCAGCCTGAAACAGAAGCTTAATGACCAACAAAGTTTCCCTACAAAGCCGCATTAGGCTTCGTCTCTCCGTCAACACGGAGTGAATCAGGATCCAAGTATCGCGGGCCAGACGTGCCAAGACTCTCTCGGCTTGGCAAGGCATGCGAGGCCTGCGGGTCGAGCTCCGTGAGCGATGCCCTAATGAAGGCGGCCACGGTGGCAAGGGATACGGTCCCTGCAGCGGCCCATCCGGAAGACCGCAGCCCATGCGTCTCGAGGATCTATATGTGTACTCCTTAGCGGGTTGGGTAAACACGGAGATTGGGTGTCGCACCAGCTGTCTCCATAATTAAGTGTAAGTGTCTTCAGTTGGTTTTGTGCTGTCACCACAGAAGATCTGAGGCTGGCACCAACGTGCCCGCACGGTGACCGATTTGGTAATGCCCAGAGAGTTTTCATTCTTCAGGCCTGCAAATTCGATCCCATTTGGTGGCAACTTTTTGGGCATGTATAAATGAACATCTCTGAAAGTGTCTCGAGAAATTTGTTTGGAATTTGAATATTTTCACGAAAAATGACTCCGTGCAAAAGTTTCACATTTACCCATAATTTAAGGGAATGACATCAATAGTTGTTTCTTTTCTAATTAAATTACACAAAACAAGGGATGTTGGTTCAGGAGTCAATAATATATGGAATCGATAGAAGGTTGATCGAAGCATGCAAACCGCTGTGGGAAGCAAGGAGAAGCTGACGTTTCGGACGTTAACCCTTCGTTGGAGCAAAAGAGCTTCACCAGAAAGATTAATCCTTCATTCTTTCTTTATGAGTCGATGCCCTGATTTGTTCAACATGATCCTAAAATATTTATCGTCACTGGATTTAGTGATATCACGAATCATTATCAAGATAAATAATAAGATGGGGGTAAGGGATGGGAGGTCCCCCTTCCCGTATTATATGGGAGGTCCCCATACCTCTCACCCCATAACCTCCTTCATCATAGTTATATGTTTAGTATATGGGGGGTATTATGGGGTCCGTCCATATTATATGTTTAGTTCACGGTAGGGAGAGTCTTGCCATTTCTTACCAGTATTTGCCTATCAGGTTTATCTTGCCCCACATTTCCTATCAGGATTATCTTGCCCCACATTTCCTACCAGGATTATCTTGCCCCACATTTCCTACCAGGATTATCTTGCCCCACATTTCCTATCAGGATTATCTTGCCCCACATTTCCTATCAGGATTATCTTGCCCCACATTTCCTATCAGGATTATCTTGCCCCACATTTCCTATCAGGATTATCTTGCCCCACATTTCCTATCAGGATTATCTTGCCCCACATTTCCTTCCAGGTTTATCTTGCCCCACATTTTCTATCAGGATTATCTTGCCCCACATTTCCTACCAGGATTATCTTGCCCCACATTTCCTATCAGGATTATCTTGCCCCACATTTCCTACCAGGATTATCTTGCCCCACATTTCCTACCAGGATTATCATGCCTCACATTTCCTACCAGGATTATCTTGCCCCACATTTCCTATCAGGATTATCTTGCCCCACATTTCCTATCAGGATTATCTTGCCCCACATTTCCATCCAGGTTTATCTTGCCCCACATTTTCTATCAGGATTATCTTGCCCCACATTTCCTACCAGGATTATCTTGCCCCACATTTCCTATCAGGATTATCTTGCCCCACATTTCCATCCAGGTTTATCTTGCCCCACATTTTCTATCAGGATTATCTTGCCCCACATTTCCTACCAGGATTATCTTGCCCCACATTTCCTATCAGGATTATCTTGCCCCACATTTCCTACCACGCTTATCTTGCCCCACATTTCCTACCAGGATTATCATGCCTCACATTTCCTACCAGGATTATCTTGCCCCACATTTCCTATCAGGATTATCTTGCCCCACATTTCCTACCAGGATTATCTTGCCCCACATTTACTACCAGGTTTATCTTGCCCCACATTTCCTACCAGGGTTATATTGCCCCACATTTCCTACCAGGGTTATCTTGCCCCACATTTCCTACCAGGGTTATCTTGCCCCACATTTCCTACCAGGTTTATCTTGCCCCACATTTCCTACCAGGGTTATCTTGCCCCACATTTCCTACCAGGTTTATCTTGCCCCACATTTCCTACCAGGGTTATCTTGCCCCACATTTCCTACCAGGGTTATCTTGCCCCACATTTTCTACCAGGGTTATCTTGCCCCACATTTCCTACCAGGGTTATCTTGCCCCACATTTCCGACCAGGGTTATCTTGCCCCACATTTCCTACCGGGGTTATCTTGCCCCACATTTCCTACCAGGTTTATCTTGCCCCACATTTCCTACCAGGGTTATCTTGCCCCACATTTCCTACCAGGGTTATCTTGCCCCACATTTCCTACCAGGGTTATCTTGCCCCACATTTCCTACCAGGTTTATCTTGCCCCACATTTCCTACCAGGGTTATCTTGCCCCACATTTCCTACCAGGGTTATCTTGCCCCACATTTCCTACCAGGGTTATCTTGCCCCACATTTCGTACCAGGGTTATCTTGCCCCACATTTCCTACCAGGTTTATCTTGCCCCACATTTCCTACCAGGTTTATCTTGCCCCACATTTCCTACCAGGATTATCTTGCCCCACATTTCCTACCAGGTTTATCTTGCCCCACATTTCCTACCAGGGTTATCTTGACCCACATTTCTTACCAGGGTTATCTTGCCCCACATTTCCTACCAGGGTTATCTTGCCCCACATTTCCTACCAGGGTTATCTTGTCCCACATTTCCTACCAGGGTTATCTTGCCCCACATTTCCTACCAGGGTTATCTTGCCCCACATTTCCTATCAGGTTTATCTTGCCCCACATTTCCTACCAGGGTTGTCTTGCCGCACATTTCATACCAGGGATATCTTGCCCCACATTTCCTATCAGGTTTATCTTGCCCCACATTTCCTGCCAGGGTTATCTTGCCCCACATTTCCTACCAGGGTTATCTTGCCCCACATTTGCTACCAGGGTTATATTGCCCCACATTTCCTACCAGGGTTATCTTGCCCCACATTTCCTACAAGGTTTATCTTGCCCCACATTTCCTACCAGGGTTATCTTGCCCCACATTTACTGTCAGGGTTATCTTTCCCCACATTTCCTACCAGGTTTATCTTGCCCCACATTTCCTACCAGGTTTATCTTGCCCCACATTTCCTACCAGGGTTATCTTGCCCCACATTTCCTACCAGGGTTATCCTGTCCCACATTTCCTACCAGGTTTATCTTGCCCCACATTTCCTACCAGGGTTATCTTGCCCCACATTTCCTACCAGGGTTATCTTGCCCCACATCTCCTACCAGGATTATCTTGCCCCACATTTCCTACCAGGGTTATCTTGCCCCACATTTCCTACCAGGGTTATCTTGCCCCACATTTCCTACCAGGGTTATCTTGCCCCACATTTCCTACCAGGGTTATCTTGCCCCACATTTACTACCAGGTTTATCTTGCCCCACATTTCCTACCAGGGTTATCTTGCCCCACATTTCCTACCGGGGTTATCTTGCCCCCCATTTCCTAACGGGGTTATCTTGCCCCACATTTCCTACCAGGTTTATCTTGCCCCACATTTCCTGCCAGGTTTATCTTGCCCCACATTTCCTACCAGGGTTATATTGCCCCACATTTCCTACCAGGGTTATCTTGCCCCACATTTCCTACCAGGTTTATCTTGCCCCACATTTCCTACCAGGGTTATATTGCCCCACATTTCCTACCAGGTTTATCTTGCCCCACATTTCCTACCAGGGTTATCTTGCCCCACATTTCCTACCAGGTTTATCTTGCCCCACATTTCCTACCAGGGTTATCTTGCCCCACATTTCCTACCAGGGTTATCTTGCCCCACATTTCCTACCAGGGTTATCTTGCCCCACATTTCCGACCAGGGTTATCTTGCCCCACATTTCCTACCAGGGTTATCTTGCCCCACATTTCCTACCAGGTTTATCTTGCCCCACATTTCCTACAAGGGTTATCTTGCCCCACATTTCCTACCAGGGTTATTATTGCCCCACATTTCCTACCAGGGTTATCTTGCCCCACATTTCATACCAGGTTTATCTTGCCCCACATTTCCTACCAGGGTTATCTTGCCCCACATTTCCTACCAGGGTTATCTTGCCCCACATTTCCTACCAGGGTTATCTTGCCCCACATTTCCTACCAGGGTTATCTTGCCCCACATTTCGTACCAGGGTTATCTTGCCCCACATTTCCTACCAGGTTTATCTTGCCCCACATTTCCTACAAGGTTTATCTTGCCCCACATTTCCTACCAGGGTTATCTTGCCCCACATTTACTGTCAGGGTTATCTTGCCCCACATTTCCTACCAGGTTTATCTTGCCCCACATTTCCTACCAGGTTTATCTTGCCCCACATTTCCTACCAGGGTTATCTTGCCCCACATTTCCTACCAGGGTTATCCTGTCCCACATTTCCTACCAGGTTTATCTTGCCCCACATTTCCTACCAGGGTTATCTTGCCCCACATTTCCTACCAGGGTTATCTTGCCCCACATCTCCTACCAGGATTATCTTGCCCCACATTTCCTACCAGGGTTATCTTGCCCCACATTTCCTACCAGGGTTATCTTGCCCCACATTTCCTACCAGGGTTATCTTGCCCTACATTTACTACCAGGTTTATCTTGCCCCACATTTCCTAACAGGGTTATCTTGCCCCACATTTCCTACCGGGGTTATCTTGCCCCACATTTCCTACCGGGGTTATCTTGCCCCACATTTCCTACCAGGTTTATCTTGCCCCACATTTCCTACCAGGTTTATCTTGCCCCACATTTCCTACCAGGGTTATATTGCCCCACATTTCCTACCAGGTTTATCTTGCCCCACATTTCCTACCAGGTTTATCTTGCCCCACATTTCCTACCAGGGTTATCTTGCCCCACATTTCCTACCAGGGTTATCTTGCCCCACATTTCCTACCAGGGTTATCTTGCCCCACATTTCCTACCAGGGTTATCTTGCCCCACATTTCCGACCAGGGTTATCTTGCCCCACATTTCCTACCGGGGTTATCTTGCCCCACATTTCCTACCAGGGTTATCTTGCCCCACATTTCCTACCAGGGTTATCTTGCCCCACATTTCCTACCAGGGTTATCTTGCCCCACATTTCCTACCAGGGTTATCTTGCCCCACATTTCCTACCAGGTTTATCTTGCCCCACATTTCCTACCAGGGTTATCTTGCCCCACATTTCCTACCAGGGTTATCTTGCCCCACATTTCCTACCAGGGTTATCTTGCCCCACATTTCGTACCAGGGTTATCTTGCCCCACATTTCCTACCAGGTTTATCTTGCCTCACATTTCCTACCAGGTTTATCTTGCCCCACATTTCCTACCAGGATTATCTTGCCCCACATTTCCTACCAGGATTATCTTGCCCCACATTTCCTATCAGGATTATCTTGCCCCACATTTCCTACCAGGATTATCTTGCCCCACATTTCCTACCAAGATTATCTTGCCCCACATTTCCTACCAGGATTATCATGCCTCACATTTCCTACCAGGTTTATCTTGCCCCACATTTCCTACCAGGGTTATCTTGCCCCACATTTCCTACCAGGGTTATCCTGTCCCACATTTCCTACCAGGTTTATCTTGCCCCACATTTCATACCAGTGTTATCTTGCCCCACATTTCCTACCAGGGTTATCTTGCCCCACATCTCCTACCAGGATTATCTTGCCCCACATTTCCTACCAGGGTTATCTTACCCCACATTTCCTACCAGGGTTATCTTGCCCCACATTTCCTACCAGGGTTATCTTGCCCCACATTTCCTACCAGGGTTATCTTGCCCCACATTTACTACCAGGTTTATCTTGCCCCACATTTCCTACCAGGGTTATCTTGCCCCACATCTCCTACCGGGGTTATCTTGCCCCACATTTTCTACCGGGGTTATCTTGCCCCACATTTCCTACCAGGTTTATCTTGCCCCACATTTCCTGCCAGGTTTATCTTGCCCCACATTTCCTACCAGGGTTATATTGCCCCACATTTCCTGCCAGGTTTATCTTGCCCCACATTTCCTACCAGGGTTATCTTGCCCCACATTTCCTACCAGGTTTATCTTACCCCACATTTCCTACCAGGGTTATCTTGCCCCACATTTCCTACCAGGTTTATCTTGCCCCACATTTCCTACCAGGGTTATCTTGCCCCACATTTCCTACCAGGGTTATCTTGCCCCACATTTCCTACCAGGGTTATCTTGCCCCACATTTCCGACCAGGGTTATCTTGCCCCACATTTCCTACCGGGGTTATCTTGCCCCACATTTCCTACCGGGGTTATCTTGCCCCACATTTCCTACCAGGGTTATCTTGCCCCACATTTCCTACCAGGGTTATCTTGCCCCACATTTCCTACCAGGGTTATCTTGCCCCACATTTCCTACCAGGTTTATCTTGCCCCACATTTCCTACCAGGGTTATCTTGCCCCACATTTCCTACCAGGGTTATCTTGCCCCACATTTCCTACCAGGGTTATCTTGCCCCACATTTCCTACCAGGGTTATCTTGCCCCACATTTCGTACCAGGGTTATCTTGCCCCACATTTCCTACCAGGTTTATCTTGCCCCACATTTCCTACCAGGTTTATCTTGCCCCACATTTACTACCAGGATTATCTTGCCCCACATTTCCTACCAGGATTATCTTGCCCCACATTTCCTATCAGGATTATCTTGCCCCACATTTCCTACCAGGATTATCTTGCCCCACATTTCCTACCAGGATTATCTTGCCCCACATTTCCTAC
Source organism: Myxine glutinosa (assembly GCF_964187855.1). NCBI lineage: Eukaryota > Metazoa > Chordata > Myxini > Myxiniformes > Myxinidae > Myxine > Myxine glutinosa. The sequence continues at coordinate 140,250,676 of NC_136265.1, read as the reverse complement.
CAGGATTATCATGCCTCACATTTCCTACCAGGTTTATCTTGCCCCACATTTCCTACCAGGGTTATCTTGCCCCACATTTCCTACCAGGGTTATCCTGTCCCACATTTCCTACCAGGTTTATCTTGCCCCACATTTCCTACCAGGGTTATCTTGCCCCACATTTCCTACCAGGGTTATCTTGCCCCACATCTCCTACCAGGATTATCTTGCCCCACATTTCCTACCAGGGTTATCTTGCCCCACATTTCCTACCAGGGTTATCTTGCCCCACATTTCCTACCAGGGTTATCTTGCCCCACATTTCCTACTAGAGTTATCTTGCCCCACATTTACTACCAGGTTTATCTTGCCCCACATTTCCTACCAGGGTTATCTTGCCCCACATTTCCTACCGGGGTTATCTTGCCCCACATTTCCTACCGGGGTTATCTTGCCCCACATTTCCTACCAGGTTTATCTTGCCCCACATTTCCTGCCAGGTTTATCTTGCCCCACATTTCCTACCAGGGTTATATTGCCCCACATTTCCTGCCAGGGTTATCTTGCCCCACATTTCCTACCAGGGTTATCTTGCCCCACATTTCCTACCAGGTTTATCTTACCCCACATTTCCTACCAGGGTTATCTTGCCCCACATTTCCTACCAGGTTTATCTTGCCCCACATTTCCTACCAGGGTTATCTTGCCCCACATTTCCTACCAGGGTTATCTTGCCCCACATTTCCTACCAGGGTTATCTTGCCCCACATTTCCTACCAGGGTTATCTTGCCCCACATTTCCGACCAGGGTTATCTTGCCCCACATTTCCTACCGGGGTTATCTTGCCCCACATTTCCTACCAGGTTTATCTTGCCCCACATTTCCTACCAGGGTTATCTTGCCCCACATTTCCTACCAGGGTTATCTTGCCCCACATTTCCTACCAGGGTTATCTTGCCCCACATTTCATACCAGGTTTATCTTGCCCCACATTTCCTACCAGGGTTATCTTGCCCCACATTTCCTACCAGGGTTATCTTGCCCCACATTTCCTACCAGGGTTATCTTGCCCCACATTTCCTACCAGGGTTATCTTGCCCCACATTTCGTACCAGGGTTATCTTGCCCCACATTTCCTACCAGGTTTATCTTGCCCCACATTTCCTACCAGGCTTATCTTGCCCCACATTTCCTACCAGGATTATCTTGCCCCACATTTCCTACCAGGTTTATCTTGCCCCACATTTCCTACCAGGGTTATCTTGACCCACATTTCTTACCAGGGTTATCTTGCCCCACATTTCCTACCAGGGTTATCTTACCCCACATTTCTTACCAGGGTTATCTTGCCCCACATTTCCTACCAGGGTTATCTTGCCCCACATTTCCTACCAGGGTTATCTTGACCCACATTTCTTACCAGGGTTATCTTGCCCCACATTTCCTACCAGGATTATCTTGCCCCACATTTCTTACCAGGTTTATCTTGCCCCACATTTCCTACCAGGGTTATCTTGACCCACATTTCTTACCAGGGTTATCTTGCCCCACATTTCCTACCAGGGTTATCTTGCCCCACATTTCCTACCAGGGTTATCTTGTCCCACATTTCCTACCAGGTTTATCTTGCCCCACATTTCCTACCAGGGTTATCTTGCCCCACATTTCCTACCAGGGTTATCTTGCCCCACATTTCCTACCAGGGTTATCTTGCCCCACATTTCCTACCAGGGTTATCTTGCCCCACATTTCCTACCAGGGTTATCTTGCCCCACATTTCCTACCAGGCTTATCTTGCCCCACATTTCCTACCAGGATTATCTTGCCCCACATTTCCTACCAGGTTTATCTTGCCCCACATTTCCTACCAGGGTTATCTTGACCCACATTTCTTACCAGGGTTATCTTGCCCCACATTTTCTACCAGGGTTATCTTGCCCCACATTTCTTACCAGGGTTATCTTGCCCCACATTTCCTACCAGGGTTATCTTGCCCCACATTTCCTACCAGGTTTATCTTGCCCCACATTTCCTACAAGGGTTATCTTGCCCCACATTTCCTACCAGGGTTATTATTGCCCCACATTTCCTACCAGGGTTATCTTGCCCCACATTTCATACCAGGTTTATCTTGCCCCACATTTCCTACCAGGGTTATCTTGCCCCACATTTCCTACCAGGGTTATCTTGCCCCACATTTCCTACCAGGGTTATCTTGCCCCACATTTCCTACCAGGGTTATCTTGCCCCACATTTCGTACCAGGGTTATCTTGCCCCACATTTCCTACCAGGTTTATCTTGCCCCACATTTCCTACAAGGTTTATCTTGCCCCACATTTCCTACCAGGGTTATCTTGCCCCACATTTACTGTCAGGGTTATCTTGCCCCACATTTCCTACCAGGTTTATCTTGCCCCACATTTCCTACCAGGTTTATCTTGCCCCACATTTCCTACCAGGGTTATCTTGCCCCACATTTCCTACCAGGGTTATCCTGTCCCACATTTCCTACCAGGTTTATCTTGCCCCACATTTCCTACCAGGGTTATCTTGCCCCACATTTCCTACCAGGGTTATCTTGCCCCACATCTCCTACCAGGATTATCTTGCCCCACATTTCCTACCAGGGTTATCTTGCCCCACATTTCCTACCAGGGTTATCTTGCCCCACATTTCCTACCAGGGTTATCTTGCCCTACATTTACTACCAGGTTTATCTTGCCCCACATTTCCTAACAGGGTTATCTTGCCCCACATTTCCTACCAGGCTTATCTTGCCCCACATTTCCTACCAGGATTATCTTGCCCCACATTTCCTACCAGGTTTATCTTGCCCCACATTTCCTACCAGGGTTATCTTGACCCACATTTCTTACCAGGGTTATCTTGCCCCACATTTTCTACCAGGGTTATCTTGCCCCACATTTCTTACCAGGGTTATCTTGCCCCACATTTCCTACCAGGGTTATCTTGCCCCACATTTCCTACCAGGGTTATCTTGACCCACATTTCTTACCAGGGTTATCTTGCCCCACATTTCCTACCAGGGTTATCTTGCCCCACATTTCTTACCAGGGTTATCTTGCCCCACATTTCCTACCAGTTTTATCTTGCCCCACATTTCCTACCAGGGTTATCTTGCCCCACATTTCCTACCAGGGTTATCTTGCCCCACATTTCCTACCAGGGTTATCTTGCCCCACATTTCCTACCAGGATTATCTTGCCCCACATTTCCTACCAGGGTTATCTTGCCCCACATTTCCTACCAGGTTTATCTTGCCCCACATTTCCTACCAGGGTTATCTTGCCCCACATTTCCTACCAGGGTTATCTTGCCCCACATTACCCGAATCACCGGATTAATCCCGATAATCAATGTGCTGCTTTAAGCGATGGCTGCTAGGATAGCCTGGAGGTACGCACACCCTCCAAGCTGTCGAGCCTTGGGTTCCAATCCCAACCCAGCTATAAACGGTAATCTCAATGTTTCACAGGTATGGCGAGGCATCAATATGTGTGCCGTACAGATGCGGACATTAAACGGATGTCCGAGGTGCCAGCATTAAACGAAGCCATGAAAGGAAGAAGTGCCAACTTTTATTTTTTTAGGTTCCTGAAACAGTTGCTTATGTGGGGAGTCCTTCCTGTGAGTGCAGGTTGCTTGCGGTTGGAGCACGGCCAGGTTTGTCCTGAAATAAAGGTCACGTCCCAATGGGTCAATGCCCAGTGCATCACCAAGTATAGTAGGTTTGGGGCAGACCTGCCGCCAAAATCCCATATGTTGCATTGACTTGTCCACTGTTTATATTGTTAGCATTGCAATTCATGTTTAAAAAAAAGTTCTGTGCTGCAGCAATATCAAGAGTCGTTCAAGGTTGCTGTGGACTTTTTGATTCAAGAGAACCAAGGAGAACTAGAACGACATTCGGAAGAGAGCATACCTGCACCAGGTGGAATAGTTTACGTTTTGTATCCACTGACAGGCCGGATCTGGATTCGGACCTGAACCAAAATCTAATGGACTAGTTCTTGTCACCTAACAAACTCATCCAGCAAGTTTCGTCCGAATCGGTCCATAACGTTTTGAGATATCATTCTCACAGACAAACAGACAAGGGTGAAGGAAAATCTGCATCCACCTTTGGTCTAGCAATTCACCTGATACAGGTGCACAATTCTCCTTGCATTGATGTATCATGTATGTAGTTGCACCTTGATACCAATTTGCATTCTTCTTCTTCGTCATTTCCCGCACATGTCTGCGAGTAGTATCATTGGCTGACAGAAGTGCAGTTGTGTCGCTGATGCAGTGCCCCCTGTAAGTTAAGGCAGTCATGCGGTGGCGCCGTGTATTGATGGTTTTTCCACTTTCTAGAAACCGTTATGGTTGTCGTAAACTTTCTGGCTGGTGTTTCAACGCATCATTTTGTTTGGTGGTGAGGACAAAGAATGTATATCCACTCCATGCCGGCTCACTTTGACTTTAACATGGAATGGTGGACTTAGGTCTAATCACGTGTCCAAAAAAATGTAATCACTTCCCTCCCATTGGTCGATTTCGAGGAGCCCTGTCCTAATGCAGGCCAGACCAATCGCATTTTGATCCAACATGAGGTCCTTTGCTAGTTGGGGCCCACCTTGCACTTGCCTGATTGAATTACCGGTAAGAATTGAAGAAGCCATCTTAGGTTTTCCCAGAATGCTTTCGCCAGTGCTGACATCATTTCCTGTGTATAACTTTCTCACGTAGCTCATTATTATCTATATAATAATACCGTAAGGACTCGACTTTGTTATCCCTTTTACGCCGCACCCAGTGACCCGATGCCCACGGCACTAATGGATTTACGATCTACGAACCGCGCTCTTTGTTTATCACGTACAGACATACTCGAAAAATCTGAATTAGCCGACGTTGGGGCCCAAAAGCATCCGATTAACTGCCGATGCGACTCCATCTTACGACGCCATCGTATTGGCGTCTGCTGGGCGAAGGTGAAGCGAGCCGTCCGCTGATTGGACAGTCGAGTGGTGTGAACGTGGGTGGTGTGAACCAAATGGTCTTTTTATTCCCTTGAACATTTAAAATTAGGATATATAAGGAAACGTCTTTATCGTCATTTTAATAAAGTTAAATGGAGTGACGTTGCGATACTCGGGGTGCGTTGCATAAATCCTCGTAACTCAGAGAGGTGTAGCAGGTGGCGAGACGTAAGGAAGCTTAAAGATAACGAGCTGAAAACAGACGAACGATATGTCAATCTCTTTCTACACCGAACGGAAATAAAAGTATGAGAGCGGGAAGGCATGGCCTGAGCACTTCCAGCAGAGAGGACTGATGGGACTTAACTTAAAGAGAAAAAATTGGAGCTTAACGGAAGAAGAAGATCCCATGAGCGCTCCCATATGCCATCCATAATGGTACACTCTATCCATACACCACATCCTCCCTTCCGTGGATGTTCCACGGGTTTCGGCTAGTCTATATAATAATAGCGTAAGGACTCGACTTTGTTATCCCTTTTACGCCGCACCCAGTGACCCGATGCCCACGGCACTAATGGATTTACGATCTACGAACCGCGCTCTTTGTTTATCACGTACAGCCATACTCGAAAAATCTGAATTAGCCGACGTTGGGGCCCAAAAGCATCCGATTAACTGCCGATACGACGCCATCTTACGACGCCATCGTATTGGCGTCTGCTGGGCGAAGGCGAAACAAGCCGTCCGCTGATTGGACAGTCGAAGGCGACAGCAAGCCGTCCACTGAGTGGACAATCCTGAGCATGCATTTGTGGCGGTGTCGGCGATCGTTGTTCATATACGCACTCTTCATTCTCATCTTTCTTCCTAACTCTTTTTTTTTTTTTTTTTTTTTTTTTTGTATACAAGATCGAGGCTCGTGAAAGAGCGAACATTAATCACACAGAAAGACAAACAGACACACAAAACAAATAACATCGGGAGCGGTAGACAAGATGGGGAGAGAGGGGGAAGGACACAAACACAACATTTGAGAGCAGGGACCGAGAGACATGGAGACATCGAGAGAACTGTGGGAGGGAGAGGGCTTTGGGGGGAAGGCATGGGAAGGGGGGGGGGGGGTGGGAGAGGTATAAAACATATGGACACTGCCAAAACTTCCAGGAAAGAAGTTGGAATTTCAAACAAGGTGGATCTGGGGTGAATTAGTGGGGGTAGAAAAGATCAAGGTTTTGGATGGGGGAAGATAAGAGATGGTGGTGAACAGCTGTTTTGAAGACCTGGAGGGAGGAGTGTGATTGAAGTGAATGTGGGAGTTTGTTCCAGAGGCCGGAGAAAAGAGGAATGAAAGAGTGAAGGTGAGCAGAGAGCCGAGATTTCGGCAGTTTAACCATCAGAGGGTGGCTGGCAGATCTTGTGCGACCTGTAGGAATATTTGGGGGACAGAGCACAGAGAGAGCTGGGGGAGCAAGGCCGGAGAGGAGTCGGTAGAAGACAGAAAGACCACCTACCTGCCTGCGGTGAGTGAGTGACAGTGAGTGACACTCTTACTCGGACAAGCAAATCCCCTATGCCATCCATAATGGTACACTCTATCCATACACCACATCCTCCCTTCCGTGGATGTTCCACGGGTTTCGGCTAGTTATTATTATTATTATAACATGTTCTACAGGATACTCAACTGAGAGTACAGGGACTCGTAATTTGTACAGGGTGCTGGGGATAGCTGATAGCTCGACGATTCTTCGTGAACCTCCAACGTCCATCAGCTAGTGTCGGCAGACCGGACAGCCAGTTTAAGGGGCGGAAGACTCCTTGATGTCACCCTGCCCGTGAAACACCTGGATGACAGGTTATACCTGGGTCCTATATTCGAAACCCAGGCTAAACAGCTCAGAGGTGACTGTGAATACCTCTAGGCCTAGGGCCTACTCCATCCTGCCAGCCCTATTTTCACATTGCAGGACAAAAAAGTTTTAGTTCAAGTATAAAATGATTGGACAGCAGTTGAATTCGAGCTTCTGGATGAGAAATTATTGTAATAACCGTTCCTCAACTTTCAGCGTATGTCTTCCTTTTTAGGCCTTTGCCATTGTGTGGCCATTCCATTCATTACGCTTGTTAAAACGTGACTCTTCTCCAGGGACAAGATAACATAGCTAAGGATGGAGTTCTCAGTAAAATTTTCTACAAGATGGAGTTTCAACAATGTCCTCTCTCTTTCTGTCCAGATATCTGAGTTGTAATGCGGCAAAAGATACCCGCAAATGTGTCGAGTTTCTTTCCTTTTGCCGCTCTCTTCCAGATTCCATGCAATGGAATTGGGGGAGAATAAAGGAAGAAGCTGAGTGCTTGCTGGTGGAAAGGGAGAAAGGCTCTCAGGCCATTACACCTGTTATTTGCCCAATCATGTATAGGTCCATATACCTATACCCTGCCCTAAATTGGGAAGCAAAATAAGACAAATTGCATTCTCCTGCTAAGAAGCAATCATGGAAGAAAGTTTCAAGAATCGATAAGGGTACGGTATGAACAGCGCTTAAATAATAGGATCTCACCAACACAAGAACCTGCGCACCATCGGAAATTCGTGATGACGTCATAAGCAGGTAATTACTGTAGGGACAAAGGGTACGACAGCCGAGTAATAAAAAGTGCTTTCATCATCACCGTAGATACCGCTGCACATGCTAAACTTTAGAAACAAAGAATTAAAATATTTTATCCCTCAAAGCCAGCAATTATGAGGAAGTGTCATGGCTACACGTTACATTAAATGTCATTCAATTGCTTATTTCAATCCTTGGCACTGGCGATTATTCAGTGTCACGTGGTAAACATTGCACACACACCATGTATGTTATTACTACTTATTACCCAGCACACTCAAAGCGAAAAGCGGGCTTAAGCAATTGGTTCATGTCCGTCCGTTCGTCCGTCTAACTTATCAATTAATGATCGATGAACAACATGTTTAACCCTTCGATGCAGGCGTCAAAAATCCTACATAAACGCAGCCATTGGGCCTCGGAGGCCCAACGGATGTATTCGTGTAATGTTTATTACTTGCAAAATCGAAGATTTGTCAAGTATATTGGTCGGTTCCGTTTGTGGTTCTGTCTGTTTGTCTGTTTGTCTGTTTGTTTGTCACCGGCCTACAGGTCACAATTTTCAACCAATCTTTACGAAACTTCACCAAATGGTAGAGTTGGTCAAAAGCAAGAAGTCTATTGTTTTGGGGTCAATAGGTCAAAAGGTCAACATAGGTCAAAGGTCACCAACTTTGCTAAAGTTCTAAAATCCTCAATTTTCATCCGATTGACTTGAAATTTGAAGAGGACTTGCATATCTGGTTACTGAATTCAACCACCAAGTATTTTTGAGGTCGACCTAGGCCAAAAGGTCAACATAGGCCAAATTTCTAAAATCCTAAATTTTCATCCAATTGACTTGAAATTTGAAGAGGACATGCATATCTGGTCACTGAATTCAACCACCAAGTATTTTTGAGGTCAACATAGGCCAAAAGGTCAACATAGGCCAAATTTCTAAAATCCTCATTTATCATCCAATTGACTTGAAATTTGAAGAGAACTTGCATATCTGGTCACTGAATTCAACCACCAAGTATTTTTGAGTTCAACATAGGCCAAATTTCTAAAATCCTCAATTTTCATCCAATTGACTTGAAAATTGAACAGCATTTGCACATTGAGTCACTAAATAGGAAAACGAACTATTTTTGAGGTCAAAAGGTCAAAGGTCAACTCAAGCTCAACCTTCCAAAATAATCATTTTTCATCTGAAAAATCATCGCTTTTCTTCCGATTGATCCGAGCTTTGATCAATTGTCAATTTGAATCTTGATGAAATGGACTATTTGCTGTATCAATGGAATTTTTTTTTCTTGGGGAGAGGTTGGGGGGCGGATTTTGCAAGTATCGTGCTCTGCATGACGTCTTCTTGTTTATTTATTTATTTTTTCTATATATTTTTCTTTAATATCCTTTTTCAATCCAAGTCATGCTCATGGATGTGTATTTGCTCAGAAAATGTGAATCATTGACCCTATTAATTGGAATAATCCCATACAAATAATGAATCTTTTTTCTTTTCTTTTTTTCAAAAAGATTTTTTTGTTCTTGGTTTTTCAACTTTTTTTCTCTAAAAGGTTGAGGCTCATGGAGGAGTATTTGCTCAAAAAATATGATTCACTGATCCTTTTATTTAGAATGTATATGTCTACAACTGTCAAAAATCCGACACGTATGCAGCTATCAGGCCTCAGAGGCCCAACAAATAAATGTATTCGTGTAAAGTTTTTTAATTTTCAAATTTTTGTCACTGAATTATTTGTAACCAAGTTGTAGGAGCATATAATGAGGCTCATATCAAGAAAATAATGATATAACATTGTAGTACAACAACATTTATGCGGGGCCTCGAAGGCCCTAGGCCTGCATTTGTGTCGGATTTTTGGGTTATAAGTGAAGAATGAAGATTTTCCCACGAGCCTGAATGAAAATTTTATTTTTTTATGTCACTGAATTTTGTGTAACAACATGAAAGTCGGTGAAAATGAGGCTCATTCCAAAAAAAAATTGTACAGCATGGTTTTTGCAACAAAAATAACCTTGTGGGCCCCCGAGGCCTAATCACTGCATCCAAGGGTTAAAAATCAAATAAATAGGAAGACAAGTTTGCCATTTACAGTACTTTAGCTCTGAATTCTTCCCGATCGCGCATGCACAGAGAGGAGCGAGATCATATTTTTACTCTGTCAAGTTATAAAGGACACAAACAACAAGCACAAATAAGTAATCGTCATCATCATCATTATACAGAGGTAAAAGGTCGTCCTGTTAAATCGTCTGCTAATTCCATCAAAACAGAATGTAACGCATGAGAGTGATGTAATAAACACTGGGTAAAACGACGGTAAAACCCGGAATTTATTTATTTGTACACCTTTAAACCTCTTTAAACCATTATTTAAATTGACTAGCAGTAATATATATATATATATACGTGTGTGTGTGTGTGTGTATGTATATGTGTGTATGTGTATATGTGTATATACTAGCGGGAGCTACCTGGCGCTGCCCAGGGAGTGGGATGGGGGGGGGGGGGGGGGAGGGGCGTAGCGGGATACTCAGCGTTAACTAGCTGGGTTAGCTTTTCCCAGTGGAGGTTTCGGGATGTGTTGGACATAGAAAAGCTATGTAGTTATTGGCCTCATGGTGGTTATAACGTCTGTCTGCGGGCCTGCGGCAGCACTTTTGTTTTTTTACGGCATAGCACAGAGGACAAAGCCATCTAGAACAGTGTTTGTACATCTGTATGTATGTATGTATGTATATATGTATGTATGTATGTATGTATGTATGTATGTATGTATGTATGTATGTCCCCTCAAACGTATTCCAATCAGAGCTGAGGATCTGGTCACATGGCAGGGTAATGTGATTACGTCTGATGTCATTATGGTGGTACGGCGGCTGACTCTCCACACACCGCCATTTTGATTTATATACCGTTCATGCTGAACATATCGTCGAACCTGTCATATATCACAATCGCCATGCTCTACCTTTACGTTTTTCATTCAGTGTGAAACATAAACAAACCGATTCATAAAATGACCATGAAATATCGAAAGCATAGACGCTATGTCTCTTCCAACAAAACGGTACGTACCCAACCCTTGTGGGGTATATAGATTACAGTAGATCTTCCCTCAGTTCTGTAAGTAAAAGTTACCTCACAGGTGTCGGCATTCCTCCAAATTTCTTTGTTTAATGTTATAAACAGCATTAGCGACTGTTTAAAAAGCTAATCATATGTGTTTGTGGTTTATAATATTTTACAAGCCCGGCTACGCCGCTGTTAGACTTTTGGTCTTGTTTAAGAAAGAAAGGGCACTTCCAACCAGAGAGTAAAACTACATCTACTCTGATAATTTGAGCAAATAAGCAAGAGCAGATGCGGTCTCAAGCACCGTTTCATCCGTTTCACAGCAGGCTTCCTCAGGCCAATATACCCCGAGCCTCGGCAAGTACCGGGTTTTTATTTACAACGTGACCGTTTCCGGTGGTGGTGCTCGAGGTCAGACGTGGTGCTCGAGGTCAGATGGACAAGTTTTGCATTTACTTTTGCAAACCTCAAGCAAATAAATGTCAAAGTACATATTTGATGGGCTGCTCTGCTCTTTTTTTCTTATTACTTCCACGTGATCCGGTGTTCAATGTGTGGGTGAGCATGAGTGTACGCTTGTTGTTGTTGCTGTTGTTTTTGTGTTTCCGGAACACAAACATGGGTGGTTTCACGTCCGGATCGGACATTATGAGGTGTGGGTTGTGTGATGGTTGGAGCCCACGTTGTGTGTTGCACACGGGCAGGTGTGGTTTTTGAAATACCGGTAGACTATTGTTGTTTATTGGTCACCTTATCCAGGTGTTTGTACCTTGCAGTTTTTGCCATTTGTATGAGAGGTGTGTATTTTGTGATTATACACAGTCTCCCCAGTTAGACCACCATCTTGGCTCTTCACATGCCATGCTTCCAGTATCAATCTGTGTCGTTTGTTGAACGTCGTGTCGAGGACATCGGTCCCATCAAAGTCAAATTTGTGGCCAGATTGCAGGAAATGACGTGAATGGCTGACTGTGTCACCTTTCCCAGCCTATTTTTTTTTTGGCTACAAGATCGAGGCTCGTGTAAGAGCTAACATCAATCGCAAAAAAAAAAACGGACGCACAAAACATACAATAAAGGGAGCAGGAGACAAGATGGGGAGAAAGAGGGAAGCACGCAAGTACATTTGAGAGCAGGGACATCGGGAGATCTGTGGGAGGGAGAGGGCTTGGGGGGAGGAGGGGTGGGAGAGGTATAAAACACATAGATACTGCTAGAACTTCCAGGAAAGAAGTCGGTATTTCAAAAAAAAGTGGATATTGGGTGAATTAACGGGGGTAGAAAAGATCAAGGTTTTGGATGGGGGAGATAAGAGATGGTGGTGAACAGCTGTTTTAAAGACCTGGAGGGAGGAGTGGGATTGAAGGGAGTGAGGGTGTTTGTTCCAGAGGCGGGAGAAAAGAGGAATGAAGGAGTGAAGGTGAGCAGAGAGTCTTGATTTTGGCAGTTTAACCCTAAGATGGTTGCTGGCAGATCTTGTGCGACCTGGAGGAATATTTGACGGACAGAGCCCAGAGAGAGCTGGGGGGGGGCAAGGCCGGAGAGGAGTCGGTAGAAGACGGAAAGACCACCAACCTGCCTGCGTTGAGCGAGTGAAAGGCCCTCGGAGATAGCTTAATCGCGGGAGATTCCAATGAAGGGTATTTCTCTGTCATGTTCATCAAGCCTTTGTTTCAAATTTCTCCCAATTTCACCAAAGTATAATTGGTCACAGTCTCTGAATGTTATCGGATTGGTGTTTCGCAGGCAGGGTATGACATCACAGAGCGTGCCATTCCTCGGATGGACCTCGGATGGATGGACGCACGCGTTGTCTTTGGGGAAAAATAGGAGAGTGATCGCTGGCAACTTGAACAAATTACAAGTTCCTACTCCAACCACTTTTAATCGAATGTCAGGCCAGGCCAGTCGGTTCGCGTGACATTCTTGGAACGAAAACTATCACTGATCAACCGCACAAGAAAGTGAGTGCTATTGTGGGGTTTAAAGAGGGAGTAGCAGTAGTAGCAGTAATAGTAATAGCCAATAGGGCCCATACATCCAGAACTATATGATCAGCATATCCCAAAAATCGTGAACAGACGTCATTGCGCATTTCCACGTAATAAGTCCGCAAGTGTGTGCTCTGCACATAGCGCCTGTGTCAGTTGGAACATAACGAGGCTATAAAATGAATGTCATGGCTTCCTAAACAAGTACGAGTTTGGCAAAACATAATGGATCCCTGAGGCCTTTGAGGCTTTGCATTTTTAACACCATTCACAATATGCTGTGAACGTGATCAACCAGACCCGGCTGTGAGCCCACATCACGATTGCATACACAAGTTCAGCTTTACCTGTCTAGAAGTGCGAGAAAAGATTCATCAGAAACCCCAAGACCGATGGGTAAGTTGTGATATAAATATTACAAACCAGGAATACCTGTGGGTGCAGTGGTTTGAAGGGAAGGGGTAGGGTTGAGTATTTGATTGGGCAGAAGTTGTGGTGGATTGAGATGGAAAGCTTTGCACGACCTACACTTGAGCCCAGATGGGGGGCATGCCCATGTGTAAAAGGGTTGTTGGGTCTTCCTGAGATAGAGATGCCTGCTCGTTAAACAGAGTGCGAAACAAACCACTCGTAAGAAATAAGTGCAAGACAAATTGTGTCCCATTACAGACATTGCTGCACGATTTGCGGCCAACAAGCGCCGTCTGCCACACGTGGACGTATTGACTACGACCTTACGACAGCACCATTGGGAGGACACAGGTACGGAATAAAGATGATTATAATCAGCTCTCCATCTGACAGCAACACCGTCACACACGTCACCATAGTACGGTATCTGAACGTGCTTTCCAACCACTGACTCACTCACCCGGTATTTATACCTTCAAGGTGAGATAGAAAGCTGAAATGTTGCCTGCTGATCCAACTCGAAACCAATATCCCAGGAGAAATCCCACAGCAGGCAGAAAAATACCGAAACCGAAATATCCACGAATAAAATTCAGCCGGTGCAGGCTCTGTCTGCTCAATACAGGCCACGTGCTCAATGCAGGTCACGTGACCCAAGACAGTAGAGCTGACATTGGAATTGCTTGCTGAGCAACGGTAACAAGCACCTCTTCCACCTTTTACTTCATAACTTTTGCCATATTTACATTAAACATAGGGGCAATACCCCTAGCACTCACCTGGTAGAATAAACAGTATACTGCACTGACTAAAGGTATTTTAAACCAATTTTCATGCTTGCTAGAAGACAGGGCAGCATGCAGACATGTAGCATGTAGACAAGTAGCATGCAGCATGTAGACAGCATGTAGACAGGGCAGACAGGGCATACTAACATAATCATGACTTTAAATAAACAAACAAAACTAGAATGCCACTCAGCAGAGCGCATACTCCCGCCGTGGGTCAAGTTGGAATAGTACGATTTCAAAAAAGTTTGAGGGAGTAGTTCAGTGACAACACAAGACAAGACAACACAAGACAGACACTGCACAGATATATATATTTAGAATATATAGAAGATAATGTAAAAAAAAAAAAAGGCAATTACACTTAAATTTTCGGATTCAGCGTTCAATTCTATATAAGTGAGTGTATTTTGAGGCATGTGTGACTTCAAATAAATTGTAAGCCAGGAAAACGTTCGTTTCATTCCTTAGGGATACAACATGTAAAACTGGCCCAAACGTCAAAACAAAACTCGCTCATTTAAGTCGTACAAGCTAATGCGACCACTCATTCTTCTGGGAAGAATCCCATGCACATGCTGGTCACACTTATAACTCACCTGTCTTTATAAGTTCATCAAATACTGACACCGCGATTTACATTCGCTGAGGTAAATGTTGATATCTCTTCTGAGGTTAAAAAAAACAAAAGAAAAACAGTTTTAAAGCATTATACGTAGCAAACGATACATTTTATGAAACGGGGAAACTGAATACACACTTTGTGGTTTTAAAATGGCAGAATATGTCTTTATTAGAAAAAAAAAATAAAAGAACCTTGAAGACGACGCTGCTAAAAAAAAATACACCGCTCTAACGCATAACCACGAGTTTAAACTACATTTACAACAAATATGAAAACAATTTTCATATCACAATGTTAAATATAGAATATATAGAAGATATTGTTAAAAAAAAATGAGCCCGATCTACCAATGGTAAAAAAAATCTTTCAAAAAATTCCTGGATCCGGAATAATATCCTGAGCTTCACCAAAAACTAATAAATTCTTCCTTATCCCAAGGGCAATCATCCCACCAACTTTCATCCAAATCCGTTCAGAACTTTTCCAGATATCTTGTTCACAAACACACACACACAGTTACACACGGACACGATCGAATGCATTACTCCCAGGCGGGAGTAAAAATACCTATTTTGGGTGTGTGGCAAATAAGCCCCGTGTACCTTCTCAGACCCCAATTTTTGCAATGCCTTGAACAAACATTGGTACATCACGGATGATGAAGGTTGTGGTCAAGTTTCATCAAAACAGTGTGTGTAGTTTCAAAGGAAAAAGCAAATTCCTATTTCGGTAAAAACCCCTTAGACCCCGATCTTTTTTTTAATGCAATGAACAAACTTTAGTCACAGCACAACAAATATCATTTGTGCCAAATTTGGTCACAATCCCATCAGCGGTTTCGGTGAAGAAGTTTCAAGTGTTGACGGACGGACGGACGGACGGACTGACGGACGGACTGACGGACGACGCGCCGCCATCGCATCCGCTCCCCTGAACTTCGGTCCAGGTGAGCTAAAAAAAAATAGACAATTGATGTAATCCAAAATGCAATATAATATGCAATATTTAAAGGTTGCTATAATCACTACGATTACATGGTAATCAACAAATTGCTAATTACTACGATTACTTATAAATGAGCAATATTTAAAACATGTCAATACTTTTGCACACATATATATCAGACATAGACAAATGAATCACCTGTTCATCATTGCTTCCTTTCTAATGTATCAGGTCCGGTCTCCTTCTACAGTTTTAAAAGCCTATTGTTCTTGCTCTCAACAAACGGGTAAATAACTCCAGTAAATCAACAATTACTGATTAGGATGAGCTCTTTATTGAAATCGTCATTTTTAGCTCACCTGGAACGAAGTTCAGGGGAGCGGATGCGATGGCGGCGCGTCGTCAGTCCGTCCGTCCGTCCGTCCGTCTGTAAACACTTGAAACTTCTTCTCCGAAACTGATGATGGGATTTTGACCATATTTGGTACAAATAATATTTGTTGTGTTGTGACTAAAGTTTGTTCACGGCATTAAGAAGAAAAATCGGGGTGTAAGTGGGTCTACCAAGGGTCAATGTGGATCCAGGTTTGACCCCCCAAAATAGGAATTTGCTTTTTCCTCTGAAACTACACACACGAATTCGATGAAATTTCACCACAACCTTCATCACCCGTGATGTACTAAAGTTTGTTTATGGCATTAGTAAAATTGGGGTCTGAGGAGGTATATGGGGTTGAGGGAGGGCGGCGGGGGGGGGGGGGAGTTCCCCCCCAAAATAGGTATTTTTTTTCTTTGTTTGTTTAAAGTCTTATGATAATTATGTTAGTATGATTCTACATGCTGCCTTGTCTTGTAACAACCATTGAAATTGGTTTAAAATACCTTTAGTCAGTGTAGTATACTGTTTATTCTACCAGGTGAGCGCCAGGGGTATTGCCCCTATGTTTGTGCGTCCGCTGACAAAGCTGCCCAGAGGCATTATGTTTTCAGGCTGTCCGTCCGTCCGTCCGTCCGTGATAGGTTTTCGTTACCGCGATAACTTGAGAACGGTTAAAGGGATCCAAGTCAAACTTGGTACGTTTATGTATAACTAGGGCATGCCCGTACTATATCTATATCTAAAATTATATCCCCCCCCCTCTATTTACATGAAATGGTTTGGTCCAAAGCGAACGGCTTGCGAGTACGGTGACAATCCCCCCCCTCTATTTACATGAAATGGTTTGGTCCATTCGCAAAGCCAAAGCGAACGGCAGTTACGAATCGCAGTTACGATGAATCGCAAATTAGTTTTAATTAGTTTTAAAACATAGTTTAACGGCAACATAGTTTGCCGACGGGAAATAAATGAATACGCTCTCAAATGTGCCATCCGAGGCAGAGTCTGTTCGCCACGTTCGGCACACGTGATAGCTCGCTGCTCTCTGATTGGTTGAATCGTTTTTTGGACATAGCTCGGTAACTACTTCTGCGATTAATTTAAAACCTTGAAAAGGCACATCCTCGGGTCCCCAGCAATATACCTGGCAAGTTTCAAGTATATCGGACCGGTAGTTGTCGAGAAACAGCGGTCACAGACAAACATACAAACAAACATACACACAGAGATTAGTGGAATTATAGATAGATGATGTGAAGATGAAACGATTAGATGTTGGGGTCACGAGGTCAAAGGTCAGAGGTTATGTTTGGTGAAAATCTTGTTACCGCGATAACTTCTGAACCAGTGATGGGATTCTGACCAAATTTGATACATTTATGTAGAATGATGTAAAGATGAACTGATTAGAATTTGGGGCGAAGAGGTGAAAGGTCAAAGTCTGTTGTAGGTCTATAACTTCAGAACGGCTGAAGTGATCTAATTCAAACTTGGTCCAGGTATGTATAATGATGTAAAGATTAAATGATTCGATTTTGGGGTCAAGAGGTCAAAGGTCAAAGTCTGTTGCAGGTCTATAACTTCAGGACGGCTGAAGTGATCTAATTCAAACTTGGTCCAGGTATGTATAATGATGTAAAGATTAAATGATTCGATTTTGGGGTCAAGAGGTCAAAGGCCAAAGGTCAGATGTCATATCAGGTAAAAATGTGATAACTTGTGAACAGCTGAAGGGATTTAAATTGAAACTTGGTACAGGTATGTTTAATGATGTAATAATGTGGGTGGCGGCATATCAGTCGACGTCTTGACGTTGAAGATTGCCGTTCTAGTTGGTCATTATTTCATTAACTTGATTTTGAATGCGAAACATTTTTAGTTTGTCTTTTGACTTGCATATCATTGTAACATAGTGATCTTGAATAGTAAAACGTCTGTACGTAGGATGCACCCGAGTACCCGAGTAGATACTTGCAGTGTGCATGCATGTGCCACTGGCATGTGTATATATACATTACTATAATTCAGCAAATGTCTGTCTGTCCGTCTGTCCGTTCCTAGGTACCGCAAAAACGGCTGAACCGATCGCAACGAAATTTTCGGTGGGTAATTCTGGGAACCCCTGGAGTAAAATAGACTATATTGTTTTCCCAAGTTTTTAATTTTTCCAATTTTTCCAATTTTCCAATTTTCCAGTTTTTCCAAACATGATGGAATAATATTTACCGATATGAACAGTGATGTGGCTTTTATTGAAATTTTACAAATACTGTTTAGATTTTGATGATTTGCGTGTGATATGATTTAACGGATGTTTACATAAATCGTTTCAAATAAAAAAAAAAACCCTTCAATTTCTGATATTTTGCCTTTTCATTTGGGCCTACGAATTTGAAGCCCCGCCCGTAGGCAGGTACGGTTGCTAGTATACATAATCGACGTTTGACTCAGGTCAGATAAATTATTTACACAATCATTGCTCACGACTGCATTCAATAATGACTCCAATATATTTCCGCATGGCAGGTGATGCTTATCGCTCCTGGGACCATGTAGCAAGGGCTGTATAAGATTTGGTTCTGGTGCTCCCACCACTCATAGTTTGGAGTCACACTATGACTGAAATACATGTATGTATTGTCCTGTTACCAGTGGTTAAGACCGCTGGATGACGGATAACCGAGAACCTAAACTTTTGACTGGTAGTGCATGTAGGTGTATATAGTCTCCGAACAACTGAACCACAGGAGAGTCGGCTATACAATTGTAAAAAGCCAAATAAATGATGGGAATTCCCAGCGATATTTCTAATGGTTTGCTAATTGCTGTGTGCAATGTGTTGGGGCCTACTGGGACAGGCTGCATTTGCAGGCTTATTCAAATTTTCGACTTTCAGATCCGATGAGAAGTTTCCCTTTTTTTGGAAATCCATGAAACGCCGAGGTTGTGAAACCTAATATCAAGGCCAAGGTAGCTCCTCGCGAGTCAAGAAGTTGGGTTGCAGGCCCATGCTCAGGGCAGCTGCTTCATTAGCGGGGCTTCGGGTCTATTTAGATATCAGCTGTTGGGGTCTCTTGGTAAGTGGTGATATTTTCAAGGTTTGGGGTAGGGGGGGGGGGGGGGTTACAGCCACGCCCCTCACCTTAAGCCCCGCCCAAATCGTTTTCACGTCTTGCCAGATTCTAATTAAAAATGCAAGTCGGCCTATTCCTTCAAAGTACATGTCTAATTATAACACACTCCCATATGCAAATGACACAAGGTATATAAGTGAGAGGCAGACAGGGTTATGTCCGTTATTTCCCTCAGTCCGCTGTGGTAAGTACATCGAACCATCCTTCATAGAGATATTTAATTGATGGACTTGTCCATTGACACAACCTTTGTGGGATATTACTGAATTAGAGAAGTAACAACAATGTGTTTCTGAATATACATTCACTTTTATCCACATTTACATATTCCTTGGTAATTATTATGTGTGTGTGTGTGTTTGCGTGTATATAATATATATATATATATATATATATATATATATATATATATATATATGTGTGTGTGTGTGTGTGTGTGTGTGTGTGTGTGTGTGTGTGTGTGTGTGTGTGTGTAAGTTGTTTTTGCTTGCTCCCACCACACATGGGTGGGCCTCAGAATATGGAATGGAGATCTACGGGGTCTCAAAGTATCCGACTCTTTCTTCTGTTTAATTATTTTTTTCTGACATTAAAGTCTGTATATATTTTATGAAAGACACACCTGTGTGTGTGTATATATATATATATATATATATACATACACACGTTACTTCCTCTCAGCTATCCAGCCTGGGTTCGAAAAAACTGTCATCCTGGGGTAATTCACATGCATGGTGATTCATCAACATGTGTGTCGTCCCCCGGATGGACGTTAAATGGGCGTCCCGTCTACCAGCATTAGTTGGTGGACCTTAAATATCGCAGTTCTTTCGTGAAGAGCAGGTTAGCTATCGCCGGCACCCTGGACAAATTACAAATTCCTGCCCTGACTTCCTCATTCTGAGTGGCGACCCGACCCGGATTGAAGCCTCGTAGCTGATTCGGCAGCACCAACACTCTATATTGGGCATTATACATGATGATTGTGATATGTATATGTGACCTGGAGAGACGGGTCTCCATATGCCCTCCATAAGTATTGGAACAGTGAAGTCATATTTGTTATTATTGCTATATACTCAAGAAATGTGGATTTGAGATTTAAAAAAAATGAATATGAGACAAGAGTACAGAAGATCAGCTTTTATTTGTTGGTATTTCTATGCATATATATTTTACCATTGTAGACCAATAGCACTTTTTATGTTCAGTCCCCCCATTTTAGGTAAGCATAAGTATCGGAACAAATAACTGACGGGTGTTTCTTGTTGCTCAGGTGTTTCTTGTTGCTCGGGTATTTCTTGTTGCTCAGGTGTTTCTTGTTGCTCAGGTATTTCTTGTTGCTCGGGTATTTCTTGTTGCTCAGGTATTTTTGTTGCATTGATTGTTCAAACATAAAAGAGCTATGAATGCCTCGTCTTGGTTTTAGCCTTTGCTTTTGCTTTGGGAGTCTGTAGGCATAAACCAACCTGAAGACCAGAGAACTGTCTATGAAAAAAGCAATAATTTGGAAGCTGAAATAACAGAATAATTCAATTAGAACCATAGCACAAAATTTGGGCATAGTAAATACAACAATTTGAAATATCTTCGAAAAAGAAAGAAACCATTAGTGTACTTGGCAATAGACAATGGCCAGGTCGGTGAAGGAAAAAACTGCAGTTGACGACAGAAAAATCATCAGCGCTGTGGAGACAAATCCGAAAACAACCGTCGGTGAGATTACCAACAACCCCCAGAGTGCAGGGGAGAAAGTATCACAATCTACCGTTCACAGAAGACTTCGACAGCAGAATTACAAAGGCTACACCTCTCATCAGCACCAAAAATAGAAATGTCAGATTAGAATTTCCCAATAAGTACAGAGGTGATTCAGCCAGTAGAGTTCTGGAACAAAGTTTTATGGGCAGCTGAGACCAAGATAAAGCTTTACCAAAGCGATGGAAAGGCGAAATTGTGTAGTAAGGAAGCAACTGCATATGATCCAAAGCGTACTACCTCATCTGTGAAGCATGGTGGAGGTAATGTCATGGTTTGGGCTTGCATGGCTGCCTCTGGAACTGGCTCACTCGTCTTCATTGATGATGTAGCTAATGATGGCAGCAGCAGAATGAATTCAGAATTGTAAAGAAACATTGTGTCTGCCTATTAAAAGGATATGTCTCCAAACTCATTGGGCGGCGCTTCATCAAGCAGCAAGACAATGACCCAAACACACCGCCCAATGCAACCAAGGGGTTAATCAGGGGGAAAAGTGGAATGTTTCAGACTGGCCAAGTCAATCTTCTGATGTAAATCCAATGGGGCATGTATTTCACTTGCTGAAGAGGAGACTAAAGTCAGAAACCACCAAAACAAACAACAAATGAAAATGTCTGCAGTAAAGGCTTGGAAACGCTTCTCAAAGGGAGAAACCAAGAGTTTAGTGATGTCAATGAGTCACAGACTCGATGCAGTTATTACATGCAAGGGATATGCAAACATATACTAACTAGTATACTACTTTAACTGACTTGAAGTTAATCTGTTCCAATACCTATGCTTATGTAAAATGGGGCGACTGAATATAAAAAGTGCAATTGTTCCAAATAGTAAAATGTATATACATAGAAATACCAAACAATAAAAGCTGATCTTCTGTACTCCTGTCTCATATTCATTTTTTGATCTCAAATCCAGGCTTCTTGAGTATATAGCAATAATGACAAATTTAAATTCACTGCTCCAATATTTATGAAGGGCACGATTATATATATATACAACTAGATGGTATTCATAGAATACTTACCCTGCACAGGCAACTTGGTGCAAGCCAACCCTTCTGTTTTTGAACGTTTCTTTTTTTTATTTATCCAAAATGGCTGCCAGACCACGTGAGCGATGACATCATAAATTAATATTCTCTAAATAATTGTTGCATAGATCATGCTCAATAAATTTCAAACTGATCAGACTAAGCGTTGTCCCTGTCGAATTATGACGTCATAATTATGGCACCAATTACATCATCGTTAACAACACCTATTCCCCATATGGAGTTATTTACAATGAGCCACGTTTCAATTTTTTCCATAGAGCGGTTTTGGAGATATAGAGGTGCAACGTTTTTCAGTTTTCCCAAGATGGCGCCTGTACCACGTGACATATGACGTCATAATTATCATTTAAAAAATTCCACAGGAGGAGCCGTTCATATTCTGAAAATTTAGTGCCTTTAGTGACTTTAGTAGAAATTTAGTGACTAACAGTTGCAGAGGAATTTTTTTTTCATACTGATCAGATCAAGCGTTGTACTTGTCGAATTATGACATCATAATTAAGGCACCGATGACATCATCATCATCAAATGTTATTCCCCATGGTGAGTACTTGACAATGAGCCATGTTTCTATTTTTTCCATTGAGCCGATTGGGAGATATAGAGGTGTAACTTTTTTCCAAGATGACGCCTGTACCACGTGACCTATGACGTCATAATATTCACTAAAATATTAAACAGGAGGAGGCCCTCATATGCTGAAAATTTAATGTTAATCGGATCAACGGTTGCCGAGAAAATGAATTTTTAAAATGCAGACACAGCACACACTTTACTTTACTGAAATGCAGACACGTACGTAGATGAATGCTTAACCTCGCTTTTCGCTTCGCGAGCGCAGGGTAATAAAAACAGCTGTTATGACATGCCGCTGACGTCATGCAGATATGCAAACCTCAGTCTTTATAAACCTGAGTAGCCCTGTGGAAGGCGTCCTAGTTAAATACATATACACACATATATCTACATGTATATCTATATACATCTATATCTATACATACATACATATATATATATATATATATATATATATATATCTATATATATATATATAGATATATATGTATGTATGTATGTATGTATGTATGTATATATGTGTGTATATATATATATATATATATATATATATATATATAATAATAATAATAATAATGCATTTATTTTATATAGCGCTTTTCAGGAAGCCCAAAGACGCTTTGACAGAGTGCAAAACATAACGCATAGCAAAACATAAAGACAATTGCAAAAAAAGAAGAATCAATAGGGAAATATTCAAAGCACAAAGGAGGGAGAAGGAGAGGAGATAGTCAGGGGTTAGATGCTGTGGGTTAAATGTTGAATGCAGTGTTGAACAGGTGGGTCTTGAGTGATGTTTTGAATGTGGTGAGTGAGGAGGAGTCTCTGATGGTGTGAGGTAGCGAGTTCCAGAGGGTGGGAGCAGCGATGGAGAAGGCCCTGTCCCCCCAGGATCTAAATTTGGTCCGGATGGGGGGGGTCAGGAGGTTGGTACCAGCAGAGCGGAGGTTGCGGGTGGGAGTGTGTCTGGAGAGGAGGTCAGCCAGGTAGGATGGGGCCAGGTTATGGAGGGCTTTGTAGGTCAAGAGGAGGATTTTGTACTGGATTCTCTGGGAGATGGGGAGCCAGTGAAGCTTGTAAAGGACGGGGGTGATGTGGTCACGGGTCCGGGAATGGGTGAGTAGACGGGCAGCGGAGTTCTGAATGTATTGGAGTTTATTGGTGATTGTTGAGGGTGAACCATAAAGGAGGCTATTGCAGTAGTCCAGACGGGAAGTGATGAAGGCGTGGATGAGGGTTTCTGCAGCCACAGAGGAGAGGGATGGACGGAGACGGGCGATGTTTTTCAGGTGGAAGAAGGCTGTCTTTGTGATCTGTTTAGTGTATTTGTCGAAGGAGAGGGTTTGGTCAAAGATGATGCCAAGATTCCGGATGTGAGGGGAGGTGGACACTGGGAAACCGTCGATGTTGAGGGCAAAGTTATGGGTGGACTTGGTGAGCGTTTTTGGGCCAATGATGATTATTTCAGATTTATCACAGTTAAGTTTGAGGAAGTTGATTTGAAGCCAGGATTTTATTTCAGTGATGCAGTTTGTCAGGATAGAGTGGGTGGCGGTGGAGATGGACTTGGTGGAGATGAAAAGCTGGATGTCATCGGCGAAGCAGTGGAATTGGAGACCATGACGGCGGATTAAGTGACCGAGGGGGGACAGGTAAAGGATAAAGAGGAGGGGGCCAAGAACTGAACCTTGGGGGACACCTTGGGGGAGGGGAGCAGTGGGGGATTTGCAGTTATTGATGGAGATGAACTGACGTCTGTCAGAGAGGTATGATTTAATCCAAGAGAGGGCAGTGCCGGTAATGTTAAAGGTGGTTTCAAGTCGGGTGAGGAGGATGGTGTGATCGATGGTGTCAAAGGCAGCGCTGAGGTCGAGGAGGATGAGAATGTTGAGGTTGCCAGCATCAGAGGAGAGGAGAAGGTCGTTGGTGATTTTGAGGAGAGCAGTTTCAGTACTGTGGTTGGACCGGAATCCGGATTGGAATGTTTCATACAGGTTATTGGCAGAGAGGTGATGCTTGAGTTGAGTGGCTACAGCGCGTTCCAAAACCTTTGACAGAAAGGGTAGGTTGGAGATGGGTCTGAAGTTATTTAGGGTGTCAGGGTTTAGTCCAGGTTTTTTCAGAATGGGGGTAACAGCAGCAATTTTGAGGGATGGTGGGACGATGCCTGTAGACAGGGAGGAGTTTATTGTTGCAATGATAAGTGGAGAAAGAGCAGGAAGGGAGGCCTTGACAAAGCTGGAGGGGATGGGGTCAAGAGTGCAGGTGGCAGTTTTCATTCCGATGAGGAGTTCAGAGAGGTCAGTAGGGGAGACTGGGGAGAATTGAGACAGGGGATGGCAGGATAAGGGGGGGCAGGTGGTTTGAGGGGGAGCGGGTGCGGCGGTGGTCAAGCTGTTGTAGATGTTTTCAATTTTGCGTTGGAAGAATGAAAGGAAGGAGATGCAGTTGTCTATTGTGAATGACTGGGTGGTGGTGTTCAGGGGGCTGAGGAGTTTGTTTATTGTAGAGAAGAGTGCTTTTGGGTTTCCGGAGCCAGAGTGGATAATTTGAGAGTAGTAGGCGGAGCGGGCGCGGGAGAGGGCATCTTTATAGTGTTGTATGTGGTCCTTGTAGGCCTGGGAGTGAACTGTGAGACCTGTTTTATTGCGGAGTCTTTCAAGTTGGCGAGCACGAGTTTTCATTAGGCGGAGCTCAGGGGTAAACCAGGGAGCAGAATGGGTGAAAGAAACTGTTTTGGTTTTTATAGGCGCAATTTGGTCAAGGCAGGAAGAGAGAGTGTGGTTGTAGTAGTCAGTGAGGTCAGAAGGGGTGTGGAGGTCAACGAAGGGAGAAGTGGACATTTTTTCAGAGAGGGTCGATGAGAATGAGGCAGGTGAAAAAGCGTTTAGCTTACGGAAGTTGATAGTGCGATAATGCCTTGGTGCTGGGGTGGGGATGTTGATGGTCAGAGTGATGGCTAGGTGGTCAGAGAGAGTGAGGTCGGAGCCAGAGAGATGGTGCAAAATTAGTCCAGTAGAGCAGACAAGGTCCAAAATGTGACCACGGTTATGGGTAGGAAAGTTGACATGTTGAGTGAGGTTAAAGCAGGTGAGTAAATCAGTGAAGTCAGTGGTTAGCGTGGAGTCAGTGGAGTCCATGTGGATATTGAAATCACCAAGGAGGAGGATTGAGGGGGAGAGGGAACATAGCTGGGTCAGAAAGTAGGAGAAGTCAGACAGGAATGATGGGTGTGGTTTGGGAGGGCGGTAGACAACAGCCATGACTGACTGTGTGTGACCAGAGAGTTTAAAAGCCAGGTGTTCAAATGATGGAGCAGATGAGATGGAGATGAGGTTGGTCTTGATGTCTTGTCGGTGAATAACGGCAATTCCACCACCTCGGCCCTCCGAGCGTGGTTTATTGATGTAAGAATATCCATTGGGTGTGGTGAGGTTGAGCGTGTAGTAGTCCAGTGGTTGTTGCCAGGTCTCAGTGAGACAGAGAAAGTCCAGTTTATTTTCCAGGATGTAGTCGTTCAGGATGAGGCATTTGTTGTTGAGGGACCGGGTATTGAACAGGGTGAGCTTGATGTTGTTTTGTACGGCGGGTATGAATCCAGGTGATTTGGCCAGGGTTCGCAGACAGGAGGTGCGATTTTGTGCGTTGTTGTGACCAGGTGTGTTGGGACGATGAGTGGGAGTGCGCTGAGCCGACCAGAGGATGGGGATGGAGTGACCTGATTGTAAATAAACAAACTTACGACCGGAGCCACGGTGAATGTACCTGGGTCGACGCAGGAGTCCATTCGATCTGATTGCAGAGATGCATGATGGGGTGGAGCGGGTTTTAAGCAGGAGAAGCCTTGCGGCAGAGTACCGCAGAGCCATGCCAGCAGGAGCGAAGGCAAAGCGAGCACGCGGCCAAGGGTGAGGAGGCGAAACAATCGACACAACCAACGGGAGTGGGCCCGAGGAAACAGCGATGGAGCCGAGCAGGTGAAGCCCGGAGCAGCAGAGCAGAGCCGGGACCGCGCAGAGGAAGACTCAATGGCCATAAATCCGCCACGACCACCAGGAAAGCAAGACACGGACAATGGTCCAGTCAGAGAAGCGGCGAGCAAACGACGCCATATATATATATATATATATATATATATATATATATATATATATATATATATATATACACATACATACATACATATATATATATATATATATATATATATATATATATATATATATATATATATATACACACATACATACATACATACATACATACATACATATATATATATATATATATATATATATATATATATATACACATATATATATATATATATATATATATATATATATATATATATATATATATATGTATATATATATATATGTATATATATATATATATATATATGTATGTATGTATGTGTATATATATATATATATATATATATATATATATATATATATATATACATATATATATGTGTGTATGTATGTATGTATGTGTATATACTATATATATATATATATATATATATATATATATATACATATATATATATATACATATATATATATATATATATATATATATATATATATATATATATATATATGTATGTATGTATGTATGTGTGTATGTATATATATATATATATGTATGTATGTATGTATGTGTGTATGTATATATATATATATATATGTATGTATGTATGTATGTGTGTGTATGTATATATATATATATATATATATATATATATATATATATATATATATATATATATATATATGTATGTATGTATGTATATATATATATATATATATATATATATATATATATATATATGTTTATGCATATGTGTATATGTATTTGTATGTGTATATACATCCCAAAACTGAAATATGCATTAAATATGTAGATACTGTATATACAGTATCTTTGCTCTTAAACATTATTTATCTCAACCCATCATTGTTGTTGTCTGCAGTGTCAGGGATTGAAGGAGCTTCTTCCTGCTCACAATCTCTACCATCCTGCTGAGTCACCTCCAAAGCCGCAAACATGCCCTACAAGGGAGAATGTGCGGACGATGAAGACCCCATGGTCTTTTTGGCCCTAGCTCCAGCCGAAAAGGCAGCCCTCATCAGCAAGACGTTCGACTTCAAGAAGAACTGCTGGGTTAAACATGACAAGGAATGCTTCGTCCGCGGCGAGATCACAGGCGAGGAAGGAGACAAAGTCACCGTCCACACCAGTCTCAATGAGGTGTGCTCTGTTTGCTCCAAATATACCGGTCGATGTTTTCCAGGCAGAGTAATTCATCAATATGCGTGACGTCACTCGGATGGACGTTAAACATTAGTCGGTGGACGTTATAGATCCCACGGTGCCCTTCGCGAAAAGTAGGCGAGTTATCGCCGGCACCCTGAACAAAGTACAAATTCCCAGCCCAACGTACAGGGGGCACAGCATCGGTCACTGCGTCAGGAAATGACGCTCCTCGCAGCCTCGTGCTGCGCACCTCTGAAGAAGAAGAAGATCATGCCTATATCCATCAGCGAAAACCCATTGAGAAGATGGAGCTGATGCTAATGACGTGGAGATCGGAAAAAGAGGGAAATGACGGGATATACAGACCGTCATCCCAAGCATGTTGATGTGTATCGTTTATTATGACGTCATACACATGTATAGTATTGTATACGTTGCACTTTTCGATGTTCCCCGAGTGTAGTAAGCACTCTAAGTATCGTAAGTAATTTATCATCTTGTTGGAACTTTCTCCTCGCTCCATTTTGTCGAACACAAAATGTTTTCCTCGTCCCTCGCACGTTGTCCACAGACGGTTACGGTGAAGAGGGTTGATCTCCAGGAAATGAACCCACCGAAGTTCGAGCAGACGGACGACATGGCGAACATGACGTTCCTCAATGAAGCGTCGGTGCTGAACAACCTGCGGGAGCGTTATGAGAACATGCGCATCTACGTGAGTGTGTACGCCATGTCTGGACAGGAGGTGGTGGTGACAAAATGTTTTCCACACAAATATCCACTGAACAATTAGAAAATGCTGAACACTACGAAGCTTCATACATGAAAGCTTCATCTGCTAAATCCTCCTCACCAGAAAAGGCAAGGAAGACCGACCAGGAATATCAGAGTTCCCATAGGATTAAAGAGGTTGCACTGAAAAGCAAACCGAAAGTGGTGCAGCCTGAGGTCCCCTAAAGACCCATCGTGAGCTACAGCTACAGCTGTGCTTGTTATATTTATTTGAGATGACTATTGCAGAACCTTGGCATGGTCATAAGAGCCGCCCCAAGGAAAAAGCATGGAAAATGGCCACACTCCAGCGGTGATGTTAAACTTGGTGCTTGAGTCTCAATACGAAAGTCCTTGAGGGGTAGGGGGGGGGGGGGCTCTTGGCATGTAAGACACACATCCCCATTTAGGGAACTGCATGCATGGTCTCTCCTACCCCTAGGGGGTCTCTGTCCACACATATATGGAAGTGCGACTGCTGTAGTTTATTTCATGCCATTATGCAGTGAATATATATATATATATATATATATTCTGCTTTACACACGAGAACTCCATGAATGCTTGATGGGCCTTCACTTGTGCCTGATCTGTCAATTATTCTTCCTTGTGGCCTGCAGACCTATTCGGGTCTGTTCTGTGTCACCATCAACCCGTACAAGTGGCTGCCTATCTACGGTGCAAGGGTTGCCGGCATGTACAAGGGGAAGAAACGCAGCGAGATGCCACCACACCTGTTCTCCGTCTCGGACAACGCCTATCACGCCATGCTGCTGAGTACGCACTCACTGTAGTAGTACGCATAATATGGAGAAGTGGTTCATGGAGGTGGGGTACATGTACACACACACACACACACACACACACACACACACACACACTGATATGACACATCTATCTATAATTCCATTAATCTCTGTGTGTATGTGTGTATGTGTGTATGTGTGTATGTGTGTTTGTATGTTTGTCTGTGACCGCTGTTTCTCGACAACCACGGGTCCGATATACTTTAAACTTGCCAGGTATATTGCTGGGGACCCGAGGATGTGCCTTTTCAAGGTTTCATATTAATCGGACAAGTACTTACCGAGCTATGGCGATTTAGCCGTTCGCCGGTCGCTTTGGCGTTGCGAATGGACCAAACCATTGCATGTAAATAGAGGGGGGGGTTCTGTGGTCGTTGCGAATGGACCAAACCATTCATGTAAATAGAGGGGGGGGGGGGGGTTCTGTGGTCGTTACTGCCACGTGGTTTCAAAGTTTTTTTTTGTTGTTGTTGTTTGCACGCATGTTTTTTTGCACCCACGTACGGGCACGCCCTAGGATGTTTACACACACACACCCCTACACAAATTTTTTTTTTTTTTTTTTTTTGGCAAGGAACGGGCACCCACGTACGGGCACGTCCTAGCTTATATATAGTACGGGCATGCCCTAGTATTAGTAATAATAATAATAATGGTTAATAAAGTGGTTGACTCAGATAAACTTTGGAAGGTCACTGAAATACTACCTATGAAAAGGCAGCGCCATCCAAAATCCTCCAAACTGAAGAGTAAATAAAACATTAATAACTAGAACAACACTCGGTGGAGTGAAAACCTCCACCAGGTTTAGCAGTTCACGTTTTGTATCCCACTGATAAGCCGGATCTGGATTCGCACCTTAACCAAAATTGAATTTTTTTTTTTTTTTTTTTTTTTTTTTTTGTATACAAGATCGAGGCTCGTGAAAGAGCGAACATTAATCACACAGAAAGACAAACCGACACATAAAACATATAACATAGGGAGCGGTAGACAAGATGGGGAGAGAGGGGGAAGGACACAAACACAACATTTGAGAGCAGGGACCGAGAGACATGGTGACATCGAGAGATCTGAGAGAGGGCGAGGGCTTTGGGGGGGGGGGGGGGGGGGGCGTGGGAAGGGGGCGGTGGGAGAGGTATAAAACATATGGACACTGCCAGGACTTCCAGGAAAGAAGTTGGAATTTCAAACAAGGTGGATCTGGGGTGAATTAGCGGGGGTAGAAAAGATCAAGGTTTTGGATGGGGGAAGATAAGAGATGGTGGTCTTGTTCTTGTCACTTATCCAACTCATCCACCAAGTTTTGTCATAAGTCGTCCACAACCTTTTGAAATATCATACTATAAATCATTTTTTGCCCTCTCACGTAAGGTGAAGAATCGCTTAAAAAAAAAAAAAAACTCATTTCCGGACCCTGATTCGGATCTTTCCCAAAACCGAATCGATTTGTCCTTGTCACACATCAAACCTGTCCACCAAGTTTTGTTTGTATCCGGCCATAACCTTTTGATATATCTTGCAATGTATATCGGCTTTGGCCCTATAACTCAATGGTGACGAATCACTTAAAAAATTATTTCATCCAGATCTACATTCACATATACAACAAAATTGAATCAATTATTCCTTGTCACATACCCAACCTATCCATGAAGTTTCATCCGAATACATCCACAACTTTTTGAGATATCGTGCTACAGTATATTTCGTTTTTATCCCTACAATACATTCATAAAGTATTCAGACCCCTTCACTTTTTTCACATTTTGTTATGTTGCAGCCTTGTGCTGAAATCGTTTAAATTCATTTTTTCCCTCATCAATCCACACTCAATACCCCATAATGACAAAGAGAAAACAGGATTTTAGAAAGTTTTGCAAACTTATTAAAAAGAAAAAACTGAAATATCACATTGACATAAGTATTCAGACCCTTTGCTATGACACTTGAAATTTAGCTCAGGTGCCTCCCATTTCTCTTGATCATCTTCGAGATGTTTCTACACCTTGATTGGAGTCCACCTGTGGTAAATTCAATTGATTGGACATGATTTGGAAAGGCACACACCTGTCTATATAAGGTCTCTCAGCTGACAATGCATATCAGAGCAAAAACCAAGCCATGAGGTCGAAGGAACTGCCTGAAGAGCTCAGAGACAGGATTGTGTCGAGGCACAGATCTGGGGAAGCCTACAAAAAAAAATTCTGCTGCATTGAAGGTTCCCAAGAATTCCGCCGTAGTCCCTGGTGTTGGGCTAGCGGCTAGGGTGCCGGCTTAGGATCCTAGGATCCTGGGTTCGAATCCCGGTTGATCGCTGAATTAACGCCAGGGGGGTTGACTCAGCCTGTCATCCTTCCGAGGTCGGCAAATTGAGTACCAGTTCACTGGTAATTCCCTGCTTGTCGTTAAAGGCGGCAAAAAGGGTTGGCGTCAGGAAGGGCATCCGGCCGTAAAACATTGCTTCAAAAAGGGGACCGAAAAACAACAACAACCACGGTTCCCGAAAAAGGCCAACCCCCGCTTGCGGGGAAAAAATGGCCTCTAAAGGTGGTTTTATTGAAGGTTCCCAAGAGCACAGTGTCCTCCATAATTCTTAAATGTAAGAAGTTTGGAACAACCAGGATTCTTCCGAGAGCTGGCCGCCCGGCCAAACTGAGCAATCGGGGGAGAAGGGCCTTGGTAAGAGAGGTGACCAAGAACCCGATGGTCACTCTGGCTGAGCTCCAGAGATCCTGTGTGGAGATGGGAGAAACTGCCAGAAGGTCAACCATCATTGCAACACTCCACCAATGTAGGCTTTATGGCAGAGTGGCCAGACGGAAGCCTCTTCTCAGTGAAAGACACATGAAAGCCCGCTTGGAGTTTGAAAAAAAGCACCGAAAGGACTCTCAGACTGTGAGAAACAAGATACTTTGGTCTGATGAAACCAACATTGAACTGTTTGGGTTCCGTCTAGCCACTCTGCCATAAAGTCCAGATCGGTGGAGTGTTGCAGTGATGGTTGTCATTCTGGAAGTTTCTCCCATCTCCACACAGGATCTCTGGAGCTCAGCCAGAGTGACCATCAGGTTCTTGGTCACCTCTCTTACCAAGGCTCTTCTTCCCCGATTACTCAGTTTGGCCGGGCGGCCAGCTCTAGGAAGAGTCCTGGTTGTTCCAAACTTCTTCCATTTAAGAATTATGGAGGCCACTGTGCTCTTGGGAACCTTCAATGCAGCAGAAATGTTTTTGTAGGCTTCCCCAGATCTGTGCCTCGACACAATCCTGTCTCTGAGCTCTGCAGGCAGTTCCTTCTACCTCATGGCTTGGTTTTTGCTCTGATATGCATTGTCAGCTGTGAGACCTTATATAGACAGGTGTGAGCCTTTCCAAATCATGTCCAATCAATTGAATTTACCACAGGTGGACTCCAATCAAGGTGTAGAAACATCGCAAAGATGATCAAGAGAAATGAGAGGCACCTGAGCTAAATTTCAAGTGTCATAGCAAAGGGTATGAATACTTATGTCAATGTGATATTTCAGTTTTTTCTTTTTAATAAATTTGCAAAACTTTCTAAAATAGTGTTTTCTCTTCGTCATTATGGGGTATTGAGTGTAGATTGATGAGGGAAAAAATGAATTTAAACGATTTCAGCATAAGGCTGCAACATACCAAAATGTGAAAAAAGTGAAGGGGTCTGAATACTTTCTGAATGCACTGTATCTCTCAATAGTGAAGAATCACTTTAAAAATTCTAACATCCAGGTCCGAATCCGGATTTTCACCAAAATCTAATAATTTCACCATTGACACGTACCCAAACCCACCACCAAATTTCGTCCAAATCCATCCACAACTTTTGGAGATATCCTGTTCACAAACAGACAAAAAGACAGATGAAAAATCACTCATGGAGCGACACTTGGCAAAACAGAACAAAGTAGAATGGCACTCAGTAGAGCATCCTTTTGACCTCAAAAATAATTAGTGGTTGAATTCAGTGACCTGATATGCAAATCGTCTTCCAAGTTTAAGTTAATCTGATGAAAATTGACAATTTTAGAAATTTGGCTTATGTTGACCTTTTGGCCTATGTTGACCTCAAAAATAGTTGGTGGTTGAATTAAGTTAACTGATATGCAAATCCTATTCAAATTTCAAGTGATATGCAATTCAAATTTCAAGTTCAAGTCAACTCTGTCCATCCGTCCGACATACATGGAGTCTACATACGTACGTACATCCGTCCGTACTGGCTAAACCTCGTTTTCTCAGCAACCACATGTCCAATTGAGACGAAACTTTCAGCGTGGGAGCGACACACATGTAATAATAATAATAATAATTCATTTATTTTGTATAGCGCTTTTCAAGAAGCCCAAAGGCGCTTTGTAGAATGTTTTCATGTAGAATGTTTTTTTATGATGTATGACGTCATAGGTCACGTGGTATGGCAGCCATCTTGGATTAAACGCACATAATTATAAAAATTATTTCTCTGAAACCGCTGAATGGAAGGAAATTGAAACACATTGGCACATTTTGAAGTACTCCCAATGGGGAACAAAAGCATGATAATGACATCAACCATGGTGAAGTGGTATACCAGCCAAAAATGTTTTAATCGAATGCATTATCCTAAAAATCTAAAATTGTATGCACATGATCTATGACCCATTTGTGTTGAGATATTAAATTTATGACATCATAGGTCACATGGTTTGGCAGCCATATTGCATTCAACCTAAAACGACACACATGTGTCTTTGGCGACACTCTTCCCATCTTGTCTGCCGCTCCCCTTGTTTTTTGTGTTTTGTGTGTCGGTTTGACTTTTTGTGTGATTAATGTTAGCTCTTTCACGAGCCTCGATCTTGTATACAAAAAAAAAAAAAAAAAAGTCAATCGGATGAAAATTGAGGATTGTAGAAATTTGAAAAAGGTTGTTGACTTTTGGCCTATGTTGACCTTTTGGCATATGTTGACCTCATAAATAGATGGTGGTTGAATTACGTTAACTGATATGCAAATCCTATTCAAATTTCAAGTCAATCGGATGAAAATTGAGGATTTTAGAAATTCAGAAAAAGTGGTTGACCTTTGACCTATGTTGACCTTTTGACCTCAAAAATAAATAGGATTCTGTCAGAGCACCAACTCTACCATCTGGTGTGAAGTTTCATGAAGATCAGTTTCAAATTGTGACCTGTAGGCAAGTATAAGTGAGCGGCATGAGGTCACAAAATTGTACCCAAAAACAAAAATGAGGTCACAAAAACGTGGCAACAAAATTGTGACCTGTACACACAAACACACAAACTTGTCCAAAACCCACAGGGGTGAAAACACAACCTGCCTCCACCTTCAGTGGCGGAGGTAATAATGTCCGTGCATACTTTTAATATACTGTACTTTTAAATTAACTTTCTGACCACCTTCTGCTCACTTGGTTACAGTTCCCTTCGACAATAAGCCAAGCACACCTGTTTCACAGATACCATCTTCCTGGAAGAACTATGAATCGTTGGCCTGTTGGTAGCGAGTCGCCTTTTCAAAAAGTCTTCATCAGTGCAACATAACAGAAAGAAAACGCAGTCTAACACTTGGGGCAATGCGAATGAAGAATCAAACAAATTACCAAAGACCTTTTGGTGCTTTCACCATAAATCACAATGGGTGGCAGAAGGTGCAGGGAAAAGGCCAAAATGCAGATCCTCTGCCGGTCGAGGATGCTTTATGAAAAGTCTTTGTTCGCCATCTCAGCTGCAGGACATCATCTGAATACGAGATCATCGTTGTGGACAAATTCCCTCTGCAATGCCCACTCTGGTGTTTGATTAGTGACAAAATAGTCTTGTGCACCATACATCAGGACGATGTTGTGCAGAACTTGACAATGACCTTACCTGTTCATCATGACCTTGATGGGTGGGTGCCCTCTGTAGAAATAAAGATCTATTTGTTCCATTGGTCCCCCTTTTGAGACATGAACAGTTCGTCTGGGGTTACCTTCCCCATTGAGGTGATCACACGGTGCAGATTCCTCAAAACACCAACTGTTGTCCTCCACCTTATGGGTAAGGAGAACGGTCTTGGGTGACTATATCAGGGACATGACAGCCTGAGATATACTTCAACCAAGTGGCAAAGCTGACTAGGGTCTTTTATAACCACACCACTGGAAAAGAAACACAGGGGGAAACATCCACCTTGAAAAAAGACCCTGGAGCCCAAAGTGTGGAGGACTGACCAAATGACTCATCAATCAATTACGATGCCAATAAATTAATTAAGAAGACTCCACCTGGAATGTAAAATGTCAATGCTCTTTTTTTTGGATTATTATTTCCTGTAAATGGATTCGATGATGATGTGCTGGATTATAACTCTCCATATATTTTCCCCGATCTGTCCCACCCCCAGATCGATGCCATCAGTCTATGCTGATCACGTGAGTTGTGTTTTAATTTCATTTTACCATCAACATTATACCTGTACAATCACAATCAATAGATTTACAAACGCAGGTGGATGTGCAACCGATGTTTCGTTACCTCCGTTACCGAAGATGGACGGAGGTTATGTTTTCACTCCTGTCGGTTTGTTTGTCTGTGAGCAGCATTTCTCAAAGAGTTGTGCTCAGATTGGGTGTGCGACAACGACGAATTGATTCGATTATTTTTTGTTGTTGTTGTTGTTTTTTGTGTACAAAATCGAGGCTTGTGTAAGAGTGAACATTAATGACAAAAAAAATCAAACGGACACACATGACATATAATAAAGGGAGCGGGAGACAAGATGAGGAGAGAGGGGGAAGTACAACATTTGAGAGCAGGGACATCGGGAGATCTGTGGGAGGGAGAGGGCTTGGGGGGAGGATATGTGGGAAGGGGGGGATAGGGGGAAAGGTAAAAAAAACAAAAAACATATGGACACTGCTAGGACTTCCAGGAAAGAAGTCGGTATTTCAAAAAAGTGGATCTGGGGTGAATTAACGGGGGTAGAAAAGATCAAGGTTTTGGATGGGAGAAGATAAGAGATGGTGGTGAACAGCTTTTTTGAAGACCTGGAGGGAGGAGTGGGATTGAAGAGAGTGAGGGAGTTTGTTCCGGAGGCAGTAAAGTGAAGATGAAGATTTTGGTGAAGATCCAAATCCGGATCCAGATATTAGAATGTTTTTAATGATTCTTCATCATCGAGTGATCGGGTGAAAAATGATACATAGCACGATATCTCCAAATGTTATGGGCAGACTGGGATGGAATTGGAGGCCTGGTTGGGTGTGTGACAAGGACGAATTGATTCGAATTTGGTGAAGATCCAGATACTCTAATTTTTAAGTGATTCTTCACCATTGAGAGATGGGTCAAAACAATATAGAGCAGGATATCTCAAAATGTTACAGACGAGATACGACAAAACTAGGTGGATGAGTTTGTAAGGTAACAAGAACAAGCTGATTCGATTTTGGTTCAGGTCCAGATCCAGATCCGGTCTATCAGCGGGATACATAACGTAAACTGTTCTTCCTGGCGGAGGTATGTTCTCTACCGAGTGTCGCTCTAGTTTGATTTTTGATACTGAGTGGGATTTTGTCCAGTTCAGGCAGTGACCACATGAAGGTGCTATACCTGAGTAGGTGTGGAAATAGTGTACTTACCTTTCAGCTTTCTAGTCCGAGTTCTATTTCCGACCCGACTGTAAACTGTCGGATTGGTGCTTCGCAGACAGGACGTTGTGCGGTCCCTCGGATGGACGTTAAGCCCAGTGTCCTGTATGCTAGCACCGTTGGTGGACGTTAAAGATCCCATAGTGTCTTTCACAAAGAGTAGGCGAGTTATCACCGGCACCCTGAACAAATTACTAACACCTAGACGGAGCATTGCATCAGCACCACAGCCGCACTCCCAGCAGTGATGTAACCAGCAGCTGTATTCAACAGAAGAAAATAAGTACACTGACCATTCGTAATCTAAGTGTCCATATTGTTGTGTATGACCCTCCTGTATCATTCAATGAGAATGTGTATAACACTCCTATTCATTCCATTTGCAGAGGAGAATCTGGTGCTGGCAAGACTGAGAACACCAAGAAAGTAATTCAGTATTTTGCCAACCTGGCTGGTGCCGGCAAGGGTGAAATTACTCAATCGAAGGTGTGGGTCCCATGGCATCACTGTGGCATGGGCTGCAGTGGTTACTTGAGTAGTAAACATGTGATTGACTCGTAAACATAGAGAAATCATCTTTGTTGATTCAATCATTGCACCTGATGCTGTAATTTTCACACTCACTGGAATATATCAACCTGAAATACCTCCGTGAGTTTACCTGACATGAATGCCATCGAACATGTCAATCAGTGCATTTGACTAGTAAATGTAGCATGAGTTATGAAGGAAGGGGAGCATTGAGTCGTAAACATGCGGTTCACTGGTAACCATAACAATCGGTTAGGAGGGGGAATTTGACAGGTAAACTCACGGAGATATTTCAGGTGGGCATTTGGAAAGGATGGCTGGGGAGGGATTGTTCGTTGCTTATTGATTTCGTTGTTCGTTGTTCGTTGCTACAAAAGATGATGATGATATCCAGATGAACCTTACAATGTTTGTTTCGGAAGATAAGTGTGGTTCTTCGTTTGCTTGGTCTTAGGATTCCCTGGAAGATCAAATCATCCAGGCGAACCCGGTCATGGAGGCCTTCGGAAACGCGAAGACTGTGCGGAATAACAACTCTTCTCGTTTTGTGAGTACACGGAGCCCTCCAGCGTTTGCTTGGTGCATTCACCTCGTACACGTGTGCTGTACTTTGCATTCAATGTGTTTGTCTCAACTGTTAAAGATGTGGTGCATTCTATCACAACGCACCCCCATCCCTCGGATGGATGTTAACCTGGGCATCCCGTCTGCTGGAATTATTTGATGGATATTAAAAATCCCACGGTGTCCTTCACGAAGAGTAAGCGAGCTATCGCTGGCACCATGAACAAATTACAAATTCCTCCCCTCACCTACAGGGGGCACTGCATCAGCTGCACCCCAAGCCATGATGCAAGCAGAACTCAAATGCTGCATCCGAGAGAAGATAAGAATAACTGTTAAAGAGAAGTCTCCTCGGATTTGGTGAAAATGTGTTAGTCTTTATTATATTTGGTACTAGCAGGAGTACCCGGCGTTGCCGGGCAGGTGGGGGGGGGGGGGGGGCAGAGGGGGAGGCAGGAGAGGGAGGGGTGAGGATGGGAGTGGGGGGAGTGGAAGGGGGTTCATCATCTTTTCGTTGAATATATGCTGGTGAATGTGCCGTTTTTCAGACAAACGAACTTTTTATATTTCAGATTATTTTTGAAATAACTCTCTTTTTTGCCTAAAACACTCCCAGGCACTCACGGATGAACCTCTGAAAGTTTGACGAAGATCCGTTCAGCCATCTCTGAGAAAAATGGCGACATGGACAGACAGACATACACAGACAGACCAACAGCTCTCTTATATAGTTGACTAGCAGAAGTACCTGGGTTGCCGATGGGGGGGGGGGGGGGGGGAGGGGAGGGGGCGGGGGATGGGGAGGCAGGAGAGGAAGGGGGTTCATCACCTTTTATTGAATATATGCTGGTGAATGTGCTATTCATCACGTTTCTGAGTTAAATGTGATGCCGATCAGGAAGAAGAAGAAGCGTAACTACCAACTTCGTACACTTCCGGAATTGTTTGATTTATTTGTCTTCAAGTGTCTGGTGATTGTTTTTTATTTATTTTTGCGGATGCGTACTTGTATCTATAACTGTCATTAATTTAAAAAAGGTTTAGGCACTATTGAGCGAATATATATATATATTTTTGTTAAATCCAAAAAAACGAACTTAAAATATATACTTCTTTTTTTTTGTTTTTTGCCTAAAGCACTCCCAGGCATTCACTGATGAATCTCTAAAATTTGACGAAGATCCGTTCAGCCAACTCTGAGAAAAATGGTGACACACAGACAGACAGACACAGACAGACAGCTCTCTTGTATTATTGATAATGAAGTGCTGCTTTAACAAAACATAGTCACTTTTGTGTTGAGGGACCCATTGCCATTTGTTTACAGTAATTTGATGTTTTATTGATGTTTGTAAATGAATAGTAAATAGGTATACGGAATGGTAGGAGGAGTGGGGGGGAGTCGGTATTTCTACCTGTAGATAGTCCAGAAGTACAGCCGATGTTGGGCCAACCTTAGGCCTCCAGCCAGTAAAGAGGTCACCAGTATTCTACCACAAGGTCACTCTCGCCCCAACGATTTTTGTGACATTGTGTTGAACTCATTCGATTTTCCTTCCTTTGCTGTCATTCACAGGGAAAGTTCATTCGCATCCACTTTGGCAGCACGGGAAAGTTGTCCGGAGCAGAC
Source organism: Myxine glutinosa (assembly GCF_964187855.1). Lineage (NCBI taxonomy): Eukaryota > Metazoa > Chordata > Myxini > Myxiniformes > Myxinidae > Myxine > Myxine glutinosa. The sequence continues at coordinate 140,211,122 of NC_136265.1, read as the reverse complement.
ATTGAAAGCTGTAAGTTGCGACCCCCCCGGCCGTACCCGTGTACTCAAATCGCCGGTGTTTGACCATTCTTATTACCGCACGGCTGGGAGAGCACAGGCTGTTTGGGTTCTTATTTTCGCACTGATGGGTTGCAGATCTCTTGGAGAAGTCTCGAGTGATTTCCCAGCAGAGCGCTGAGAGGAGTTACCACATTTTCTACCAGATACTTTCGAACAAAATACCAGAGATTTTGAGTAAGGACAGAGATCACACACATGCCCCACACACAGCATGGAATGGCACGCTCTCGGTTATAAATCTCCATGTTTGTTTTACCCGAATACCCTCCAAGAAACAGAACATGTGAACCCTCAAAATAATTACCCCCCCCCCCCATTCCTTCTTCTTCCTCTCAATATTAACAAAAAAATGTCTTTCCTTTTGAGAGAACATTCCATTTACCCCCCCCCCCCCCTCTCCCACTCCACGCCAACCCCCATTTCACTTTACTAGGATTCTACCCCGTTGATGGACAAATTACTCTTTATTTGAGGAATTTTCTCTTTCCAATCGGGGGTTTCCCCTTTCTGATCCACAACTGTTAACTTCTCTGAATTTTTAAAATTAATTTATTTCTGAGCGAGTCTCTTGTTTTTACAGAGGAATGCTTGCTGGAGCCTGATCCGCACAAGTACTACTACATTTCTCAAGGTGTCGTCACTGTCGATAAAATGGACGATAAAGAAGAAATGCAGATGACAGATGTAAGTTATCTCCTTGTCAAACGCTGGTGTTAACTTCCCACAAACCGTTTTCCTTGCAGCATTTCTTTTTTTTTTTAACGGTGAAATCAATGATAATGCAGGAGGAAAGGTGTCTGGATCATCCTGGCGGGATAGCCAAGAGGTACAACCACTCACCTCGAAGCTATCGACCCTGGGTTCGAATCTCAGCCCAGTTATAAACTGTCATTCCGAGGCTTCACAGGCATGATGATTCATCAAAGTGTGTGCCGTCCCTCAGATGGATGGTAAACAGGGCATCCCGTCTGCCGGAATTAGTTTATGGATGTTAAAGATCCCACAGTATCCTTCGTCAAGAGTAGACAAGCTATCACTGGCACCCTGAACAAATTCAAATTCCAAATTCCAGCCCTAACTTCCTATGTCACAGTGGCGACCCACCCAGGATTGTAACCCTAGCAATAGAAACGGCCTCGGCAGCACCGACGGTCAGTATAGAGCACGGTTCATGATCTAATACTACGCTACTACCCTTCCAGATTTAAAAGGAACATCCCTGATTGTAACCGTACGTTATTTCAATAGTCTGTGGTACGAATATCCAAACTGATCACGTGTACTAGTATCAGGTGGCACTGGCCTCATAATGTCCTAAAACCCATGATGACATCAAATCAATGATATTCTGTATGCCAGCATGATCCAGATTGGGCCAAACTATGGAGTAGATGTTGTTGCATCTCTTGCATAATACTTGACGGAGGTCAGATTTCAGCTCCTGGTCCATGTTTACTAAGTGCTCGATGGGGAGTTCAAGTCAGGACTCTGCTGTGCCCAGGGAAAGATGCCTTGGTATTACAAAAAACCCTCTTGACAGTAAACCAGCAAGGCATTTTACATTATAAAACATATTTAATGTAGTGAGATGTGCATGTCATACCTCCAGAACCACCTTTGCCTGAATGAGCGGCAGTCAGTGAACCGCAACTTCATACCTGGGTACCACAGAGTCCTGATATGAAGACCGCCGATCATGTCTAGGACCATTGATAAAAAGCTGTTGAAATTCCGATCTCTGCCAAGCACAGCCGAAGGCTGGATATAAGCGGGATTATCATATCGTAAATGCGAAAGCTCGCGATAAAAACTGAAACATTGGTGTTTGATCATCTCTGATGTAATACAGGTGTGTTTAATCCCCATGAGTCCTTGTGATGACGTTCTTCCTCTTTTTATTTCAACCCTGGTTCTTCACACCGCAGGAAGCTATTGATATCCTTGGCTTCACCGCAGATGAGAAGAAGGGCATGTATCGTCTCACCTCCGGTGTCATATATTTTGGGAACATGAAGTTCAAACAAAAACCACGCGAAGAACAAGCCGAGATCGATACCACGGAAGGTGATGTAGAGCATCCCCAAAACGACACAACTCTTCCTTTCAGCTTTGTATGGCTCTTTTCGATAATAAAAGCTTTCAGGAATCCATAAGGGAGTCGCTCTTCCTTCGGCAAACAATTAGATAAAAATATTTTGATAATTTGAGGCCTTCTCCAAAAGGTTGCTTAGAAAATGGAAAAGTGAAAGCACTGAATGTTGTTTCCATTATTACAGCTTGCTGCATTAAATAATTACATTATTTAATTATTTAATAACATTAAATAATTACAATAATACATTATTACAGTTTGTCCAAAATATACATTTAAATAATAAATTGTCTATAAGGCCTTTCTCGTTTCAGACTCGCAGCTCAGAAAAGTATAAAAACTCAAAGTCTGGAAGGCATTTCTAAATAGAAAAGGCCAAAAGCTGTTGTTTGCAGACATTACATACATGTGATGCATGGTCGCTAACATCAGTAAGGTCTCCATTGGGGTGGTACTCCATTGTTGATTAATTTAGGATGCGCCAAGTAAACAGTAAGGTCGATAAAATCGCGAATTGTAGACACACTTGCAGAGGAAATAGTCTACATTATCACGACAATTAACACCCTGTTATTTGTGAGCAACGACACAGATATGGAATTGGCATCATTGTGTGAAGCACCCTAACACGTCCTTTACTCCTACAGTGGCAGATAAAGTCTCTCACCTTCTGGGCATCGCCTCAAATGAACTGCAAAGAGGATTAACAAGGCCGCAGGTCAAAGTTGGCAACGAATTTGTGCAGAAGAGTCAAACGATGGATCAGGTGAGAAGCCGGGGATATTCTATCAACAATAGATCCTCCTGAAATGTTGGTGTTGGCTTAGCGGTTAGGGTGCAGGCTTGGGATCCTAGGATCCTGAGTTCGAATCCCGGTCGATCGCTGAATTAACGCCAGAGGGATTGACTGATCTTGTCATCCTTCCGAGGTCGGCAAATTGAGTACCAGCTTGCTGGGATGAATGATCCCGGTGTGTACCCCGATTTAGAATAGGTACACCGTATCCCTGTGCATCGTAAGAGGCGACTAAGGGTTGGCGTCAGGAAGGGCATCCGGCCATAAAAACATTGCCTCAAACAGGGAACCATGATTGTCATGGGCTCCGCAACGCTAACCCGCGCTTTAGCGGGGAAAATGGCCTTAAAATGATCATTCTATTCATTCATTCAATAGATCCGATTTTCGTGTTTAGTGGGATTTTTGATCTGTAATGCACAACCAATGTCCGGATGTAAAGGATGCCAACCCTCGGGGTATGGTGCATTTTCACCTTCTGGTTGCATCACGTATAACACAAGCGTACCTTTTTGTGGGCCAGTGCCACTTCGCTGTTGGAGGTTTGGCCAAAGCTATCTATGATCGGATGTTCAAATGGATGGTTTTCCGAATTAACAAGACACTGGACACGGACCTCCCTCGGCAGTTCTTCATCGGTGTGCTCGACATTGCTGGCTTTGAAATCTTTGAGGTACTTATCATACTATTTAAATGGATTGAATGGATTTCAAGTTATGTTGCTTGTTTGTAATATCTAGCATTGAGCAGGCATTTGGGCAGTGGTAAGAATTTCACTACAGCTGATAAATGCTCTAATACATCATAACATGAGGGTCTTCTTCACTCTATATTGAATATTCCTGGTTGTTGGGTCCACATTTTATTTACTTATTATTTTTGGTAAATCTTTAATAAATTTCAGTTGAAAAAAAGGTTAAGAGCACGGACAATCACCATAGGATGGGATCCATGGAGAGGAGGAAATTCCTCCTTAGTAAATGCCCCCACTGGGTGCAGAGAGAAAGACGGCGCCATTGGTGTGATGTCGCTGCTACCCAGAGTACTCCAGGAAGTGATGACACTTCCCCCAAGCTCAGCGGCTGTTTGGCTTATCTAACAGTCGTGTGAAAGTGTGTGTGTGTGTGTGTTTGTGTGTGTGTGTGTGTGTGTGTGTGTGTGTGTGTGTGTGTGTGTGTGTGTGTGTGTGTGTGTGTGTGTGTCTGAGACAGCTCCACTACGAGCCTCCACACGAACAAAAAAAAAGAAAAAAGTTTTTGATGATTTCTCGAGAGTCTCCTCATCAGCTGTGGAGTCACCATTATATGATCAGCCTTAAAGTCTTTGTCAAATTAATAATTCGCTTTAGCAAACAAATATAAAAGTAACAAATAGTAACAAATATTTGAAGACAAAACTTCCTTCCCTCATTGCTATTCTTTTCATACCTGCAGTACAACTCGTTTGAGCAGTTGTGCATCAACTTCACCAACGAGAAGCTGCAGCAGTTCTTCAACCACCACATGTTCATTCTCGAGCAGGAAGAGTATAAGAGGGAAGGTATCCAGTGGACCTTCATCGATTTTGGAATGGACCTGCAAGCCTGCATTGACTTGCTGGAGAAGGTATCTTGCACTACGTTGGAATACAATGGCTCGCTCTGCACACTTCAAACATACGAAGTTGCTGTGTGCAAATTGCATCTGCCGAAAACATTTGCTCTACACAGACAAAGAGCTCAACAGAGTGACAATGCATTTATATTTGCTGAGAGATAGTCAGGTGCACCTGGCATATTGCATGAGAGACAGGAAAACTTGCAGCTTTCAGGTATGTCATTCTCTATTTAACAGACTATTATATAAATCATTGTCTTCCCAAATATTCTGCCTTTTCCCTATAGCCTATGGGCATTTTCTCCATCCTGGAGGAGCAGTGCGTCTTCCCAAAGGCGACGGATGACACTTTCAAGTCTGCACTCTATGACAACCATCTTGGAAAGTCGAATAATTTCCAAAAGCCTCGTGTCGGAGGATCAGCCAAGAAGGCTGAGTCTCACTTTGCGTTGGTGCACTATGCTGGGACGGTAAAACATCTTTCTCTCCACACATGACCCAACATCAATATAATTGTAAAAATAACTAGAACAATGTGACTGTGTCACCAATATGCCTCCGCATAGTCCCACAATGGGTAGATGCCATCACTCTGCATATGTATGGGTAGGGGATCACGTTTGTGAAGTTTTGTGTTGATCGGATAGATTCGTTTTTCTATCCAAGATGGCTGCCAAACCACGTGACCTATGACATCATCATTTTCAAACTATATGCAACAGTGCTGTTAGATGATATTCATAAAATTTTGCATTGATAGGGTGAGTGGTTTCAGAGATATAATTATTTAATATTTTCCTTCAATCCAATATGGCTGTGAAACCATGTGACCTATGATGTCATAAATTTTATATTTCAATACACATGGGTCATAGATCATGTGCATGCAATTTCAGATTTTTGGAATAAGGAATTAGATTAAAACATTTTTGGCTGGTATACTACTTCACATATGATGTCATCATTATCATGCTTTTGTTCCCCATTTGACAGTGTGCCAAGTTTCAAATTTTTCCATTGAGCGGTTTCTGAGAAATAATTTTTTTATTATTTGCTTTTAATAAAAGATGGCTGCCTTACCACATGACCTATGATGTCACAATTATCATAAAAAACATTCTGCATGGGTGTCACTCCTACCCTGAAGGTTTAGTCTCAATCGGACATATGGCTGTTGAGAAAAACGAGGTTTAGCCCGGACGGATGGACGGACGGACGGACAGACGGATAACCCGAAAACATAATGCCTCTGGCGACAAAGTCGCCGGAGGCATAAAAACGTGAGAAGGTTGCCTAAGATGGGATGGCACCAATAAATGAGACAGTGCAAATTTTCTACCTCATTAACCTGTTGGTTACTTTGAAAAATTACAAAGTCCGGTCTTCAGCGCCATCCTATCTTCGGAATCCTTTTCCGAAACATTATTATTTCTTTCTTATCTTGATCAATGAGAATGTAATTTATTGATGTCCAACCACCTTGCATCCATTAATGTCTGACAACCACTCAACTATTGTGCTGCATGTTTTCAGCTTTCCTCGTCACAATGTTTCTGATGTGGGAGATGATAGAAGATTTAAAATAGATCTTGTTCAGGTTCATTCAATGCAGCACATGACATCATAAAGCTTTTTTAGCTTGTGGAATGCTCTTGTGTTCCCAGGTTGGATACAGCATCACCGGTTGGCTGGAAAAGAACAAGGACCCTCTGAATGACACTGTTTGCGGACTTTTCAGGAAGTCGGCCATCGGCATTCTGGCCACCATCTTTGCTGAAGAAGAACCGACAGGTATCATCTGCTCCCAAGTGCCATACAGACATTCAGTATTTTATCCCATTGTCTTCATGCATTCTTGCTGTTGTTGCAAGATAAAAGAGATACATTTTGATACGATAGGTTATTAATGTGGGGGGTTTTATTTTGCTTTCCTTTAGGTGGAAAGAAGAGGAAGAAGAAAGGAGCTTCGTTCCAAACAGTCTCTGCTTTGTACAGGGTAAGGTAATTTTGTTCAGTAAATATTTGGAAATTGCAAGCGATTACATCACTTAGAAAAACAACATTTTTCTTATACTGCTTAACAATGATTGAGTGATATTTGATTCGTCAATTAATCCATTTATTTTAACATAAAGAGGTGAACCTTACTGATTGAGTATAATGACGTCACAGGAGCAGCTCAACAAGCTGATGTCAAGTCTGCACAGCACATCACCGCATTTTGTACGTTGCATCATCCCAAACGAGGTGAAAACTCCTGGTAAGTAGAGAACAGCTTGTAGTCAAGGTACCCAAGACCGCCATTTTAAATGGGGTTTATATCATTATGACATTGCAGTCCTCTTGCGCTTATTTATCCCGATGCACCAAAGGTGGACAGAGATAATGTTTTCACACCTGACGGTCTGTTTGTCTGTCTGTGAGCAGGATATCTCAAAACGTTGTGGACGGTTTCAACTGAAATTTGATGGACAGGTTGCATGTGTGACAAGGACGAATTGATTCAATTTTGGTGAAGATCCGAATCCAGTTCCGGATCCGAGAATTTTTTAAAAGTGATTCTTCACCATTGTGTGATAGGGCTAAAGACTATATATAACACGACATCTCAAAAAGTTATGGATGGATTCAGACAAAACTTGCTGGACAGGTTGGGTGTGTGGCGAAGACACATCAATTCAATTTTTGTGAAAATCCGAATCTGGATCCCGATACGAGAATTTTTTATTTTTTAAAAAAGGTGATTCTTCACCATTTCGAGATGGGGCCAAAAACGATATATAGCATGATGCTTCAAAAAGTTGTGCAAGAGTAATGACAAATCTAGGTGGATGAGTTCAGCCTGTTCAGCATGGTGGCGGTATGTACTCTTCTGAGTGCTGTTCTCGTTCCTTTTTGTTTCATATGATGTCATTGAAGTTTGAAATGCCAAATAAACATGCACATGTGTGCAAATAACCCAATCAACTTTAAGATGGAAGGTTACTGATGGGCTTCCATCTCAGAAGCAAATTTGAACAGAATACAGGCAGCTTCAAAATCCCATTACCTGAGCCAACGTTGTCATCGTTGTCAGAAGTGCAAATCACTTGCATTAAAAAGGAATGTGTGCTGATCTTCAAGAGTGAAACAGTAAATAAGTTGTCATCCTTATAGTTGTTCACACTTCGATGATTTCCTGTCTCTGTACTACAGGCCTGACAGATGCTAAACTGGTTCTGAACCAGCTGTCCTGCAACGGTGTGCTGGAAGGGATCAGAATCTGCCGGAAAGGTTTTCCCAACCGCTTGCCATATGCCGAGTTCAAACACAGGTACGTCTTCACCTGAGGGATCCGTGAGTGTTGATTTGAGATTTGTTTGTGCAGCGGAGATGGTAAATGCAACTAGGTTGGTTGTCCTCATGGCTACTTGGAAGGCCTTGTCAGTGGAGTCCTGATTTAGCACCATAATCAGTGGGGTTTTCTTTCCCTCCCTCCTCTCCTTCCTTTTGATTTCTCTTCCTATTCATCTTTATCTCTACATCTCTACCTCTCTCTACCTCTTTTTCTCTCCCCTACATATTATATGTATGTATATATATATATATATATATATATATATATATATTTTTTTTTTTTGTATACAAGATCGAGGCTCGTGACAGAGCGAACATTAATCACACAGAAAGACAAACAGACACATAAAACAAATAACATCGGGAGCGGTAGACAAGATGGGGAGAGAGGGGGAAGGACACAAACACAACATTTGAGAGCAGGGACCGAGAGACATGGAGACATCGAGAGAACTGTGGGAGGGAGAGGGCTTTGGGGGGAGGCATGGGAAGGGTGGGGGTGGGAGAGGTATAAAACATATGGACACTGCCAGGACTTCCAGGAAAGAAGTTGGAATTTCAAACAAGGTGGATCTGGGGTGAATTAGTGGGGGTAGAAAAGATCAAGGTTTTGGATGGGGGAAGATAAGAGATGGTGGTGAACAGCTGTTTTAAAGACCTGGAGGGAGGAGTGTGATTGAAGTGAGTGTGAGAGTTTGTTCCAGAGGTGGGAGAAAAGAGGAATGAAAGAGTGAAGGTGAGCAGAGAGCCGAGATTTCGGCAGTTTAACCATCAGAGGGTGGCTGGCAGATGTTGTGCGACCTGTAGGAATATTTGGGGGACAGAGCACAGAGAGAGCTGGGGGAGCAAGGCCGGAGAGGATTCGGTAGAAGACAGAAAGACCACCTACCTGCCTGCGGTGAGTGAGTGAAAGGCCCTCAGAGATAGCTTCATCGCAGGAGATTCCAATGATTCTGAAAGCTTTGGATTCAACAGCGTGAAGCCGAGCCAGGTGTGAGGCAGGAGCACCAGCCCATAGGGGAGAACAGTATTCCATTGAGCTGCGGATGAAAGCCTTGTATGTGGTGAGGAGCTCAGGTGTGCCTAGTAAGGACTTCGCACGACGGAGGATGCCCAGTTGGCGACTGGCTTTGGAGGCCAGCTTAGAAATGTGGTTTTCCCAAGAAAGATCATGGCAGATAGTGAGACCCAAAAGCTTGAGCGACAGAACTTCTTGGAGAGGATTGTTTTTTCTGGACAGCAAAGGTTTCCTCCTGGCACACCTCCCATGTAGATCAAATTTGTGCAGCCTCTTTCTAATAGTAGACTCGTGCACTTTGACATCAACAGTGGCAAGATATCAACAATATTGATAGATAAAGGTGATATAACAAAACAAATATCATGAAACATTTAAATTTTGTAGTCCATTGTATAATTTAAATAAACATAAATGCAAATTTCGCATGTGGAAAAAGTAAGTACACCCTTGGCTCTAATAGGTGGTATTGCCCCCTTAGGCAGAAACAACCTCAAGTAGGTGTTTCTTATAACTGTCTACCAGTCTCTGACATCGACTGGGAGAAATTTTTGCCCACCCCTCCATGCCGAATTCTTTCAGCAGTGCGATGTTTGAGGGGTTTCTTGCATGCACAGCTCGTTTCAAATCCCCCCACATCTCGATAGGATTTAGATCCGGGCTTTGACTTGGCCATTGCAGAACCCTCCATTTCTTTCTTTTCAACCATTCCTTGGTGGATTTACTGGTATGTTTAAGGTCATTGTCTTGTTGCAAGGTCCACCTTCGGTTGAGCTTCAACTTTGAACTATATATATATATATATCCTGAGCTTCAACTATATATATATATATCCAGGTCCTCTGGTGAACCATACCAATGCTCTCTCTATATACATATCTATCTCTCCCTCCCTCCAGATACCAGATCCTTCACCCAGCTGCCTGTCCGAAGGGTGAGTTTGTGGACAGCAAGAAGGTAACAGAACTCATTGTTCAGGCTGTAAAGCTGAATGAAGACGAGTTCCGCATTGGTGAAACCAAGGTGACCTTTTAACTTATTATCGGATAGCTTGCATTTATTCTTTCATTAATTTTTTTGCTCTAGCCTTCAACTGTTATCCTGCATGCATCCTTCAGATTCTTCCCTCTTTGCCCCTTCAAATTATGCAAAAAAGATGTACACAATGAAGAAAACACTTACTGAGACATTCTGCAGTAAATTGGTTCGTTATAGTGCATGGACAAGTGTTTACCCCAGAGACAACTTCGCATTTCCAAACTTCACAAGCAATATACATTGTTGATAATTCTGTTTCAGTTTCCTGTGTCTGTATTCGTTTCGTTTTCATCTTAACCAAAGTCCTGGTTGGGCTTATTCCCGTTTAGGTCTTTTTCCGAGCGGGGGTGCTGGCTAAGCTGGAAGATCTCCGTGATGATGCTTTGGGCAAGATTATCACCCAAATGCAGGCTCGCTGTCGCGGTTTCTTTGGAAGACAGCGAGTTAAGCACTTGCTGGACATGAGGTGACTCAATACGTCACATTACATGAGTACATCCAGGGGAGAGAGACTCATGGCAGAGAAATGCATTGAGTTTGACTGAGCAATTAATTTGATAGGGAACCTTGAACGAATGCAGATATTAAATGGGTGTGTGTGTGTGAGGGGGTGTGTGAGTGGGTGTGTGTGTGTATATATCTATCTATATATATATATATATATATATATATATATATATATATATATATATATATATATATATGTATGTATATATATATATATATATGTATATATATATATATATATATATATATAACAGTCACTATGCGACCTTCATATCATCAGTGGAGAACCGCCAGCAAGGTGTCCCATACAGCTGCTGCTGCACCTTGCTGGGAGCGATACGCACCGCCTGCCACGCGGTGACGTTATCTCTGGTATCCACTCATCATATGGAGTCGACCTGGTTGCGGTTGGGAGTTACTAATAATGGACAGCAAGAAGGTAACAGAACTCATTGTTCAGGCTGTAAAGCTATATATATAAAATATATAATATATATATAAATATATATATATAAATATATATGATGTGTGCCCGTCCCCTTGGGTTGGTCATCGGGACCTGGACTATCTTCGGTGCTCGTCAGAAGAAATTCTGCCGTTCATATTTCTAGCCCGGTCCCTTCCGTATGGCAGCCCTGGAGTCGAAGCAAAAGCCATGAAAGCTCGCAGGGAAGCCCTGTTGGGAATCCACGAGACCTCCACTAACCTGCTGGAGAGTGCTCGGCAGTTTGTAAAATTGTTGGGATGGCGGAATGCCGCCCACGTGGTAACGTGGCCGATTGCTCTTATAGCAGCTGCATATTGCCTGGGAAGTGAGATCAAAGACGAAGGAATATATGTGTATATGTATATATATATATATGAGAACAAAGTGAGGGGTTTAAGTAACATTATCATTGATCATATGGCTTTGCCTTTTAGGAACACGCTATCTGTTCATTAAATACCAAACGTGTATTGTAAATTATTAGTCGGAAACCTGGGCTTTGTCACTCTTTCCTGAGCCTCGACTATGTATATGCAAAAGCTAGGTTGCATCTCATAATCATTGTATTTTTTCACAGGGACGGAATGGAGAAGATCCAGACGAACATACGCATGTTCTTGAAGATGCGCTATTGGCCTTGGTTCAAGCTCTATGGCAGGGTGAGTTTATAATACTGCTTGATAAAGAACATCGGGACACATCGACCAAATGAAATTGCCTCCTGTGCGCAAAGCAGGGTTAAGCAATAATTAGTTCACTCTGTTTGTCTGTCTCCAGACGTCAGTCTATGATCGAGGAGCTACTTAATTACAATTTAATTATGTATTTTTAATGCTGTGGAACACAAATCGGAACATGAATGGGAAGACAAACCTGCAATTTAGCAGTGTATTGCTCCGAGTTTGGCAAATTGTACACAATGCCAGCAAGCATGTGCAGAGATAACTAAGGTAATTAATTGTTTGTCTGTCTGCCTGTCTGGAAGTGAAACAAAACTGAAAATCATTCCAAAAAGGAAACTTACTGTTTTTAAGGACATCATAGCGGGCACAACCAGCAGCAACGAAGAACTAATATAACGTGTTAAATAAAGAGGTGTCAAAGACGGTGCATCAACGGTGGTAAACTTCCGAAAAAAGGATTTCCTACAGCCTTTGAAACTTAAATTGTATTTAAATTTAATTACACACTTGAACACTGTTGACCACAAATCGCCTTGTTGACAATTCCAAAAACCTCCAGTTTAGCAGTACTTGGACAAAATATTATGGCATTTTATTCCATCTCGTCTAATCAAATTTGCCGCTCGCACTCTCAGCGTTGGGGAATATTTAGATTCAGACAAAATGGCATCTCAAAAGAAATATAGATTGTGCTCGGAAACGTAAAGCAAAAGTTGAAAAGACCCTTCCCATATCCTTTTTCTCAAGACTGAATGGAGTAAAGTGTTCTTTAAACTCTCTACGTATAACAATTGTTCATTGTTACACTTTCCAACTTGTAAATAAGGGGTCATCATGGTGTTTCACATCATCACATGCCAATATGGTTCTGGTGGCAATGATTGTTTAAATCCTCTCAAACATTTACAATTAGATCACTTTAATTCACTAAATTGTTTCTCATCAGTCACACTCCTTCATATTTTGGGAGGGTGGACATTTTTTGATCATCACTCCGCTCCCTCATCCTTACTTTATCGAGCCTGCACCAGGTTCAGTTGATCTACAAAGCATCTCGAGCTTGTGTTCCTCCCTTAGGTAAAGCCAATGATCGTGAAACTCATCCATGAAGAAGACCAAAAGAAGAAGCTTGCAGAGATGAAGATTGCCATGGAGCAGGCGGAGAAGATGACGGCTGAACTAAAGAAGTTGCGGGAACAAAATGTGAAGCTCACAAAAGAGAAGAATGAGCTGAAGCGCGATTTGGAGGCCGTACGTGAGAATATTTTCACATTTTTGTTCAACAACACTTCTCCCTTTTAGAGATTGATGTCGACTGTGCCGAGAGCTTGATCCTCTGTGGATCCCGCAGGAGCAAGATTATGGTTCAGATATGAAGGAACGAGAGACAGCGCTGCTACGGGCCAAGGTCGATCTTGAGGGGCGTGTGGCTGATTTTCACAGCCAGCTCGAGGAACAGGAAGCAACAAACGCGACATTGACGACAAGCAAGCGACACCTCGAGAATGAAAACAATGACCTCAAGAATGACCTGGAAACAATTGAGGGGACGTTGGCAAAGGTCGAGCGGGAAAAGCAGGTGTGTTCCACACAAATCCTGTTCATTTCCTGCTGTTTTGTACTCCAAAATGTTTAAGAAAGAATACTTGTGTATGTGGAAGAGCCTAGCATTTAACTGATTCAGGTTTATATCAAATTATGTAGGCCCTAGAACACAAAGTGAAACAGCAGATTCAAGAGCTCCAGCACAAGGAGGAAGCTCTGGCTAAGCTGAGCAAGGACAAGAAAACTCTTGAGGATTCATACCAGGTAAGTACAACGTCGTGTTGCCATTACAATGGCGTTTGCCTCTGTCACACGTCTTTTTGTAATGCTGATGAATGTTTCATGTCATATCATTCTGGCAGAATACCCTCGATGATCTGCAAATGGAAGAGAGCAAGAATCAAATCCTTACAAAGAGTAATGCGAAGTTGCAGGCGAACATCGACAATGTAAGCTGACAATCAGTCTTGGTCCTCCTCTTTCTGTTTGAAAAATTGGCAAGTCTTCTGTCTTTCTATTCAATGTCTACCTTCTTTTTTGCCGTTACCTTTGTTTTCTATCATTCACCAATGTACCGCTCATTTCTTTCACTTTCATTTATTCTCTGCCTCTTTAATTTCCTACACCTATGATCTTCAACAAAAGCTAATAAAGACCCTTTTTCGCTTACAATACTTTACCTCTGAATAACTTATTTCAGATATATTTATACAACATTTGACTGTGATGTAAATGGTTCTATGATCAGCTCGAAGAGAGCTTGGAGCAAGAGAAAAGAGTGAGGACGGAGGTTGAGAAGGCACGACGGAAGATGGAGGGAGACTTGAAGACCACTCTGGACAATTTGTCAGAGGTTGAGCGCATCAAGGCAGACCTGGAGGAACTGCTGCGCAAGTACGTTATATTCATCAAAAGTTTCTTTCGAAGTTTAAATTTGGACTTTAATTACATGTAACGTGAACACTATGAGTTCAACAACTCTAAAACACAAAACGGCCTGGAAATCCGTCAGGAACCGATGCCACCTTGCTACGAGTCACAAGTACTCACAGAAAGACGATGTGTATGTACATCAGATATACTTTAATAATGAGACGACTTTATATTCCATCTGTCATAAGCAGATGGTGTTATTATTGTGAGCATAACTCGAGGTGGTAATAAATGTGGTTGACTCGGGTAGACTCTGCTGCTTTATGATTATGACAGATATTTTTTCTTCATGGACTTTCCACCTGTTTGTATACAGTATCTTTATTCCTTACAAGTTTGATAATAAACGTTCTTACATTACACGGGGGGGCGGGGGGGGGGGGGGGAAACCAAAAAAAACCAGGAAGCTTTCAGTCAAGGGAACACGACAAGGCAAAAGCAGATACTGAGAAACGTACATAGAAATGGGGTAGAAAAAGAACTACAACTCAGTAAAAGTAAAGAGAGGGGAGGGAGGAAATTGGGGAGGTGAAAGCTTTGCACAATGTATGATTCATATAAAAATCATAGTTGCATTATTGGAAAGCTACATGTTGAAAAAATAATGGACCACCAACTAAGAGCTGCTCGATAGGCAAGGCCAATGTCCGACGTTTTGACCACAGAGTGGTCTTCATCTGGGATTGTCAGGCATAGAAGATCAGCTATTGTTAAGAAGGCCTGAAGTGCTGACTGATGACTCGATACCACAGCCATAAAGCATTTCCCCCCTGTAATTCAGAGGCCTTGGGTTTGAGTCCTGGGTTTGGAAGTGAGAGGTTCTGGGTTGAATCAAGAGTTTTCATATTTGCCTTGCACAAGATTTCATTTCCATTTAATAAATAAATAAAAATGCACACACGTCCGAAGGAAGCAGTTCAGTTTGGCATTTTTAATATGAAATAGGCAAAGACTGGAAATGATGAAACACATTAGAATTACCCTTTATAATTACCCATTAGAACACATTAGAATTACCCTTTATAATTACCCTTTAGAACACATTAGAATTACCCTTTAGAACCCATTAGAATTGCCCTTTAGAATTACCCCATATAACCCATTAGAATTACCCTTTAGAATTACCCTTTAGAATTACCCTTTCGACTTACACTTTGGAATTACCCTTTAGAATCACCCTTTAGAATTTGCCTTCAGAATTACACTTTAGAACCCATAACAATTACCATTTAGAACCCATTAGAATTACCCTTTAGAACCCTTTAGAATTACACTTTAGAACCCTTTAGAATTACCCTTTGTAATTATCCTTTAGAATTACCCTTTATAATTACCCTTTAGAACCCTTTGGAATTAAACTTCAGAACCATTTAGAATTAAACACAATGGGTTAGAGGGTTCTTCTTCTTCACTTTGATGGACAGATGGATGGATGGAAGGAAGGACAAAGCCAAATATTTTACCGGTTTCACCGCTTAAAAATATATTTCTAAATATGTGTATTCATTTTTATTATTTTGAAAGCCATCACCATACCTGCAAAACAGCCTTTACCACCTATAAGGTTGCCAACTGGCAGGATGGCATAGATGTATGCACACTCGTCTCTAAGCTGTCAAGGCTTGGATGAAATCCCGACCTAGCCATAAACTATCATCCCAGTGTTTCACAGGCAGGATGATTCATCAACGTGTGTGCCGCCTCTCAGATGGACGTTAAACTGGGCATCCAGTTTGCTGGCATTAGGTGGTGGACTTTAAAGATCCCACGGTGTCCTTCGAGAAGAGTAGGCGAGTTATCACTGGCATCCTGAACAAATTCCAAATTCCTGCCCTGACCTCCTGAGCCGGAGTGACGACTCTACCGGGATTTCAGCCTAGTAACTGTTTCGGCAGCACCAATGTTCTGTATAGAGTATCGTACATGATAATGATGATAATGAGGATGATTATGAAGGTTTCCAAGCCTTAGCTTAGATTCATTGATATGGTCAGCCCATGTAGACTCCCTGGAATGTGGAGGTAGACCGTTGGAAAATAAATTGGTGGGCTAAATATGGATATAACAACCAATGCAGACATAGTGTTGTCCTCACCTGGGTGGTGGGAATTTGGGGCTGCTGAGCTTCCCCCCAAGGTAATGCTGTAGTCTGGTCTGTATGTTTGTGAGTCTTATCTGAGATCGTTTCTCAACGGCAGACGAGAGCTGGAGGTGAATGTGCTGACAAGCAGGCTGGAGGATGAACAAGGTCTTTCAAATACACTTCGGCGCAAGATTAAGGAGCTGCAGGTATAAGCATCGGACACCTTAACCATGCTCTGCTGGATTGTGATCAAAAGGGATCATAGGTCTCGTTGATGGATAAAGCCAGCATGCAGTGCCAGATCAAATAAATAATCCTTAACTTTGAGCTGTCCATACAACAGTACAAAATCACTAGAACTCAACATCATGAAATGGTAAATTTTACAGCAGTAAACTTTTACATTAAATTTTTAAACAATCAAGTGAAGGACAGAAACTTCATTACTGCATTTCATACGATGTATTTAATCCAATGTAGGCATAATGTGTGCGCATTAATGGCATCCAAATGTATATATATGTATGTATGTATATATATATATATATATATATATATATATATATATATATATATATTATATATATATATTTATATATATATATATATATATATATATATATATATATATATATATATATATATATATATATATATATATATATATACTGTATATATATATATATATACTGTATATATATATATATACTGTATATATATATATATATACTGTATATATATATACATATATATATATATATATATATATATATATATATATATATATATATATATATATACAGTATATATATATATATGATTATAGCTAAGAATAGGGAAAGATCCAAGTAACCTGACCTTTCCTACCATTGGACGTCTAGTTTCATTATTTATATATTTACTTTGAAACATGATACCCATGGGCCATTTTACATTGTGCGGACTGAATGCGTGATTGGGTATGCTGAATGTATTCGTACAATCAAAAGGTCAGGAATCTCCAGGTAAGACACGTCTGTTGCATCAGTCTTTAAATATGAATGGCAAGGACATTAGTAGACAATGATCAAACACATATGGTAGAGAGATTCCAACCTGTATTGCTTGCATCGTGAGCCAGGGTGTTCAGACGTGAACTTTCCAGGTGTCAAACTCTCCAGGTGTCAAAGTCAGCTCAGCCAGTCTTGTCAGGGGACAAAGGCTCTTAGATTGTAAATGCAATTAATGCTGTAATTTCTAGGTGTGGAGGGAGAGGGGGGAGCTTCAGCAATTATTTAGCATTTGTCATTCTCTTGAGTGTTTCACATTTTGTGTTTGTTGAAGTTTTACTTTCATCCCTTGGGATTCTGAAAGTAATTTGTTCTCCCTCCTTCGCCCTGCAGAGTCGTGTGGATGAGCTTGAGGAGGAGTTGGAAAGTGAGCGAGCGTACCGTGCTAAGGTATTTTCATAAACACTTCACAATTAACCTTTAACCTTATTTCCGTGACAGCCATTCATCTTTGATCATGGCGTGTCAAATCTGTAGAGAATAACAGTGGATATGTAATGATCACATCCTCAATAAAGACAGGGCAGGTGACTTTGCCTTCAAATCTTGTGAATGAGATGTGCCATGATGTTGTGCCCCTACTGGCATTACCTCAGAACCAGCAGTTTTTACCTGCAGAGGAGCAAAGATCTAACCTGGACTAAACAGCTCAATGGTCCCGATGGTCATATCCTGTATGCTCACACCTGAGCAAATCTTAAACTTGTAAAAAATACAGGTTGATCAGACACACCCCGATAGAACGAAAATTTCTCTCCAATAAGTTGGAAGTTGAGAATTGACTTGTGGGCAGAAAGAAACACGTCCTCAGAGCCCGTCCTGGGCTCCTGAATGTCTGAAGGCATCAGTCAAATCTCAATATGGTGGAAAGCGAGGAAAACGCTCACGTGATAATGTCTGAAACATATCGGTGGAGTGCACCATAAATACAACACACAACAGGCTAATCGAGATCGGACATTCTGGGTTGACTTTGAGTGGATTGAGTTGCTTGAGGATATATACGTCTGTGCAACAGGTGGAGAAGCAGAGGACCGACTTGCAAAGGGAGGTGGAGGAGATGGCAGACAGGCTGGATGAGGCTGGTGGAGCCACAGCTTCTCAGGTGACATTTTTCTTTCCACAGATGCCTCTGAACATCGGGATTTGATATATTTAATCATTTTCTTAATTTTTTTTCCTTCTATCCCTTGACCTTTCTCTTCCTCCAGCTGGAGATGAACCGTAAGCGTGAGTCTGAAGTTCTGAAACTCCGCCGTGAAGTTGAGGAAGCGTCTCTGCAAACAGAGGCTATGAACTCAGCTCTCCGCAAAAAACACACTGAAGCGCTATCTAGTGTTGCCGAACAGCTGGATGCATTGCAGCGCGTGCGAGTGAAGCTTGAAAAAGACAAGCAGATAATGAAGATGGAGCTTGATGACTTGTCAGCCAACTACGAGAACATGCACAAGGCCAAGGTAAAGAGACAATCCATTTCAAGGGCAGACACTTCTATACTATTATCATAAGACCCGAACTTGCCCTCGAAAAATAAGTACTGTCTATGTATATATTCAGCCTAGTGCCAGGTGTGCTTATATCTTCTTTATTTATTAGACATCATGCATATGGATGTAAATTAACACTCATTTTACTCTGCTCGTGTTGCACATCACGAGCAGCAAATTTCACCTCCTCCGCCTTGTATTTATTTATTATTTTTTTGAAATACACTTCTGTACACCGCCATTGATTCGATTTGCAACCCACCGTCTACAATTCCAATACAAGAGACATAATTAATCTTTTATGGAAAATGGTTTTCGAGTTTGTTTTATCCTAAAAAATAGACCATAGTGAACACATATTCGTGTTAAAAGATTGACCTTTAAAACCCACCCTTATGAAAGGGGACAGACATCTGTACAAACACAAACTGACAATGTTTTATGTGGTATATATATATATATATATATATATATATATATATATATATATATATATATATATATATATATATATATATATATATATATACACACACACACATACACACACAGATGTAACTTGTAACTGACTCCCAGTCCAATAAAAATTAAAGGTCCACTTCCCAATTTTTCCGAAGCGGCTTTTAATAACAAAAATAATAACAATACTGATGATAACAGCATATTAGTTATTACAAAACAATATTAATACCAATAATATCCCCTCTCCCAAAGGGTTTCCTCATTGGACAAACACCATGTTAACGTTTCTAAATAGCTTATCATGGTGTTTCGTGGAAAACCCTTACCAGAAGTAAAACAGTGTTATAAACCACAAACACGTATGATTTCCTTTTTAAACAATCGCTAATGCTCTTTAACACTAAACTGAAAGAAATTTGGAGGAAATATATCCGTAAAACAATCAGTGCATATCACGTCGATGAACGCACCTGAGTGCAGATTTTCTGTAGTCTATATACCCCAGAAGCGTTCAAAACACGACCCTTGCTGCCGCTTCCGTGGCATTTTTCCAAGGCCGCTTCTAATTACAAAAGTAATAACAACATATAATGTTAATGTTATTACAAAACAATATCCCCCTTCCCCAAGGGGTTTTCACGATGTGTGATAATCCCCCCCCCCCACTCACTCCCCTGCCCCTGACACCCTTACGGAAGTAAATTTTATTATACGGAATTTAGAATGGTGAGACACAGTCTGATCCTTTCAATGACCTGATCTAACATACTGTATTATAAAGTCGTGCACGGTCTGATCCTAAGTTAGAACATACCTGTGCCCCAGTAGTGACATGTGGTGAGGTGAGCGTAGCGAGCCAATCCATGCTAGTTAATTAAATGATGAAAAAATTAGCAGTACAAGCACTTTATTTATGTGCGTTTATATTTTCGTTTAGGTAGTTTTGTATTTTTTATGGAATCGTTGCTTCGAGTTACATCAGTATGCAAATTTCAAGTTTATATTCCATGCTCTAACTTTTATGCCACCGAGTCTGGGTCCGCTCTGAGTCTAGGAGGTCGACAGTTTGAACCTTTGCCAAGTCATGCCAAAGACTTTTAAAATGGTACGTGCTGCTTCCTTGCTCAGCGCTCAGTATTTAAAAGGATGGAGCATGGGAAAGCAATGGCAAACCACCCAGTATAACCCTTGCCTAGAAGTTGCTTCAGCATCACCGCTTATAATATAGAGTACATCAAAAAAGTCCACTTTGAACGTAGTAAACATTCATTTATCAGTGAGTGAGTAAGTGAGTGAGTGGTTAGAAATACGAATATATCCTTCAACCTTTCTTATAATGTTCTATTTTGTAGATAAGCATGAGACGTACGCACTTTGATTACGGTAACGTCTTTCACACAGGCTGTGGCAGACCTGCAGGTGAAGAAACTGGAAGACCAGCATTTTGAATTGAACTCCATGAATGATGAACACCAGAAGAACATCACTGAGTTAACGCTGCATAAAGCAAAATTATCAGGTTAGGGTTTTAAAAGAGAGAAATGGCATATGATATGATTAGATGCAAGGCCAGGTTAGAATGAAAATGGTTTATTGAGCTCAACTGATCATGTATTGAAAAAAACATTGACACAGCATTCGTTTTTTATTAGTTTTTCTTCAAAATAAGGAGGCACACATGCATCAGTGTGATGATGATTATGGAAAATCCTGTTATTCAGTGGAAAACACTGACCTGACAAGGTCTTTCGAAGAAATGGACACCAAACTCACACACTTCAACCGCTCAAAGACTCAGCAGTCATCCCAGATTGAAGAGCTGAAGAAGCACCTGGAAGAGGAAATCAAGGTAGGAAGCTGGTGACGTACTCAGGAACAAACATGCAAGACGTTTCTCACAATGGTAACTGCACTGTATTGTATTTTCCCTTTGGGAATGCAGCTTAAAAACACAGCCAGCCTGGGACTGGCAAACTCCAAACACGAGTTGGAGCTTGTAAGGGACCAGCTTGAAGAGGAGCAGGAGAGCAAGTCAGAGCTTCAGAGACTTGTGTCTCGTCTTAACACTGAGCTGAGCACTTGGCGTAGCAAGTACGAGACGGACGCCATCATGCGAACCGAGGAACTTGAGGAAGCCAAGTAAGTGTGCAAACGTTTACTTTTGATAGCTCATTACCAGTGTCACCATCACATGTTAAAAGTATTGAATAACTTGATGTTATATGGCAACAGGAAGAAGTTGGCCACACGCGTACAGGAAGCTGAGGAGGCAATGGAAGTAGCGCAGGCAAAGTGCACAAGCCTAGAAAAAGTGAAGGTGAAGCTGCAGACAGAGGTGGAAGACCTCACCATCGATTTAGAGAAGGTTGGTATATTCATCCTCTTATGATATGGCAGTAATTATTATAATCAAACTTCAATGAGGAGTTACTGCTCCTTTTAGAGTCCACAACAAAAATGTTTTCCTTGTTCTGGTGTGTTTGAATCCAAACAGAGGTTTAACTGCAAAGCTGGAAGCCAAACCAGGAGAAGAACTTTTTAAAACTTTCTTGTTTATAACCTGAAGTAAATTTTTAATAAGTGCAGGAACAAGGTGTGTGCACACCAACAACTCGTCGTGACATCCTACACCTCAGGCTAACACAGCAGCCATTACTTTGGACAAAAAGCAACGGGTTATGGAGAAGCAGCTGAATGATTGGCGGCAGAAGGTTGATGAGACTCAGACACATCTTGAGAGTTCTCAGAAGGAGTGCCGCATCCTTAGCACAGAGCTCTTCAAGATCAAGACGCATTACGAGGAGGTGCAAGAGCAGCTTTCCATTGTGCAGAAGGAAAACCGCACGTTGCACGGTGAGATGCTTTGCACCTTCACTTACATAACATTTGCTTTGAAAGGCAAATACCTTCCGTCGGACACGAGGCCAGCTCAATTTGCACTTTCCTTTTCCGCTTTCCATTGGCACAGAGGAGCTGAACGATCTGACGGAGCAGCTCGCAGAAGGAGGCCGCACCGTGCACGAGCTCACGAAGGCCAGGAAGAAGGCAGAGCTTGAAAAGGAGGAGATTCATGCGGCTCTTGAGGAGGCCGAGGCATCTCTCGAGGCAAGATTCCAGAGACAAAGACCGACATAAATAATGTCTGATGGCGGTGTTGGAATTAAACTTTATGACAATCTGGGAAATCGTTAGTTTAAAGTTATGTATTAAACCCACACAGACTGAGGAGGCCAAGCTGGTGCGAATCCAACTGGAGTTGACACAGGTGAAGGCCGACATTGATCGGAGGCTTCAAGAAAAAGAGGACGAGTTTGAAGCGACCAGGTAGGCCCCGCAACAGAAAGGGGTAACCAAAGTGTTTTACTTTTTAACACGGGTGACTCATCACAAACTCAGCTGGGTAAATTGTAATTATCTGCTGTTGTCATGACCATTTCTTTGCAAATGTTGTTGTGAGGTATGGTATTTTTTATACCATGTGTCCACTTCTGATGTATTGCACTCTTTATCGCTCAATTTATATTTCCTGTCGGAGCTTACCTTCCCACTGTCAGTATGTATGCCCCTCAGCTTTCTGTCGACCATCTCTGTATGAGTGTAGACATCTGTATTCCGATACAAATGCATGCAGGTGTGGTAGCTGGCTTGATGTCCTTTCACTGAGTACAACAGCCCATCCATTATACATTAGTTCATACACAATCATGTTTAAACTCACGTGTATTGAAACAAACAGAGAAATAGCAGGCATACTTCATCCTTGTCCTGACAGAATGATCCAGAGGTTACACTTACCTTTGAGCTATATAATCTGGGTTTGATTGCTGAACCAACGACATAAACTGTTTGAATGGTGTTTTGCAGGCAGGGTATCACATATCCATCCCTCAGACAGACTTTAAGCTGACTGTTCAATCTCGTAGACATTAAAGATCTAATGGTAACTTGTGAAGAGAAGGCAAGTTATTGCTGGAACCCTCAACTTTTAGAAAAAATCTGCTCCAAATGACAAGAAGCACCACATTGGTGGTGCACTGGCACTTCCCACCTCCTCTAGAAAGGATGGGTCGAACTTGTAACTGACTCCAAGTCCAATATGCATGATACCTCATCATTGTGACTTTTTGCACCTTTTCATTTCAGGAAAAACCACCAGCGAGCCTTGGATTCTCTGCAAGCGAGCCTGGAAGCCGAGGCCAAAGGTGCGCTGTGTTCATGTTTGTTTAGATTCAAATCTTGCGCTCTGAAACCCTAACCATGCTAGGCAATGAGATATGTAATTTGGGCTCTGGATGCCAGTCGTTATCTCATCTACGCTAGACCCTAGAGGCACGGAGTCCTTCAGAAGACCCGCTACCACCTCTGCATTTTTAGGTTTTGGACATTGAAGACCCTAAGTTATCTCTCAGACTCGGCCAAGTATTTCTGCTTGGGTGAGGATATGACACAGACAGATTGGGCCAAATGGCCTCCTCCTGTGCCAAAGTTTCTCCGTCTATAGCCCAGATTCGATCCTGCGCTGGACACTGTTGTTCCATGTACATTATTCTATCAAGTTTACTCTCATCCTATAATTACACTTTCATTTGATTTTGATATTCAGGTTTTAATTTCCAATCAATTCCATCCTGGTGAGTTTTTTTGTACATTCTGAAGTCACCACGACAATCCAAAGCAACACCCTCCCATGGTCCGTCTGTGCTTGATGAAGGTCGCGCTGAGGCAATACGAATAAAGAAGAAGATTGAGAGCGAATTAAACGAGCTGGAAATCAAGCTGGAACATGCGAACAACAGCAATGTGGAGCTCACCAAGACCCTAAGGAGGCTTCAACAGCAGATCAAGGTATTGTTCGTCTCGCTCATTCCCAGAGGTGTGGGATTTTGGCTGCATGTAGATCTACTTTAATATAGATCGTAGATTCTCAGATCTACTCTAATCTATATTCCTCAGCCAGGCTCTGCATTGTGAAATGCTAACTCCTGTTCTTCAAGCGTTCGCTTTATAAAACTTCAATTGCTTTGGCGTAGCTGCACACATCCCATGAGGGCATACATTTCATGCTCACGCTGTGTGTGGGATGTTTTCACAGAGGTTTCGTCTTAAGCATGCAATGATTGGGAATTGATATATAAGTGGCATTATTCCAATGCAAGATGATCACATGATGCAAATATGCGATGGAATATCGTTCAATTATGGATTCAAAGATCACTTTAAAGGAGGGGGAGTGATGATATGACTGAGGGAAAAGGTGAACCCAAAACATTTCATAGAAAGTGTTTTATGAAAATGTTTTCTGTCCAGGGTTATTTATTACATTATGAGTGCATTGAAAATGAGAAGAGATAGAGGAGGGTGGTAGAAGAGAGAGAGAGAGAGAGAGAGAGAGAGAGAGAGAGAGAGAGAGAGAGAGAGAGAGAGAGAGAGAGAGAGAGAGAGAGAGAGAGAGAGAGAGAGAGAGAGAGAGACAGACAGACAGACAGACTTTTACATCCTTTTATTACAAAAATATCAAAAAGTATATTTTGTAAAACGTATAAATACAACCATTTCACAAAGCATTTCACAAATCAGAGGTAAAAAAACAAGCAAAATCATTTTAAAGGGAACATTTACATGAAGACCATTAGTACATCAAGAAAGGGAACAGGAAAAAAAATAATAAAGTGTTTTGCTCCTCACAAAGAAATCATATCATGCTCGAGGAGTGATCAATCTGTGATCAGCACACCATTTTGCACAATGCAAAGCGCATTAGAGAGAGAGAGAGAGAGAGAGAGAGAGAGAGAGAGAGAGAAATGAGGAAATCGTAATGTACTGGTGCAAGTGGTGATTAGGAAAGAAGTTTGAGATCAGGAGATAGGAGTCTTCTTCTTCTTCTTCTTCCATATGCAGCCCAAGGACACGGAGTCGTGGCTGAGGGCATACTCGCTGTTCCACTGTTGCAGCGCCCTCTGTAGGTTAGGGCAGGAATGTGTAATTTGTTCATGGTGCCAGCAATAGCTATGTTTGGCCAGGGTACTGGCGATAGCTCCTACTCTTGGGGAAGGACACCATGGGACCTGCACAGTCCACCAACTAATGCCAGCAGATGGGGTTACCCAGTTTAACATCCATTCGAGTGACAGCACACACATTGGTGAATCACTCTGCCTGTGAAGCACCGGGATGACAGTTTATAGCTGGAACGATATTCAAACCCAGGCTACATCACTTCTAGGCGAGTGTGCATACGTCTAGGTCTAGGCCACACTGCCAGCATGGAGTCAGGAGTAAGATGGAGAGAGGCCGTGGGGGAAGGGGTTAAATTTTTCACCATTTAGCATATATAATATGTAGATATTCCTGAAGGTCGATTTATTCCCTCCACACCTGCCCCACCCTCTCCACAGGAGCTGCAGCAACATATTGACGAGGAGATGCGCCATAACGAGGAGCTGAGGGAGCAGCAAACCTTGTCAGAACGCCGTATCTCACTTATCACCACTGAGATTGAGGAGCTCCGCAGTGGACTTGAAACTTCTGAGCGCAGTCGTAAACTCACTGAGAGTGAGCTGAGTGATACGGTTACTCGGTACCACGAGGTCCACACCATGGTAAATGGCAACGTTTTTTGGGTCGCCATTACGTATTGACATTCTGGATTTTATCAACAAATACACATTGTTGTTAGAGGCTCTTTGTGAACTAATAGTGGTAGTAAGGTCTGAAGTTATTCAAAACTGAAGGCATTACCAACTTGTTTAGCTCTCCAGCAAGCAAAGCTTTCAATGATGTTTTGACCAATTAGCTGTTATTGACTGGGACTTCCTGGATGGAGACCTCTTGGTGGTCAAAATTTGAGACATGAGCTCGGCCTACTACAGAAAGTTAAACTATAATTGGTGGTGACTGAATTTTTTTTAATTATTGCATCTCATAAAGGATGATCGAGTGTTGATAGTTTTGACATCACCTCATTTGTACCTACCTTAATCGTTCCCACGTACAGCTGCAGTCTGTAACAATGGTGCGTAAGAAGATCGAAGGTGACTTGCAGCTGCTCTCGGCTGAACACGAAGAGGCTATGATGCAGTTCCGGCAGCTTGACGAGAGAGCCAAGAATGCCATCATTGATGTGAGTACCTCTCCATTATTTAAAGTACCACAAAGACCGATCTGCATAGTCTTCAACAGATATCAGTTTGGGAAATGTGGTGTCAATCACATTCACTAGAATGGCAGTTTCCACCATGGAACAGCTGTAAAAATGTAGGAAAAATCACTCAACATGAAAAAGGTGGTGCTCAACCCAACAGATCAGTCAAATTGGCCTTCTGAACAGTGGAAACAACCCAACCCAATTTGTGACAATTTATTCTGATCTTATTGACAGTGAAATTGGACTAAGATTATTTTGTGCATCTTTGTAGGCCAATGTACTTCATTTGACTCTAACAAATGTGCTCCACGAAAGGTTATCGTTACCCTAGTGCCAATAACCAAGATGCACAGCAAGAGTATAGTACATCAGAGAGATAGAGATATTGCCTTCAAACTGTCCTACACTTGTCATGCTCTGTTTCTCCAGGCCACGCGTCTGGCAGAGGAATTGAAAACAGAGCAAAACCACACTTCCCATCTGGAGAAAATCAAGCGCAATATGGAGTTGCACATCAAAGAGCTGACAAGCAAACTTGATGAGGCTGAGCAGATGGCCCTTAAAGGTGGAAAGAAGATGATCCTCAAGCTTGAAGAGAAGGTAACGAGAACAGAATCCCATTAAGTGCAAGTGTTTTCGCATACAAAATTCGGTTCAGTCTGCAAAATAGTTCATTAAAGACAGTTTGACTGATCAGACATGAACATTGTTGTTGTGCCCATTTAGATTCGACACATGGATGCAGACTTTGAGGCTGAACAGAAACGACACATGGAGACATCCAAGACTCTCCAGCGCAGCGAACGTCGCACCAAAGAGCTCACGTTTCAAGTGGATGAGGACCACAAGAACCAGATGAGGCTTCAGGACCTGGTCGATAAACTCCAGCACAAGCTGAAGGTGTACAAGAGGCAGGTGGAAGAGGCGGTGAGTGGAAGTGGTGTGACACTATGGATGCTCGTAAGCGGAGTCTGTTTAACAACACCTCAGATGCTGTGAGAATAAGAAGCAAACTGTCGAATCAAGTTTCCCTGCATTTATTCCCCTCACAGGAGGAGCAGGCGAACAGCAGCATGACGCGCTTCCGTAAGACCATGCACGAACTCGACGACGCAGAAGAACGTGCGGATCTTGCGGAGTCGGCGATGAATAAGCTGCGCAGCAAGCATCGTGTCTCAGCAGGAGTCACAAGCCAGTCCATGGTAGAGATAGTGACCATCGCTAAGCCAGCCATGCACCACATCCAGAAGGAGTGATCGTCACTCAACTTTTGCCTTTCCTGCTCCTCTTGCCTGGTATTCTTCTTCTTCTTTGCTCATGCTCACCTTATCTCTTTTACTCTTCTCATAATAATTTTGTATATTATGTGCCAGAAGCAATTGAATTAAGTGGCATCAAAGGCCATGGTTTTAAATATACATAATAACCATCCTGTATAACGATGGGGGGACGGTAGGGTGGAGGATCACATAATAGCTCAGAGGTATAATACACACCGACAAGCTCGTCTGTCTGCTTTCTATTCCTGATCAGACTATAAAATTGTAATTCTGTTGCTTCACAGGAGGACATTGATTGTATACATGCATGCACTGTCCTTCATATGTACATCAAGCCCATAGGGATCCGTCTGTAGCATTAGTTGCTGAGAACGTGAAAAATCCCACAGTGTATTCTTTTTATTACCCATGCATGCGAAGTGAGAAGTGGGGTTAAGCAATTGGTTCACTTCTGTCTGTCTATCTACAAACGTCAGTTTATGATCGAGGGACTACTTAATTTTAATTGAATGTTATATTTTGAGCACGAATCAGACGATGAATCGGAGAATAAACTATAGTTTAACAGTACTTTGGCTCTGAATTTGTCCCGCTGCATGGAAGGATGGACTTGAATAACATTAAAGTTTGATTTTTTTTTCATATAAATCACCCTAAACAAGCATAAAAGCAGTCTATGTAAGGGGCTAATAGAAGGTTAGTTAAAGAAAAGGATAAAGCAAAACAAAATTAACAAGCGTTACGCCTAGGTCCCCCGTCGGTGAAGTGATGTCAGTTGACAAAGTGGAAGATGCAGAAAACATGCTATGATATGATATTTCGCTCACAAGGTTCAGACATACATGGAGGCGGCCATCTTGGATTTTGACGTGGCGACCCAGTTTTCAATAGCATTCTTCC
Source organism: Myxine glutinosa (assembly GCF_964187855.1). Lineage (NCBI taxonomy): Eukaryota > Metazoa > Chordata > Myxini > Myxiniformes > Myxinidae > Myxine > Myxine glutinosa. Next base: position 140,182,627 of record NC_136265.1, on the reverse strand, counting down.
TTTTGCCTAGATAAACGCACACACCAGATTAGAAGTTAGTAGTTCGTTTATTTTTCAAGATATTCCGCTCACGAGGTTCAGACATACATGGCGGCGGCCATCTTGGATTTTGACGTGGCGACCCAATTTTCAATAGCTTTCTTCCTTGTGCCTAGATACACCCAAACACCAGATTAGAAGTTAGTAGTTCGTTTATTTTTCAAGATATTTCGCTCACAAGGTTCAGACATATATATGGTGGCGGCCATCTTGGATTTTGACGTGGCGACCCAATTTTCAATAGCGTTCTTCCTTATGCCGAGATACACCCACACACCAAAATAGAAGTTGGTACTTCGCTTATTTTTCAAGATATTAATCTCACAAGGTTCAGACATACATGGCGGCGGCCATCTTGGATTTTGACGTGGCGACCCAATTTTAAACAGAGTTCTTGCTTGTGCCTGGATACACCCACACACCAGATTAGAAGTTGGTACTTCGCTTATTTTTCAAGATATTTCGCTCACAAGGTTCAGACATATATATGGTGGCGGCCATCTTAGATTTTGACGTGGCGACCCAATTTTCAATGGCGTTCTTCCTTATGGCGAGATACACCCACACACAAAATTAGAAGTTGGTACTTCGCTTATTTTTCAAGATATTCATCTCACAAGGTTCAGACATAGCCTACATGGCGGCGGCCATCTTGGATTTTGACGTGGCGACCCAATTTTAAACAACTTTCTTCCTTGTGCCGAGATACACCCACACACCAGATTAGAAGTTGGTACTTCGCTTATTTTTCGAGATATTTCGCTCACAAGGTTCAGACATATATATAGTGGCGGCCATCTTGGATTTTGACGTGGCGACCCAATTTTCAATAGCGTTCTTCCTTATGCTGAGGTACACCCACGCACCAAATTAGAAGTTGGTACTTCACTTATTTTTCAAGATATTCATCTCACAAGGTTCAGACATACATGGCATGAGACATATATGGCGGCGGCCATCTTGGATTTTGACGTGGGTTGCACCCACACACCAAATTCGAATGCGGTCCTTCGCTTACGCACGCACGCACGCCTGCACGCACGCACACACGCAAACACGCACGCATGCACGCACGCATGGACGGACGGACGGACGGACGGACACACGGATGGAGGGGAAAACCATAGTCCCCCTTTCGCTCCGCTGTGCGACGGGGGACAAAAAGGGGAAGAAAAAACGCATCCGTGTCCGAAGGAAGCGGTTCAGTTTGGCATTTTTAATATGAAATATGTAGGCAAAGCTGAAAAACGAATGAAATCCATTAGAATGACCTTTTAGAAGCCCTTAGAATTACCTTTTATAACCCATTACAATTACCCTTTAGAACCCCTCAGAATTATCCTTTATTTTACCCATTACAATTACAATTACCCTTTAGAACCCCTTAGAATTACCCTTTGGAACCCATTAAAATTACCCTTTGGAACCCATTCGATTTTCCATTTAGAACCCATTAGAAATGCCCTTTAGAACCCATTACAATTACAATTACCCTTTAGAACACCTTAGAATTACCCTTTAGAACCTCTTAGAATTACCCTTTAGAACTCATTAAAATTACCCTTTGGAACTCATTCGATTTTCCATTTAGAACCCATTAGAAATGCCCTTTAGAACCCATTACAATTACCCTTTATAACCCATTACAATTACCCTTTATAACCCATTACAATTACCCTTTAGAACCCCTCAGAATTACCCTTTATAACCCATTACAATTACCCTTTAGAACCCCACAGAATTACCCTTTATAACCCATTACAATTACCCTTTATAACCCATTACAATTACCCTTTATACCCCCTCAGAATTACCCTTTAGAACCCATTACAATTACCCTTTATAACCCATTACAATTACAATTACCCTTTATAACTCATTACAATTGCCCTTTAGAACCCATTACAATTACCCTTTAGAACGCCTCAGAATTACCCTTTATAACTCATTACAATTACCCTTTATAACTCATTAAAATTACTCTTTAGAACCCTTTAGAATTACACTTTAGAACCCTTTAGAATTAAACATGGCGGGTTAGAAAGGTTCTTCTTCATTTTTTGACGGTTTATTTTGAGTGTTAAATTTATTTCAAGTACAAAGCGGATGCGGATGGGCTTTGCATTTTGGAATGCTTTAAAGTTTTTATTGGAATTTTTCCTGGGAAATAAAGCAATAACTTTTTCCTTTAAATCCCATGTCCTTGCAGAGTTGCCATGCCATTTTAAATGCTAAATACTGATGTTTTTCATACCTGTGCTGTCCTTTTCCCAACCGCACTCAGGTTTACAGATCTTTGACTCCATCGTGCTTGTCCTATTCTGACGAGTTTCCCTTCGGCTGAACTCCCAGTTGATCTTCTTGTTGCAAAGCAACGGGAATTGCCCCAATTGGTGTATGAGGTTCACGGGCCTGGTTCACTGTTTGCGTCTCGGCTAAGCCGGGTGCTGATGGGTGTCTCGCCAGCCCTTACTTTGTATGACATCTTCAGGGTATTGTTTTATATCTCTATCCATTGGGGGGTGTAATGATCAGAAAGGCAGATGTAATTGTGTAGAAAATAAATGAACTATTCAAAATGATGAAGAATCGCCTCATTCATCTATTTTATTTCATTATATACAAGTAATGCGGTTCATGGAAAAGCAGAATAGCTTGGAGCGAAGGTTAACCAGTAGGACAAGAACATATGGATGCACAACAACACATGGAGAGGAATTGTGGGAGCATGTTGATACAAGGTGCAAATCCCAGTCGTGGGAATGGGACAGAGGTACCATAAGGTCGTGGTGAGGATGACACTGGAAATCCTAGATCCAGAGTTTCAGACAACAGACTCATTTTATTGTGGGGATATGGCTATGGGTGAAACCAGGATTCCAGAATGATTATCATATATTCCCAAAACACAGCTAAGAACCGTCCGATGGAAGATACTTGTCAATGTCCGTGGGACAACATCGCTACAATATAATGTACATTTGTTCATAAAGGTATTCACCTGTTATACGCGGGGCATTCAAGATACTCAATATTCCGAGCAACGTTATTTTATTTTTTTCAAAAAAGTTTTGATATTTTTCAAAATACAAGTTTATGTGATTCGTGAGAAAATATATTTTGAAAGATAAAAATATGAAGCAAAAGCTGGGACCAGAGTGTACGAATGGGGAGAAAAGGGAGAGAGGTTGTGGAAGAGACCACAGTAGGGGAAAGGGAGGGAAACATGTGGATCACTGTGGGAGAGGAACATAATATTTTTTGGGGTACATAATATATTTTGGGGTACATAATATATTTTGCAGTACATAATACATTTTGTGGTGCATAATATATTTTGGGGTACATAATATATTTTGGGGTACATAATATATTTTGGGGTACATAATATATTTTGGGGTACATAATATATTTTGGAGTACATAATATATTTTTGGGTGCATAATATATTTTGGAGCACATAATATATTTTGGGGTACATAATATATTTTGGGGTACATAATATATTTTGGGGTACATAATATATTTTGGAGTACATAATATATTTTGGGGTACATAATATATTTTGGAGTACATAATATATTTTAGGGTACATAATATATTTTGGAGCACATAATATATTTTGGAGCACATAATATATTTTGGGGTACATAATATATTTTGGAGCACATAATATATTTTGGGGTACATAATATATTTTGGAGTACATAATATATTGTTACGGAATCCGACGACGGCGCTCCCCTTACCAAGGTGGGGGGGGGGGGTGGGGGGTGGTTAGCCCCTTGTCCTGTATACTAGCCGTCCCCGAGCCTGGGGGTATGACGTCACGCCCGGTCAGCGCTGAATAGGGTATTAGGCCTATCCGTCCTATGACCTAAGTACCAGTGCCTTCCGGTACGCAAGGAAATACTCCCGCCCGTGCTGCAGCGTAATTGATTGTTGTGCCGAGCGAAGCGAGCCGCGACGCGGGCCGTTATCAATGACTAACCCGATTAGAAAGCGTTGGCCGAAATCGCACCACAGGAACTCAATGGGGAAATCACTAAAGCGATCGGACGAGAAGGAAACCAAACGGGTAAGAAATAACAGGGATTTATTTACTACTATGCAAGACTAAAGAAGAGGAAGAACGAAGGTAATTTACAGAAGACAGTGCAATCCTTATAACAAGCTTAACTTATACCCCAGGGACAAGACAAAACAAGTCAAACTCACGTACACGAATGGGGAATTCTCAGGCAGGAATGGGGGGAAGGAAGAGAAGAGTCCGTGCAGAACGGCAGGGCTGGAAGCGAGCGGCCGCCGACTCTCCGCACTCGGGTCCACATGGCAGGGTTGCTCGGAGCAGCACGTCAGGGCTTCACGCTCCGGGCTCGAAGCGAACAGCCGGCGGCTCCACACGGCAGGGCTTTCTGCAGCAGCAGGTCTCTCCTTACTCGCCGCACCCCCTTGATGGTTACGGAATCGGAAAATGCCACAAAATGCCACGAAAGAAAATGCGCCTCCCTCCACAGAACTCTCAATTCGTGCTCCCTCACTCATCTGCGGTGGGTCTTTGTGCAACGGGTTTTATAACCCCGCCCTTGGAACCCTCCCGAACCTGCCAGATCTGTCGCTCCACGCCCTCTCAAGCCATGCCCAATGATTCCTGGTTGGTCGTAAGGGCTGGCAGACCCCACCTTTGGTAACGAGGTGGGGCCACGCCTGTGCTTCTGGTAGCTCCTCCCCCTTCTTCTCCGAGGCGACCGCGTGCGTAATGGCGGCGCACGGGTTAGAAAAGCACTCGCACCCTTTGGAAGGGAAAATGGGCCTAGTCTTATTTGATTGATGCAACGCAGATTCAACTATTGGAAATACATGGCCTTAACTGAAACACCGAATAATGAAATAACTACAAAAGGGCCTATGATTTGCTACGTGTTGCAATGTGGACTAACTAAGGTGCAATTATTTCAATTAACAGCCAATTAAGGGGAAATGTACACAGGGGTTATTTATAAGTAAATTTAATACTAAATTTACATGTGAAGGTTCTAAAAACCGCAACAATATTTTGGGGTACATAATATATTTTGGAGTACATAATATATTTTGGGGTACATAATATATTTTGGAGTACATAATATATTTTGGGGTACATAATATTTTTTGGGGTACATAATATATTTTGGGGTACATAATATATTTTGGAGTACATAATATATTTTGGGGTACATAATATATTTTGGGGTACATAATATATTTTGGGGTACATAATATTTTTTGGGGTACATAATATATTTTGGGGTACATAATATATTTTGGAGTACATAATATTTTTTGGGGTACATCATATATTTTGGGGTACATAATATTTTTTGGAGTACATAATATATTTTGGGGTACATAATACTTTTTGGGGTACATAATATTTTTGGGAGTACATAATATTTTTTGGGGTACATAATATATTTTGGAGTACATAATATATTTTGGGGTACATAATATATTTTGGAGTACATAATATATTTTGGGGTACAACATATATTTTGGGGTACATAATATTTTTTGGGGTACATAATATATTTTGGAGTACATAATATATTTTGGGGTACATAATATATTGTTACGGATCTCGGGGGTCGGCGCTCCCCTTATCAAGGGGGGGGGGGGGGCTTAAACCGCTTGTCTTTTTAGCTGGCTGTCCCGAGTCCTGGGAAGCTATAACGTCCTTCCCGGCACGGCGTTAGGTCGGGTTTGCTAGGCCTAGGGGTTCGCTGCTACCTAAGTACTAACGCCCACTGGAAACGAGGGAATAACTCCCGCTCGAACCACGGATATGATGGATAATGCCGAGCGGTTAGCGATCCGCGATCCGAGCTATTAACCAAGAGACTAAACCCGATTCTAGCGGTTCCGAATCGTGCCACTTTTACCCAATGAAAGAAAGGACGGATGCGATCGGATTAGGGAAAACCAAGAAAGAACAAGGTAATTTATTTACAAACCAAAAAGAAGAGGAAAGGAAAGAATGTACAGGAAGAAGAAGAAGAAGAAGCAGGACACAGGGCAGTCTTAAAAACAGTCTTAACTTATGACCCCAGACAAACATACACAGTCACACGGGGATTGTAGCTGGTAGGGTGGAAGGTCCAGGTAGATGGTCCAGGCTCCAGTCGACTCTGTCCAGGCTCCGGTTCCGCGGGCGAAACACGGCAGGCAGCTCCGCGCATAGTTGGAACGCGACCGGACCTTACATATGGCGGGGGGGAGGCTCGTGTCCTTTGTACGTAATAAACGTATGGTCGAGTCAAACGCTGTCTCTCTCTCTCTCTAGTTCTCTATTCAGCGCCAGTGAGTGAGTCCTCCTTTGCCAATGTGCGCTCCGTATAGGCTTTCGCAATGCACTCAGCGCTCTCTCATCAAGTTCACCAAAAGAAGAAGTCCGTGCAAGTCCTGTTACAAGAGCGCCGCTGAACAAGTCCTCTGTAGGCGAGCTCTCTCATGCAGTCCTTTCGCCACTGCCGTGTGCATGCGAGTCCTCTGAAAGGGCTTTTCATTCGCGCTTATATTACGTGAGCCAAGATCACTCCACGCCTCATAAAGCCACGCCCACCGGTGATATTACATCAGCTCTGGTTGGCTGGTGAGGGTTTACCGGCCGCGCCTTTGACGGCTGGTTGACGAGCCACACCTTGTTCTTGGCGTCCCGCCCCCTTCTTCCTCGGGCCGACCGCATGGTTAATGGCGGCGCTTGAGCGAGCGCTAAGGCAGCGAACGCTGCTGGCAAGGCGCGTAACGGCGGCGCTTGGAGAGGGAGGTCGCAAAATGGACGAAATGAAATGGGACCTACTCCTTATTTGATTGATGCAACGCAGATTCAACTATTGGAAACACGGCCTTATCTAAAACACATAATAATGAAATAACTGAAGTTCTATGGTGGCCTACGTGTTGCCTGTGGACTAACTAGGGGTGCTACCTTTAACATTTAATGTCATATTTACAAGAGTTTAATATTTACACAAGTGTGGGTTCTAAAACCGCAACTATATTTTGGGGTACATAATATATTTTGGGGTACATAATATATTGTTACGGACACGGCTAGGATGTTATTTGCCGAGCGGATGGCCGCCGCGCCCGAACAGTTACCCCGACTAACCCGATTCCTGAACGTTGGCCAAAATCGCGCCACAGATATTCAATAGGGAAAAGACAAAGGCGACACGGATGTGAAGAAGAAGAAGGAGACAGAAGTAGGGAATACGAATATAATTTATTACTATGTACAGGACCAAAGAAACCAAGGAAGAAGGAAGGATAATAAAATAATTTACAGAAGAAATCAGAGACACAGTGAAAATCGCTAGCTTATCTAAACAGGCTTAACTTATTACCCAGGACAGAACAAACAAAGACGGACTCACACGGGGAATTGCAGAGTGAATTGGCTGGAAGGAGGTGGGTGGCTGGAGGGGGAGGAAGGCACGGAGCTGGCTGGAGCTTGATCCCGCACGGGACGTCGGGCTGGACCTCGACGGCCGCCGATGCCACCGATCCTGTCGTGTGCGCGGGGTAACGGGTCGGAGCTGCTTGGTGGAGCCAACCTGCTGGTGGGGGGTCTGGCGTGACGGGTTCTCTCTCCCTCTCTCACAAACTCCAGGACTCTTTTCAGGCTTGTCTGTGTTCTGATCTCCTCCCTCCTCGACTCTCTCTGGGGGCCTCTTCCTCGGGTTATATAAGCCCCACCCTTGACCCTTTTGTGAACCTCCCCCAAACGTTCTCTCTCCGCCCTCTAAAGCCAACCCCTCGTTCTGGGTTGGTCGGCAAGAGCTGGTTCACTCCTCCCCTCTATGACGAGGTGGAGACACGCCCTTCTTCCCCGACCTTACCTCGTGGCCAATGGTGGTTTTGGGGCGATTCGAGCTAGCCCCAGCCAAAGGGCAGCAATGGCGAATGAAGAAAACCGCCCAAAATGCAGTTGGCAATTGCAGCAAAGTGGACGGCAGATGAAATGCAACAAAGTGGACGGCAGATGAAATGCAGCAAAGTGGACGGCAGATGAAATGCAGCAAAGTGGCTAAACCTGGCACTTGGAAGATGCCATGTCGGAGGGATCTACTTTATTTAATGCAGTGCAATGGAGTGTCAAATTAATGGAAGACAAATCCTTAGCCTAATACACAGAATAAGGAAATAACTGTCAACAAGGGGGGAAATCTATGATTGGCTAACGTGAGTGCTTATGAACTAATTACGGGACGCACTTTGACCTTTATACATAACTGGAGCAAGGAGGGCGATATTTTTACAACAATTTACACAACAACAAAAAAAAACACCATTCTCATATCCACAACAATATTTTGGAGTACATATATTTTGGGGTACATAATATATTTTGGGGTACATAATATATTTTGGAGTACATAATATATTTTGGGGTACATAATAGATAGCTCTTGTTCAATCACTCAATACCGTTTTATAAATACGACCCCATATTAGCATGGTAGGTATTTCTTCAGTCTGATTGTCATCGGCTGAATTTGCCATTTTTAAAGTGTCGGAAGGCCCTCACAACATTGAAGCAACTGGTCATCAGTTTGTTCGGTTTTGAAGATGGTAGCAAGCTATATTTGGCCACCTGGGTTTAGCAAGTAAGGTCCACCGCAACATATGGGTGACCTTTGGTTACATCTGGCCTGAAGGTCCTTCCTGTGGGGATCGCCCCACCTAGCCTCATCCGTTGCTCATTCCCACAGCCCACAGGGATCAACCCGAGCAAACCTTCACCCAGCTCAGTCGGGGCTAATCCACACAGTCACGTCCAGATGATCCGTCAACCTCGCTCACCGAGCATTGATCCTCACACAACTACATCCCACACCCTGCCACATCTGGGTGACCAATCACCCAGCCCCATCCGCAACCACATCCTGGGCTTTTCCAGAGCACGCACGTCTAAATGATTCCTCACCCATCCTTGCACACCTGGGTCTGCTCGTGCACCCAAGCAATCGCACCTGTTTCATTCACATCACAGATCTGTTGAAAAGATATTCAAATGTAATCTCCGTCTTCTTCACACTTCCCACCCACAAAATCTGTACATCTTCCGATTACTTCTTCTCCAGATCATACTCCCTTTATTGATCATTCATACTCCCTTTATTGATCATACTTCCTTTATTGAACATACTCCCTTTATTGATCATACTCCCTTTATTTATCATACTCCCTTTATTGATCATACTTCCTTTATTGAACATACTCCCTTTATTGATCATACTCCCTTTATTGATCATTCATACTCCCTTTATTGATCATTCATACTCCCTTTATTGATCATACTTCCTTTATTGAACATACTCCCTTTATTGATCATACTCCCTTTATTGATCATTCATACTCCCTTTATTGATCATACTTCCTTTATTGATCATTCATACTCCCTTTATTGATCATACTTCCTTTATTGATCATACTCCCTTTATTGATCATTCATTATTGATCATACTCCCTTTATTGATCATACTCCCTTTATTGATCATACTCACTTTATTGATCATTGATTGATTGATTGATTGATCATTGATTGATCATTATTGATCATACTCCCTTTATTGATCATACTCCCTTTATTGATCATTCATACTCCCTTTATTGATCATACTCCCTTTATTGATCATACTCCCTTTATTGATCATACTCCCTTTATTGATCATTCATACTCCCTTTATTGATCATACTTCCTTTATTGAACATACTCCCTTTATTGATCATACTCCCTTTATTGATCATTCATACTCCCTTTATTGATCATACTTCCTTTATTGAACATACTCCCTTTATTGATCATACTCCCTTTGTTGATCATTCATACTCCCTTTATTGATCATACTCCCTTTATGATCATACTCCCTTTATTGATCATACTTCCTTTATTGATCATACTTCCTTTATTGACCATACTCCCTTTATTGATCATACTCCCTTTATTGATCATACTTCCTTTATTGAACATACTCCCTTTATTGATCATACTCACTTTATTGATCATTCATACTCCCTTTATTGATCATTCATACTCCCTTTATTGATCATACTTCCTTTATTGAACATACTCCCTTTATTGATCATATTCCCTTTATTGATCATACTCCCTTTATTGATCATACTCCCTTTATTGATCATTCATACTCCCTTTATTGATCATACTCCCTTTATTGATCATACTCCCTTTATTGATCATACTCCCTTTATTTATCATACTTCCTTTATTGAACATACTCCCTTTATTGATCATACTCACTTTATTGATCATTCATACTCCCTTTATTGATCATTCATACTCCCTTTATTGATCATACTTCCTTTATTGAACATACTCCCTTTATTGATCATATTCCCTTTATTGATCATACTCCCTTTATTGATCATACTCCCTTTATTGATCATTCATACTCCCTTTATTGATCATACTCCCTTTATTGATCATACTCCCTTCATTGACCATACTCCCTTTATTGATCATAATCCCTTTATTGATCATTCATACTCCCTTTATTGATCATTCGTACTCCCTTTATTGATCATACTCCCTTTATTGATCATACTCCCTTTATTGATCATTCATACTCCCTTTATTGATCATACTCCTTTTATTGATCATTCATACTCCCTTTATTGATCATTCATACTCCCTTTATTGATCATTCATACTCCCTTTATTGATCATTCATGCTCCCTTTATTGATCATACTCCCTTTATTGATCATACTCCCTTTATTGATCATACTCCCTTTATTGATAATACTCCCTTTATTGATCATACTCCCTTTATTGATAATACTCCCTTTATTGATCATACTCCCTTTATTGCTCAATACCTCTCGCTGGAGACAAAGCGAAGAAGGGAGTGCAAGTCTGAATGCATTTTATATATTTTATATTTCACATACACCGTAAATAGCATTTCACAAACTGAAACAGTTGTTCGAGCAGCGACTTTATTTGATACATTGTGTTATATGACTGTAGAGACCCCAGATGTCCAGCAACCGTGTGCATGACCTTCCGCCGACCTCCTGGTAGAGCTGCCCAGCAGGTGTTCATACACAAGTATTCATTTTAATGCTACATATGTATAACATGTAAAGGAGTAGATTATTAAGCGTTATAATTGGCAAAAACCAAGATAAGTTATTACATAATGGCACAAAATAAGGTAATTCACCTGTCATCGATGTATATGTTTCATTTTGGGATCAAGAGTCTTGATGTTGACACCTGTACATTATCTAATGTTGAAAACAATGACTTTGACATGATCCAGTATTCTACAGTTTTCCTTCAGTCGATCCTCAAGGATTGAACTGTTACACGGGCTCATCTACAAATTATGTATGCAAATCTGGTGGCATTTTGACCGATCTCCCACAATTAACTTTCCTTGTACACTTCCGGTCACTTCAAAACCGCTTCTCATTTATTTTCTAACCCAATGTTATTCAACTTCCGACTACTTCAACCACAATTCCTTCCTCTTTCCTCTCTCTCTCTTATCTTGGTGTATGTGTGACTCTACTTTCTGCAAGTCAAGTGTCAGCGGTGGCGTGGTCTGAAGGTGACTTCCCTGAATGGATGCCTTTCGGACACAACCGATGCTGTGGACCCGCTGTTTAGAGGGTTTCTGTGCTAAAAGCAACTTCCACATTCTCTTCAATCTCATCTTTCCCTCCACGTGTTCAAGACAGCTGTTCACCACCATCTCAGATCTTACCCCATCCAAAACCATGATTTTTTTCTACCCTCGTTAACTACCCCACCCCAAGCCCTCTTCCTTCCAAATTTCCAGTTTTGCCTTGAGAGTGTCCATCTGTATGCGTCCTTTCCTGCTCCTCATTCCTCCACACGCCCATTATTTGTCCAAGTATCCACGTTGTCCTTCAACCCTGCTGTCCAGTGTTTCCCCCATTGGCCCCCTTTCCTTCTCCCTCTCTGCTGTTCCTTTTGGTCTGTTGCATCCTGATCCGTTCAGTGATCTTGCTCTTCCAGGAGCATTGAATCGGTATAAAAATGGTTGAAACCTTCATGATGGGTGGTGCCCAGCTGGTGATCTCGATGATCATTGAATGAGGCATTCAATAAGCTGAAAGAATCCTTCAGATCTCTCACCCACTCAACGTACATAATAAATAGATGGCCACATTGAGGTTCATATTCTTTAACGACCTTAAATCAACTTTGAATGAATTAACTGCCTTATATTTGTTGTTCTCCTCTTCTTCGCATTATAAGGGGTGAGGTCAGATCGCACTGAGCTCCTGCCCTGACCACGATCCTCCTCCACTCCTCTCTGTCCTCAGCCAACTCTCTCCACCCTGCAACCACCACCACCTTACTTATATCCCTCTTCACACAATCCTCCCATCTCAACCACAGTCTACCTGTTTTCCTCCTACCTTGTCCCTCAACCTATCCCCTCTCTTTGCCATTCTCTCTTCCCCCATCCTCACCAAATGTCCAACCCATCCCAGCTGGCATTTCCACCAATCTCGTCGTCAAGCTCATCTGCACACCAATCCCCTTCAGTTCATCCATTCTCCTTCTATCCACCCTCGTCCCACCTGCAATCCTCCTGACCCAATTGTTCTCACAAACCTGCAGCCTCTGTTGTTGTCCCTCTGTCAGTGCCACCGTCTCCAGACCGTAAAGGTAGGCCGGCGTTCCACAAGACATCCTTTCATTTTCCTTGAAATCTTTCTGTCTCCCATTACACCCTCCACCCTTCTCCACGCATTCGCACCCACCTGAACCCCCCTCCACACCTTATATAACAGATGTTAAACTATAGTGAGCCTTTTGACCCCCAACGCTAACCTTTGGTTTGTAGGCACCATCCATCGACCTACAGTCAGGTAAACCCTACTGCCACTGTAAATAATGAATGCATTGTTGATTATCTTTCAACCACCTCTACCAAGAATTAAGGAATAAAATGGCAAGTAACATGTTCATTGAGTAGGTAATGAGTAGTGATCAGAGCCTCACTACTTTCCCCAGCAGACACAGTATCTTGTCGTCAGCACTGGGTGTATCCCAGCCATGGTCATCACACCCTAATCCATGTAGGCCTAGTTTAAGGAAGACCCAATTCTTCAAAAACATGACAAGCATGGAGATATTTAGAAAAAGTAGCATTATTCTGGTTAATCCCCGTTACACAACTATCCCGCCACCCCCCCACCCCCCCAACCCACATGTCTTGAGGGTGACCGCACAATCAAAAGTGCATTGAAAAGAGTATAAGAACGATGACCCACATGAACACCCCGAAGACCGTGCCGATAACATTGGTCCAAAAGGCCGCTCTCGAATAGGTCTGCCATTCTCCAGAATCCCGGTTCGAGATGATCTTGGGAAGAAAAGAGAAACACGTGTTCATGGAAATCAAGTCTTTGACGGGGCCAAAGTCGAGGAATAAGTTCGTAGCCTCACAAAGAATACAGAATAAACAAGCATTCTGAGTATTGCGCTGCAATACATGTCCCCTACCGGCAGTCTGTCGTCCGGAAAACTGTTGGGGAAATTATCAAGGGTTATTTACCCACAGGTTCTGAATCGTTCCCAATCGCTAATTACCTCAGGACAGGCTCACCTGTGATTCGCACTCGGGACTTCGATGTATACACCTTGCAGACAGGTCAGCAGAAGCACGAGAAAATAAATTGTTGATAAAGAACCTTTCGAGTCGCAAAATATCAGTAATTTATTATATTTTCTGGTTCACGATCAATGATCGATGTGTATATATATATATATATATATATATATATATATATATATATATATATATATATATATATATATATATATATATATGTTGTTCGGCTTGGCTCCGCACCTCCCGAAAGTGCGCGCTGTGTTGTGCTGTTGACGTTGACGAGACGAGGCTGAGGGTGCACGGTGCGGCTTGAGGAGAACTCGAGAATAAACAAGAGATATCCATTTTTTTAATATTTTCGTTTAATTAACGATATCTGCCAAACCACGCGCCCTATCGCAAATTCCAAAATGACATTTTAGTAGACTGACATGCTGAACAGATCTGTGAAGTTTCCCCTCGATTGGATCAAAAATGAGGGAGGGGCTCGGTTTTAAAGGTTCATGCGTAAAAACGCCATAACTCTGAAACCATGTGACGCATGACGTCATGCTCGCTGACGTTTTTGTTCGTCATGGGTATGCGATGCTGCCTGCGAAGTTTGGCCTCGATCTGTTCAGCCGTTGCAGAGAAAAAGGGGTTTTCATGTTTTCACGAAACACAATATGGCGGCCGAACCACGTGACCTGTGATGTCATAATTACCATTAAAATATTCTACAGACCGAGTCCCTCCTACGGTGAAAAATTTGATCTCAATCGGTCCTATTATTGCGGAGAAAATATTTTTTTAAGGAAATTAAAACTTAAAATGGCACTGAGTTAAGGATCAGCAGAATTCCCAAAGTTCAAAGTGCCATAACTATGTCAAAAATGATCGAAAGGTCGTGAAGTTCGAACTTGATCTGTAACTTATCATGAGGAAACCATGTGCCAAGTTTGAAATCATTAGCTTTAAGAGTTTAGAAAAAAAAGTCCGGAAAACTGTTCTTTGCATGACGGACTGACAGACTGACGGACGGACTGCCGGACTGACAGACGGAGGGACGGACAGACTGACGGACTGACAGACGGACAGACGGAGGGACGGCGTGCAAACCTACAGCCCCCCACGGTGTACACCGGTAGGGGACTAATAACACAGATAGTTGTAAAGTGACTACATTTTTAAGGTCATGACGTCAGCTGGCTGCTGGGTAACTAAACACACCCCTGCCAACGGAATTACTGATCACCATTTAAACCTTCAAGTCAAACCTATTGATGTTTATCTTTGAAAATATTAGGCCTCCTAGAACACAGGGAAACGTTTGTTGTGCACCGCTCCTTTCCTATGCCATCTCCAGGTGCTGCATGACGTCATTGCCGGGCACCGAAGGGGGCCCGGCGATGACGTGCGCTGAAAGGGAGTACTCAGTTTTCACTCCGGTTTCTTTCTTGTTTTATTGTTTGTTTGTCCGGGTGATATCTCAGCCATCCTTTGAGCGAGGAAGCTCAAATTTCGGCACAATAGTGAGCAAGTGCTTTGGCTGTAAAGGCTATTTTTTATTTATTGATGATTGAATAAATCGATTAATTTTTTAATTATTCGATTAATTAGTTAATTTGTTTTTCTTTAAGTTACAGATTCGGATGAAACGGTGGTGGTTTAGCTATTACATTAGCCAATTGATTAAGTATTTAATTATTTTATAATTATTATTTATTTATTTTCATTATTAATCATTTATTTATTTTCTTTCTCAACTGGGCAATATCTCAGGCACCTTTTGAGCTAGGAAGCTGATATTTGGACACAACAGTGACCAAGTGATGTAGCTATAAAGGATATTTTTGATTAATCAATTAATCGATTAATTATTTAATTTTTTTGATTAATGGCATTTAATTATTTTTCAAAAAGTTACAGCTTCGGATGAAGCACGGGTGGTTTAGGTATGCTATTAGTATTAGCCAATTGATTAAGAAAATATTTTATGATCAATATTTATCGATTTTAATTATGCAATTAATCAATCAATTATTGCACACCTCTCCCACCCAATACAGTCTCTATGAGCTGCGCCCCGGCAATGCCGCGCTGAGGATATTTTTGTATTTGGCATGGGGGCAGTGTACTTTGAATGTATCTGTACTTGTAGGTGTTTGTTTTTAAAATTTGTCCCCTCCCCCTCCCCCAGCAATTTTTTTTTAATGGAACCAAAGAGTTCATTATCCCATTTAGAAAAAAAAAAATTCTTTCTGCACACTCAACACTCCAAATTTACAAATTTTCAAGCTGTATATTGGAGCCGGCTGGGACTTTCAGAATTAAATTTTGCATCAATACTGTAATATGAATAGAAAGTACATGAGATTGACCTAATTTTTCATTTTGACCTAATTTTTAATTTTGACCTAATTTTAAGGTCATGACGTAATTGTAGAATTTTTACATTTTTCACCATAACTCGCCTAAACTTTGTCCGAGCGGAACAAAATGATGTCTCTGCATAGTGTAGGGAAAGGCACATGTAAAGCTAATATACATCATACCCCTCACGGTTAAAGATCAAGGTTTTACACTCCTTGGAGTACTGGAACCACCATTTAGGATTTTTTCTCCCTTTTTAAAGTAAATGTCCAAGGACTTTCAGAATATTTTTTTGCATCATTAATAGGAATAAATAGTTATTCGGATTAACATAATGTTTTGACCTTGACCTAATTTGAGGTCATGACCCAATTATAGGCATGTTGCTATTTTTCACCATAACTCCACTCAGGGCTGTCCAAGAAGAACGAAATTGGCCTATCTAGATAACCTAGAGCAAGTTGCATTTATGTTGAAGTAACATCATACCCCATCCCCTCCATGTAGGGGACTAATAAATCTAAAGTGAAAACACGAAGTGTAAATAAAGATAAATGTGACCTGAGAAGCCCCCTTAACCAAATATATCTTAATCAAATTAATCAAATAGTTAATCAAATCAAACAAACAAAGTATTAATACAAAATACAAACACAAAATATTAAATTAAGTTAAACAAATCAAATTAAATAGTTAATCAAATATCGGTCCCCGTCCGAAATGCCCCTTTAAGTGTGAGGTCATCAATGTGGATATTCTGTAACCTTTGATGGAATGTCGATATTTACTCAGGTATGAAGTAAGATTGTCTGCCAGACTTCATTTCCAACTTTGTTTTGCTTGCCTGTATCTCACGTTTGTACCTTACTCCTACCACAAGCCCATAAACACACTTGGAACGTGCTCGTGCCACATCATTATCCTGTGCTCACGAAGCAAAATGCAGGGTTAAGCATTCAGTTGCGTATGTGTGCCGTACGTGTCTGCATGAAAAAAATTCATTTTCTTGGCAACTGTTAGTCTGATTGACACAAAATTTTACCATAGAAGCGCCACCGCCTGTATAACTTTTTTTATTCATAACTATGACGTCATAGGTTACGTGGTACGGACGCCATCTTGGAAAAAAGTTACACCTCTATATCTCCCAAACCACTCAATGGAAAAAATTGAAACATGGCTCATTATCAAGTACTCACCATGGGGAATTAAGATATGTTGATAGTGATGTCATCGGTGACTTAATTATGATGTTGTAGCGGTTCCCGCTGAAGGTACACAATCGCCTTGCACCTGCCAGGACGCGGCCAGGGCGCGATCGCCATGCCGGGCTCGTCCGGACGGGCCCAGACGCGCCTCTCCTGGGCATGCCCGGACTCGCTGTTCCCGGGCACGCCCGAACCTCCCGGGCACGCCCGGTCTCATCTTTCCCGGGCTCGCCCAGAGCGCCCGGGCACGCCCAGCCTCGACTTGCCAGGCCACGTCCAGGACGCCCGGGCATGTCCAGACTCGCCTTTCCAGGGCTCGCCCAGAGCGTCTGGGCATGCCCGCTCTCACCTTTCAAGGGCTCGCCCAGAGCGCTCGGGCACGCCCAGCCTCGACTTGCCAGGCCACGTTCAGGACGCCCGGGCATGTCCAGACTCGCCTTTCCAGGACTCGCCCTTGACACCCGGGCATGCCCGGTCTCGGTTTTCCCGGGCAAACGCCCCGGCATAAATGTGTATATATATTGCTGCCCGATAAACGGGCTTGTGAGAATACCTGAGCTGTTTTGTTTCATTAAAGCAACTCGGACGAATTCCATCTTTGGTCGCGTCAATTCTTTCGACTCACGTTGGAGGGCAGCTCCTTCATTGGTGACCTACCGACATGGACACGGCAGTGACTCTTAAACTGCCTACCTTCTGGGAGGCTCACGCGGCTGTTTGGTTCGCCCAGGCGGACTCCCAGTTCGCCCTGCGAGGCATCACCGCGGACGACACCCGCTTCCACCACGTCGTGGCAGCGCTCGGTTCCGCCACCGCGGCCCGCGCCCTGAGCCTCCTCGAGCACCCGCCGGCTGCTGACAAGTATGACGCGCTGAAGACGCTCCTCCTCGACGCTTTTGCCCTCTCACCGGCGGCACGCGCACGGCGCCTGCTCGACCTGCCCGAGCTCGGCGACACGCGCCCGTCCGAGCGCATGGACTATATGCTCTCGTTGCTCGGTGAGCACTCTCCGGATTTTCTGTTCCGCAAGCTGTTCCTTCGCCAGCTGCCTCACCCGGTACGCCTCGCCCTGGCTGGCACGTCGATCACCGATCCCCGCGCCCTCGCCAGGGAAGCCGATAAGATCTCCTAGGCGGGCCAACACATCGGCGCGGCTACCTGGAGCCTGCCGCCATCCGAGGCGAAGCCCACGATGCCTGAGCGCCCTGCGCGGTTGGAGGCCGAACTGCCGGTGCAACTGGCGGCCGACACGCCGTGCCGACTGCTTCCGACACGACGGCCGGGGCCTCCACCTGACCAGGCGTGGTGTTATTACCACGCCAGGTTCGGACACAAGGCTCGGACGTGCCGACCCCCGTTCACTTTCAGCAAGTCGGGAAACGGCCGGGCCGGCGTTCATTCCCAGCCATGAGCGCCGGCCACTCGGGCAACTTGCTTTTTATTCGGGACAAAGCGTCCGGGCGGCGTTTCCTTTGTGGCACCGGCGCCCAACTGAGCGTCATACCCGCATCCGAGCAGGACAGGCGGGACTCCGTTTGCGGCCCCTCTTTGTTCGCTGCTAATGGCTCGGCCATACGCACTTTCGGCCCGCGCGACGTCACCCTCTGCTTCGGCAGCCAGCGCTTTCAGTGGACCTTTGTGACCGTCTGCGTCCCCATGGCTTTGCTGTGCGCCGACTTTCTCTGCGCGCACGGGCTGCTGGTCGACGTCAAACGACGTCGCCTTGTCCACGCCGAGACCTTCAGCTCCCTGGCGTGCACGATGAGCAGCTGTGCACCGACCGAACTGGCGTGCGCCCTCCCGACGGCGAACGAGTTCGCTCGCCTCCTCGCGGAATTCCCGGCCCTCACGCGGCCGACGTTTTCGGCCGTCGCAGTGCGGCATGGGATCGAGCACCACATACCCACTACGGGCCCGCCGGTCTAAGCCAGGGCCCGCCGCCTCGACCCGGCCAAGCTCGCCGTGGCAAAGGCCGAGTTCAACGCGTTGGAGCACCTCGGCATCGTGCGGCGCTCCAATAGCGCGTGGGCCTCACCACTGCACATCGTGCCAAAGCCAGGGGGCGGATGGCGCCCGTGTGGCGACTACCGCCGCCTCAACGACGCTACCACCCCCGACAGGTACCCGATCCTGCACATCCAGGACTTTTCCGCCCGTTTGGCGGGACGGGTCATATTTTCCAAAATTGACCTGATACGGGGATACCACCAGGTACCTGTCCGGGCAGCCGACGTCCCGAAGACGGCCGTCATCACGCCGTTCTGCCTGTTCGAATTTTTGAGGATGCCGTTTGGCCTCAAGAACGCGGCCCAGGCGTTCCAGTGCTTAATGGACGGCGTGCTGCGCGACCTGCCATTTCTTTTCGTCTATCTGGACGACATCCTCGTCACCAGCACGTCCCGCGCCGAGCACCTCCTCCACCTCCGAACACTGTCCGGTCACCTCAGCGTGCACGGCTTAATTGTCAACCCGGCCAAATGCCACTTCGGCATGACGACCGTTGACTTTTTGGGCCACCGCATCACCAAGACCGGGGCCGTGCCGCTGCCGACCAAGGTCGAGGCCATCACCACGTTCCCGCATCCCCGTTCCATCAAGGCCCTACAAGAGTTCCTCGGCATGGTGAATTTTTATCACCGATTCGTGCCCCGCGCTGCTCAGCTCATGCGGCCCCTTTACGAGGCCCTCCGGGGCAAGCCGGCCAAGCATGACATCGTTTGGTCTGCGGCCATGGACGCGGCCTTCGCGAGCGCAAAACGGGTCCTCGCCGACGCAACGCTGCTGGCTCACCCGGTGCTCAACGCGCCCATCGCCCTCACTACGGACGCCTCCAACTACGCGGTGGGCGCCGTCCATGAACAATGGGTGGACGGGGTTTGGCAGCCACTCACTTTTTTCAGCCGGCAACTCCGGCCGAACGAGTTAAAATACAGCACGTTCGACCGCGAGCTGCTCGGTCTATTCCTGGCCGTTCGCCATTTCCGACACCTCCTGGAGGGCCGCCCGTTCACGGCTTTCGTCGACTACAAGCCGTTGGTCTACGCCATGGACAAAGTCACGGAGCCGTGGTCGGCCCGCCAGCAGCGCCACCTCTCCGCCGTGTCGGAATTCACCACGGACATCCGGCACGTCGCCGGCAAAGACAACGCCGTGGCCGACTGTCTTTCTCGGGCCAGCGCGAACGCGGTCCACCTCGGCGTGGACTTCGCACTCATGGCGGCCGACCAGACCACCGAAACCTCGGTGCAGGCCCTCCGGGCGGCGGACACGGGCCTCCGCCTGGCCGACAACCCCTTCGCGGGCACCGTCCTGCTCTGCGACGTCTCCCAGGGCCAGCCTCGCCCCATCGTGCCCGTTTCCTGGCAGCGCCGCATCTTCACCTCCATCCACGGCCTTTCTCACCTGGGCCGGAAAGCTTCTCAGAAGCTGGTGTCGGCGCGTTTCGTCTGGCACGGCCTTCGACGGAACGTCCGCGACTGGGCCAACGCCTGCACGGCCTGCCAGCGGGCCAAGGTGCACCGCCACACCCAGGCCCCGCTAGCACCTTTCACCGTGCCTGCACGGCATTTCGACCACGTCCACGTGGACCTGGTGGGTCCCCTGCCCCCATCGCGGGGGTTCACCCACCTGCTCACCATGGTGGACAGGACCACCAGGTGGCCGGAGGCCGTGCCCCTCACCTCCACCACCACCGCTGACGTGGTGCAGGCGTTCATCGCCACCTGGGTCGCGCGCTTCGGCGCACCAGCGGACATCTCCTCCGACCGCGGCCCACAGTTCACGTCCGAACTTTGGGGCACAGTCGTCCGCTCGTTGGAGGTCACGCTGCACCGCACCATGGCCTACCACCCCCAAGCCAACGGATTGTGCGAGCGGTTTCACCGCTCCATGAAGGCCGCACTCATGGCCGGCCTTCAGGACGACGGTTGGACCGACCGGCTGCCGTGGGTCCTTTTGGGCCTCCGCATGGCCCCCAAGGAGGACCTCCGGGCGTCCGCCGCCGAGCTCGTCTACGGCCAGCTGCTCCGCGTCCCGGGCGAGTTCGTGCCTGACGCTACCAGTCCCTGGTCCGCCGCACACCAGCGCTCAGACCTCCAGGAGGCCGCCCGACGATTTGCCCCCGTGCCAACGTCCCGCCATGGTGGCCCCCAGTCCTACGTCCCCCCGGCGCTTCGCACAGCGGAGTACGTCTTTGTGCATCATGACGCGCACCGGGGGCCACTCCGGCCGCCGTACGACGGGCCCTTCCGGGTCCTGCGACGGGGCGACAAGTCCTTCATCGTCGACGTCGGCGGCCGGTCGGACCGGATCTCTGTGGACCGCCTCAAACCGGCGCACGTGGACATCGACCGACCACCACGGTTGGCCGTTCCTCCGCGGCGAGGCCGCCCCCCATCCACAGTTCCCCCCACTCGACCACCCACCACCAGATCGGATCCTCCCCCCCACGACCCTCCAGGGGCCGCTTCGGCCGGGTCATCCGGACCCCCCTTAAATTGACCCTGCCGGTGCAGGTCGATTCTGGAGGGGCGTGTGTAGCGGTTCCCGCTGAATGTACACAATCGCCTTGCACCTGCCAGGACGCGGCCAGGGTGCGATCGCCATGCCGGGCTCGTCCGGACGGGCCCAGACGCGCCTCTCCTGGGCATGCCCGGACTCGCTGTTCCCGGGCACGCCCGAACCTCCCGGGCACACCCGGTCTCCTCTTTCCCGGGCTCGCCCAGAGCGCCCGGGCACGCCCAGCCTCGACTTGCCAGGCCGCGTCCAGGACGCCCGGGCATGTCCAGACTCGCCTTTCCAGGGCTCGCCCAGAGCGTCCGGGCATGCCCGCTCTCGCCTTTCCAGGGCTCGCCCAGAGCGCTCGGGCACGCCCAGCCTCGACTTGCCAGGCCGCGTCCAGGACGCCCGGGCATGTCCAGACTCGCCTTTCCAGGACTCGCCCTTGACACCCGGGCATGCCCAGTCTCGGTTTTCCCGGGAAACGCCCCGGCATAAATGTGTATATATATTGCTGCCCGATAAATGGGCTTGTGAGAATACCTGAGCTGTTTTGTTTCATTAAAGCAACTCGGACGAATTCCGTCTTTGGTCGCGTCAATTCTTTCGACTCGCGTTGGAGGGCAGCTCCTTCAATATCATAATTCGACAAGTACAAGGCTTGATCTGATCAGTATAAATAAAACAAAAATTCCTTTGCAACTGTCAGACAGATGGACACGAAATTTTCAGAATATGTGCAGCTCCTCCTTTAGAATTTTTTAATGATAATTATGACGTCATAGGTCACGTGGTACAGACGCCATCTTGGAAAAACTGAAAAATGTTGCACCTCTATTTCTCCAAAACCGCTTGGTTTTGGCTCATTGCAAAGAACTCCATATGGGGAATAGGTGTTGTTAACGACGGTCATTGGTGCCATAATTATGACGTCATAATTCGACAGGGACAACGCTTAGTCTGATCAGTTTGAAATGTATTGGGCGTGATCTATGCAACAATTATATTAGAGGATATAAATTTATGATGTCATCGCTCACGTGGTCTGGCAGCCACATTGGATCAAAGAAAAAAATGTTCAAAAACAGAAGAGTTGAGTCACAAGTTGACTGCGCAGGGTAAGTATTCTATGAATACCATCTAGTTTTAATGTTGGAAACTAGAAATCTGATTTGAATCTTTTACAAGTAACTCTTGGAATAACTTCCTGAGGATATGGAGCTGTGAGACAGTTTAGATCACGTGGGTTTTGGTTTGATGATTTGTTTTGGTTTTGGTCCTGCTTTTGTATCCTACAGGCTACAGGTATAAGAAATCGATTGTGGTTTGAGGGACTATAGGGTCCTCCATTGTGGATGGAGGCTAGCTCGAGCGACACTCGGTAGAGCGCATACCTCCGCCAGGCTGAACAGTTTATGTTTTGTATCCCACTGATAGGCCGGATCTGGATTCGGACCTGAACCAAAATCTAATCGGCTTGTTCTTGTCACCTAACCAACTCATTCACTTAGTTTAGTTATGTCATCCATACTTTTTAAAATATCATATTATTTATCGCTTTTCGCCATATCTCTCATTGGTGAAGAAACACTTATAAATTAAATAACTCTCGTATCCAAATCCATATTCAGATCTTCACCAAAATCTAATCGATTAGTCCCTGTGACACACCCAACCTCTCCACCAAGTTTTGTCCGAATCCGTCCACAACCTTTTGAGATATCCTGATATGTATCGTTTTTGGCCCGATCTCCCAATGGTGAAGAATCATTTAAAAATTCTACTAGCCGGATCCGGATCCGGATCTTCACCAAAATCGAATCATTTCGTCCGTGTCACATACTCTACATCTCTGCCAAATCTCGTCTGAATTTGTCCACAACTTTTTGAGATATCTTGTTCACAAACAGACAGGATTGAAAACATAACTTCCATCCACCTTTGGTGGCGGAGGTAAATATATTGCGGTTTTCAGCTACACTTTAGGGTTGTGCAGGTAATAAAGATGTCGCATTATTTTGGGTCCTACAGCTAAAGGAAAGATATTTGGGGTTGTGGGACTGGGTTTCTACAGGTACGAGAAATATATTGTGGTTTGAGGCATGCTTTAGGGTTTTGCAGGAGAGTAAAGATATTGCGAATTGAGGGACACCTTCTGGTCCTACAGGTATAGGAAAAATTTAGATTTTAAAGGACGAGGTTCTTGCACGTATAGAAAATATATTTGGGTTGGAGGCATGTGTTAGGGTTTTACAACATGAAATCATTCAAGGCAGGCTGTCCTACTAAATATATTGTTGTTTGAGACATTCCTTAGGGTCCCACAGGTAAGAATCATAATGGGGACGCTTTATGGTTCAACAGGAGGTAAACATATTTAGTTTCAGGAGTGCGATTTCGCAACCTAATTTTCTGTTT
Organism: Myxine glutinosa; assembly: GCF_964187855.1. NCBI lineage: Eukaryota > Metazoa > Chordata > Myxini > Myxiniformes > Myxinidae > Myxine > Myxine glutinosa. The sequence goes on along the minus strand of NC_136265.1, from coordinate 140,158,459 downwards.
TTAACCATCCCCATAAAAGAAGAACTAGGATTTAAAATAGGGTCTGGGGAGGAGAGGTCCACTTGCCAAAAAACAGCACTAGTTCAAAAACTTGAGCGATAATTCATGAGCGGGCAAAACTCTTTTTTTTTTCTTTTTTTTTGTATACAAGATCGAGGCTCGTGAAAGAGCTAACATCAATCACAAAAAAGGACAAACGGACACACAAACCATACAATAAAGGGAGCGGGAGACAAGATGGGGAGAGAGAGGGAAGCACACAAGTACAACAGCAGTGAACAGGGACATCGGGAGATCTGTGGGAGGGAGAGGGCTTGGGGGGAGGAGGCACGGGAAGGCGCGGGAGGGTGGGAAAGGTATAAAACACATGGACACTGCTAGAACTTCCAGGAAAAAAAGAAGTCGGGATTTCAAAAAAAAAAAGTTGAATGTATAATAAAATTAATATCTTAAATATTAAAAATAATAATAATAATAAATATATAATCTTAATAATAGTAAAATATAAAAATAAAATAAAATATAGGTATAATAATAATATAATAATAAATAATAATATAATAATAAATAATAAAATAATCTTACTATAATTCACCAAATATCCGTCCGTCCATTACCAGGTACCGCAAAAACGGCTGAACCGATCGCAACGATATTTGGGTGGGTATTCCTCGGACCCTGGAGTAAAATAGGCTATATTGTTTTTGCAATTTTTACAATTTTCCAATTTTCCAGTTTTTCCAAACACGATGGAAGAATATTTACCGATATGAACAGTGATGTGGCTTTTATTGAAATTCTACAAATATTGTTGAGATTTTGATGAGAATTACGAACCTGCAGCGAATGCGGAAGTGGACAGATGACGGCAATGTGTGGGTTTGATAATATCCCAATACAACCATCATTCAATCATAATGTTTAATCGTTAAATGTTAATCGTGTTAATTGTTTTGTTAAAGTATCAATTGATGATTGGAATTGAGTGAATACAATTACGATTTTGAATTTGTAATTGTATTCACCCAACCGTAAGGAACTTCACATCAGGATTTAAATATTTGTTTATGTCACGAATGTTGTTAAAAGTTTATTTTTTATATTAATGTTATTTCATTTGTGATTGGAGTTATGCTGTTTGGAATGAAAAGAGAGATATCGAGTTCAAGTGAATGACGAAATGCCGTGATGGTTTCGACTTTCTAAACGTGAAATTCACGGATCGCCATATGCAGATTCGCCATTGACTGGGTATGGAACAAATGTACCCGTTTGTTTGCGAACAAGTACGTTTTCCATGGAAGTCCTTCACGAACTTGCTGTCCATGTCTGACGTGTGACTGAAGGTGCTACAGGAATGTGGAATCTATTGGTTTCATGCTTTCGTATTCGCCGTATCTGCATTGCCTGTTTGCTTCTGGCCTCCCACCCGTGCGTAGCACGTGTACCTCACTAGTAATAATAATATCATTTTATAGAATAAAATAAGAGTAATAATAATATAATAAAATAATAATAGTAATAATATAATAATAATAATAATAATAATAATATAATAATAATAATAATAATAATAATAATAATAATAATAAAATCTTAAATGTAGGTATAAGTTTAGAATTTCCTGAAAATAGGTCTAGGTGAAGGGTGGGAGGGGATATTTCAGCCCCTTTGGATCCAAAGTCAAATTCCCACATAGTTGTCCACAATTTGACTAACACTTTAAACAAATGTTATGTTTGAAGCTTCTCGTCCGGAAAAATACAAATCCCTTTTCCAAAGTATTTTTTATCTACCAACCGGACACAATGGCGATGAGGTTCAATGTGATGTTCCTTTTTGTGGCTTAAATTTTGTTCTTCCATGAGCCTCAACATTGTATATATATATATATATATATATATATATATATATATATATATATATATATATATATATATATATATATATATATATATATATACGGAAATATTATTAGTTCGAAAAAAACGTTCCAAACTCACCATAACCGAGAAGACCAGGGCCAGAGCACCACAGATGACGTTACAGAAAATTAGGTCCAGGATAGACCACACCACGTAGTCCTTCACAGGTTCTTGTGGAATCCTCTGATGATGCTGAGAGTTTGGAATGGGTTGTACGGTTTGATTGACAAATGGACCCTGGTAACCAGGAGGAGGTCCGGCATGTGGGTATTGTCCGTAAGACCCAGGATAAGCGCCTGGAGGAGGAGGGGTTAAAGGATAGCTCCCAGGCACTGAGGGCTCTTGGTAACCAGGAGCCCATTCCTGTCCAGCCACATAAGGGGCCGCTACATACGGAGGAGGTTCAAAGTTTTCTGCAAGTTTCCCTTCGGCCTGCGGGTTCATGGTTGCTCACACAATGGCGTGGGCTTGACAGCAAAGGTGTATTATTTGGTTATCCAACCTCACTCATGACGTACAATTGTGTGCAGTAGCCATGGATACCAGCCACGATAAAGAGTGTCAACACAAGCTCAGTTGTAGAAGGTTTTAACATTCATGTTTTATTGTGAAAATGACTTTGTTTGGAGTCGAAATTACCTGTTTGATCCTCCATGGTGTGTTTTTAGACTTGGTACCGTATAATACTTTGTTGTTAGGAAATTGATCTTCATATTTAACAACAAACCAGCTCAAACAGCCCATAACGTGGTTCTAAATATACTAACAACCAAAGTTGTCCAGATCTTTTTGGAGCACTTTGTGTATGACATGGGGGAAGTAGGCAGACCTGTTCACCGGTTGCCCAGGTTTGATTCGGAAGCGTCATGTCAAAACGACCATGACAGTCTCTCGTCCCAGAGACCTCCTGTAGGATTCTGACTCCAGAGCTGCGTTACCATACAGATTGAGGTCGTTGGTACGATCGAGTGTCGTGCCAATAGGCAGTCACGTGACAGATCTTATCTTCGGCCGTTCAATTGAATCACCTGACGTGATCATGTCGAATCAATAAATCTGCCTTTAGCAGGATAGAGCTACCAGATGAAACCGTCGCAAGCAATCAGGATGAGCGAGAAACCAGGTCATGTTCAACAAGTGTATTGGTGCAAAACAAAAGCATGTACAGTGCCCTCAGAAAGTATTCACACCCCTTGACTTTTTCAAATTTTGTTATGTTACAGCCTGAATTTAAAATGGATTAAATTCAGATTTGTTGACACTGATCTACACATAATACCACATAATGTCAAAGTCGAATTTTTTTTTTTTTTTTACAAAGTAATTAGAAATGAGAAGCTGAAATGTCTCAAGTCAATAAGTATTCAACCCCTTTGCTATGACACTCCAAATTGAGCTCAGGTACATCAAATTTCCTTTAATCATCCTTGAGATGCCTCTACAACTTCAATGGAGTCCATCAGTGGCCAATTCAATTGATTGGACATGGTTTAGAAAGAAACACACCTTTCTTTACAAGGTCCCAAATTTGACCGTGCATGTCAGAGCAGAAACTCTACCATGAAGTCCAAGGAACTGTCCGTAGAACTCCGAGATAGATATTTTAAAAATTATAGAGTGTTGAAAGTTCCCAAGAGTAGAGTGAGCTCCATCATTAGGAAATTTAAAGAATATGAAACTACCCAGACTCTTCCTAGAGCTGGCCGTCCGACCAAACTGAGCAAATGGGCAAGAAGGGACTTGGTCAGGGAGGTGACCAAGAACCCAATGACCCCTCTGACAGAACTACAGAGTTCCTTGGCTGAGATGAGAGAACATGCCGGAAGGAAAAGAACAACAGTCTCTGCAGCACTTCACAAATCTAGGCTTTATGGGAGAGTGGCCAGATGGAAGCCACTCCTGAGAAAAAGGCACGACAGCATGCCTGGAGTTTGGCACGTGAAAGACTGAGAACATGAGGCAAAAAATTCTGTGGTCTGATGAGACAAAAATTGAACTCTACGGGCCTGAATGCAAAGTGCTACGTCTGGAGGAAACTGAGCACAGCTCATCACCCATCTAACACCATCCCTACCATGAATCGTGGTTGTGGCAGCATCATGCTATGGGGATGCTTTTCAGCGGCAGGGACTGGCACACTTGTAAGGATACAGGAAATAATTAATTGAGTCAAATACAGGCAAATCCTTGAGGAGAATCTGCTTCAGAGTGCAAAAGACCTTCGACTGCGGCGAAGATTTACGTTCCAACAGGACAATGATCCCAAGCATACAGCCGAAGCACCACTGGAATGGTTTCAGAACAAGAACGTGAAAGTTCTTGAGTGGCCCAGCCACTTGAATCCCATGGAGAATCTGTGGAAAGACTTGAAGATTTCTGTTCACCGATGATCCCCATCCAACTTGACAGAGCTTGAGCAAACCTGCAAGGAAGAATAGGAGAATCTCCCCAAATCTAGATGTCCAAAGCTGATACAGACATACCCAATAAGGCTCAAAGCTGTTATCGCTGCCAAAGGCGCTTCTACAAAGTATTGACTCAGGGCGTTGAATACGAAAGTAGATTAGATGTTTCTGTATTTCATTTTTTATTTTGTAAACATTTATAAAAAAAGAATTCCACTTTGACATTATGAGGTATTATGTGTAAATCAGTTAGCCTGTTGTTGGCTTAGCGGTTAGGGTGCCGGCTTGGGATCCTAGGATCCTGGGTCTGAATCCCCATTGATCGCTGAATTAACGCCTGGGGGTTGACTCAGCCTGTCATCTTTCCGAGGTCGCCAAATTCAGTACCAGTTCACTGGTAATTTCCTGTGTGTTGCAAGAGGCAACTAACAGGGTTGGTGGGAGGAAGAGCATCCGACCATAAAACATTGCTTCAAAAAGGGGACCACGGTGCCTGAAAAAGGACCAACCACTGCTCTGTGGGGGGAAAATGGCCTCTCTCTCTCTCTCTCTCTCTCTCTCTCTCTCTCTCTCTCTCTCTCTGTCGCCACCTACTGGCTGTCGGTGCGCTGGGTGCGGTGTCATGGCGTCTGCTCGCTTCGTGTCGTGAGTGCTCTGTCTTGGCTGTTTTTCCACACCCACCCCCCCCCCCCCCCCCATTTCGCTCCTTCGTGTGCTTGTTTCTATTTGTAAAGCTTCCCTGTGTTTCCCCTTCTATGTTGAGACGAGAGAGAGAGCCATAGAGCACACTTATCGTGCAGGTTAAGGTAATCGCCGTTTTTGGGCGGTTCCCTGTTGTTTTTTCCCCCGACTTATTTTCTTCACTTCAAACCTTTTTTTCTCGCTTATATTTCCTTAGTTTGTTTTTTTAACGCTCCCTTTCCCTAAGCTGGGAAAGTCGGAGTGCATTACTAACTTCTTCTTCCCGAGCTGGGAGGACGAGGTCGAGCCTCGTGTGTCCAAACATGGCGGCTGCTCACTCGCAGCGATATGCAGCGTTTGAGCAATTATCACGCGAGCATGGCATTGCGTGTTCTCCACCCGAGGGTATTACAGTCGAAGCTATTGTTCTCGCGATCGGGAACATGATCGGGTTTGATAAGGTACGTGCGGCGTCGCGTATGAACAAACGGGTTATCGTGTTTGTGTCCGATGTAGAGCACATTGCTCTCATCGTACAACAAGGTTTGTCCCTCGACTCTGGACACTTTGTTATGGTTTATCCCTTGGATACTCCTGCTCAGAAAGTGGTTATTTCAAATGCACCACCATTTCTCGATACCGATACAATCCTTGCAGCGCTGCAGCGATATGGGCAATGTGTGTCCCCATTAATAATGCTCCCTTTGGGCTGTAAGGATGAACGTGTCAGTCACGTGATGAGTTTCCGTAGGCAGGTCTTTATGGTTCTCAAAAAGGAATATCCCTCCTTGAATGTTGCTTTAAAATTCACGACAAATGGCCGCGATTATCAAGTATACATCACCACCGACACCCTAAAGTGCTTTGGTTGTGGTGCAGTGGGACACATGAAACGGTTTTGCCGCAATCAGAAGGAACAGCCTAACATGGTCGAAACGGGAAACAATGACTCGCAGATTAATGTTAACGTTTCCTGCTCGACAAATGTGCAGGATAAACCAGGTAAACAAGTGGACACGCCCCCTCCCGTTGAACCAATGGACAGCGCAAATGAGGGGTTTGTCACCGTTTCCAAAGTAAAAAAACGTAAATCGGCTGTAAGAAGTGCGTCACCTTCTGGGAAAAGGCAAATCAGTGAAAACTCCATCACTGGATTTCAATGTGAAAACAGGTTTGCCTTATTGGAGGAAAAGGACACCTCCACTAGTACAAACATCATCAAGGAAAAAGTGGATTCTAACTTTCCAATCCCAGTGAGTGTCGCTGATCCTTCAGACAGTGTCATCTCACACGAGGACGTTCATTGTGCAGCTTCCTCCTGTCAATCGCAAGAGGAGGAAAAGCACTTAAAATCTCCCCCTAAAAAAGGAATAAATGAGGAAAATAAGGGCACAGAGAGAATAAAAGAGGATAATTTAAATCCACTGGAGGAGAGTGACATCCATGAACCGAGCATGGTGGTCATGTCACAAACATGCTTGGAGCCCCCCACCTCGCATCCCGAAGAAGCTTCAAATGTGACTCCGGCACAAAACGTTCCTGAAGAAGTTTACTCTATTGAAACTGAGCAATCATGTGATGTGCGCCAGGAAGCTGAAACACCAATTGATTCCCCATATGAGGAATCTGATGGTGAGGGTCAAGAGGAGTCACTCTCAGATTCTAAAGGCTGTAAACAGCCCTTCGGATGACGAGCTTCAGGACTTTTTGAGAGATTCCTATCGGAAAAGGAACATTGAACTGAAAGATCATTTCCCTGATCTGCAGGTGTTGATTTTTAAATTGAAGGAAATTGTGCATAACCCTGACACTCCAAATTTCACTGATGCTCAGAAGCACCGGCTAAGAAAAATGATCCAGAAAGCTCGGCAGGAGCTTCGTAAATGAGGTCCCTATGGGTTTTTTGATCTATTTAGTTATTTATCTTCTTTCTTTTTCCGAAAGAATGAGAGTTTTGGTAGTCTAAACATTAACGGTGGTGTTAGTTTAGAACGCAAAGTTCAGGTAAAAGATCTGACCCGGCGTTTGCACCTGGATGTCTTGTTACTGCAAGAAACGCATGGAGATCTGAATGGCCAAGCCCAATGGAGAAGGCTAATGAAGGGCCAGTGGTTCTTCAGTGATATCAATTGTCTCACTGCTGGAATTGCTTTCTTTGTCTCCTCCTCATTAACACTCACACAAGTTCAATATAATGAAATAATTCCCGGACATCTGGCTTGTCTTCAATTCACTGCCAATAATCAAATCTTTGTTTTTGTAAACATATATGCCCCCTGTAAGAATGCTGAAAGGCAAAACTTCTTTCTAAAGCTAGAGGATCTTCTGAGTACAATTGACTTAAATTGCTCTTTTATAATGAGTGGCGACTTCAACTGCACTCTTGACCCTGCGTTAGATAGAAACAGTGCGGAGCCACATCCTAGATCTGCCAAACCTTTGGAGAAAATCATCAAGACGACGGGATTAATAGATGTCTGGCGTATTCAGCACCATATGCAACGGCAGTTTACTTGGTCTAGATGTACGTCTCAAATGCACACACTAGCCAGGTTAGACAGAATTTATGTCAATACTGTAATGCTTGACAAGATATTGAAATCTGATATCGTGCCTTCTCTTTTTTCTGATCACCTGGCTGTAACCTTGTCCTTTAAGCTTGCTCTGCAGCAACATGGCAGCCCATATTGGAAGTTCAATGTCATGTTGCTGGAAAATGCTGCTTTTTGTGAAGCTTTCAAAGTGTTTTGGATTAGCCTCAAAGAAAGAAAGAATAATTTTGATAACCCGATATTGTGGTGGGACTACGCAAAGGCGCAGATCGCTGTCTTTTGCCAACAGTTTAATTACTTCTCTTCTTTCAGTGTAAAAAGGGAGAGGTTCACACTAGAAAAGGAAATAATGAAGTTGCAAACTGATGTGGCAAATAGCCCCAATAGAACAAATAATCATTTGCTTATGGAAAAGAAGACTCTACTAAACAGCCTGGTCGAATACCAAGCAAAAGGTGCAATGGTCCGTCTACGGATGGATCAGCTATATAATTTAGATGCACCGACCAAATTTTTTTCCCATTTTGATAAAAAGACTACCAATCAAAGGCAAATTGAAACCTTAAAGCTCTCAACTGGTAACACTGTGACGTCACAAGATAATATAAAGAGGGAGGTCTATAACTTCTTTTCAGATCTGTTTATGGCAAATGATGTTGACGATGGCTCAATAAGTTACTTCACATCTGACTTACCCATGCTAAGTGCTGCTCAAAGGGATCAGCTTGGCTCCTTACTTTCCTTGGAAGAGCTTACACTTTCCCTTGCTTCTTTACCTACGGGTAAATCTCCTGGGTTGGACGGCCTCCCAATAGAGTTTTATAAATCCTTTTGGCCCTTATTAGGCCCAGAACTATTGGAGGTCTTTAATAGTTCATTACGTTGTGGTGACTTGCCGATGAGCTGCCGTAGAGCAGTCATTAGTCTATTACCAAAGAAAGGAGACCCTCAGCTCATTGATAATTGGCGTCCAATCTCTCTTCTAACTTCAGATTATAAAATATTTTCTAAAGTTCTAGCTCGACGCATCGCCCCACTCCTAGAATCGTTGATTCAAAGTGATCAGTCTTTCTGTATCCCTAACCGACAGATACACGATAACATTTTTTTATTAAGAGATCTTTGGGATGTGTGTAAAATAAAAAATGACAATCTTGGTTTGATTGTGCTTGACCAAGAGAAGGCTTTTGACCGTGTAAGTCATGTATATCTTTTCAAGGTGCTAGAGTGTTTTGGCCTTGGTCCTGTTTTTCTTTCCATGGTAAAACTGCTCTATAATGGCATTTCCTCAATACTCAGAGTAAACTCTGAGCTAACATCACCTGTAAAGGTTGGAAGGGGTATCCGTCAGGGATGTCCTTTATCTGGTATTCTGTACTCTTTAACCATTGAGCCTCTTTTAATCAAAGTCCGCAGCATCTTAACCGGATGCAAAAATTTGCTCACAAGGCCTGTGAAAGTCTCTGCATATGCTGACGATATTTGTGCCATCGTACATAATAGTGATGAGATAAAGAAACTGGTGGATTGCTTGGACTATTATGGTTCAGCTTCTTCAGCTTTGGTAAACTGGAACAAGTGCCAGGCGATGTGGATGGGCCCAAGCCAGCGCCCTATGCCTGTCCTCCCGAAACACCTCACCTGGTCCCTCAACGGAATGAAGTACCTTGGTGTTTACATCGGTGATGAAGCAACACAAGCGAAAAATTGGGAGGGTCTCGCTGACTCTCTCGAACAAAAGCTGCGGAAATGGAAAGGTTTGCTGGCTTTGCTTTCATACCGGGGACGAGTCCTGGTCATAAACAACCTAGCAGCATCTATACTGTGGCACAGAATCAAAGCCATTCCACCTCCTGAACGCTTTCTGCTGAATGTACAGAAGACAATAATAAACTTCTTCTGGAGTGGAAAACATTGGCTTCGTCCAGAGATCTTGAATCTTCCCTTAGAGGAAGGCGGGCATGGTCTTGTGGACATCGTATGCAGGGCTATGGCATTTGGCATCGCCTCAATCTGGCGGCTTCTCTATGGTCCATCAGACCTAGCCTGGAGGTCCACTGCTCTCCTCCTCCTCCGTCAAGCCGGCATGCTAGACTATTCATTTGGTCTATTCCTAATGAACATGAAATGTATTGATCTGTCCTTGCTTCCACCATTTTACAATATAATTTTGAATGCTTGGCGTGTTTTCATGGTCGACCGTGATTATGTTTCCTACACCCAAGAGATGTTTTTCAGAGAGCCTCTTTTCTACAACTCTCTCTTCAAAAGAATAAGAACGGAACGCTCTTTTATTGATTATTTTGTTCAGAATGGTGTCCATCACGTTGCTGATCTAATGATTGAGACAAGGACATGGTTAAGTGCTGCAGCACTTGCAAATAAAGTTGGCATGCGGTCAAACCGCATAATATCTGCTGTGCTATGCGAAATACTTAGCGTATACCGCAAAGTTAAGGTGCACTGGGAGCAATCTACTCGCACTGGTGATGGCCCAATTGTTTGTGAGCCAAGCCTCTGTTTCCCAAATTTAGAAGTCACCCCCACTGTAATGAATTGTGGTACAATAATAAAATATTTACCAAAAATACGTTTTGGATCTGCAGGTCTGGAAAATCGTGCAATATACCAGGCCTGTGTCAAAGCAATCCGGCCCTCCTTAGGAACTTGGCAGTCAAGGAAGTGGCACAATTGCTTGCCTACAGAATACCCCTTCCAACCTAACTGGAAAGCCTATTATCACATACTTATTCCAAAGAAAACTGCCGACCTGTCATGGAGGTTGGCACATTGGGTATTACCCACCAATAAGCTCTTGCATGTTTTTTCTTCTGAAATATCTGACCATTGTCCCTTCTGTGGTGCTCTTGAGACCGTGTCACATGCTTATGTTGAATGTGCACGCTTGATTCCTTTATTTGGTTTGCTGCATGAAATGTGCATGAAGCTTTCTTTAAACTTTACTTTGAATTCTTTCATTTTTTGCTTTGCCTCAAACACACACCAAATAGAAGTGGCCCTAGCGAACCTTCTCGTTGCCATGGCAAAGAAAGCAATATATCGCACGAGGAAAATGCAAATTGAAAATCCTACAAGATGTACAGATAACCTCCCGGCCTGTTTTAAAGGACTTGTTTTTGCCCGGATTAAAACAGAATTTTGTTTCTATACATATATGGATAAAGTATTGATCTTCAAAAGTATATGGGCATTGAATAATGCGCTTTGCTCTGTGCAAAATGGTGTGCTGATCACAGATTGATCACTCCTCGAGCACGATATGATTTCTTTGTGAGGAGCAAAACACTTTATTATTTTTTTTCCTGTTCCCTTTCTTGATGTACTAATGGTCTTCATGTAAATGTTCCCTTTTAAATGGTTTTGCTTGTTTTTTTACCTCTGATTTGTGAAATGCTTTGTGAAATGGTTGTATTTATACGTTTTACAAAATATACTTTTTGATATTTTTGTAATAAAAGGATGTAAAAGTCAAAGTCTCTCTCTCTCTCTCTCTCTCTCGCCCCCTGCTGGCTGTCAGGTTTGTTGGGCGTGGCAAGATGGCGGCTGCCTAGTGTGTGTTGTGAGTGCTCCGTTTTTTTGGTGGTTTTTCCTGCTCCCAATTCTCTGCTCCTTTGTGTCCTCGTTTGTGTTTGTGTTTGTGTTTGTGTCCCAGTGTTTCCCTTCTGTATTTGAGACGACAGAGAGAGAGAGAGAGGGAGCGTGCACGGTAAGTTCTGTGTGCTTGGCCTAAACAACCTTGTGTTGCTGGGGCCTGCGTTCTGCTTGCCGTGCTTTGAAATAGCGACATTTTCTGTCGGTTTTTCATTTTCGAATTTTTGATTTATTATTATTATTATTTTTATTATTATTATTTCCTTTTTACCTTCGCCAGCGAATTCCGCTCGCGACAGGTCTTTTTTTCCCTTTGTTTTCAGCTATGGCAAACAGTCGTTTGCAGAATAGCATTTACGAGTCACTTACTCGTAAAAATGGGGTAATAGTTAGTCCACCCGACGGGGTTCGGGTCGATGACGTCGTGATGGGCTTGGGTGAACTCGTTGGTTTTGAAAATGTGTTAGCAGCTTCAAAGATGAACCAACGAGTTGTTGTTTTTCTTTCCGAGGAGCGCTATGTCGCTCAGGCGGTTGAAACTGGTTTGTCCTTAGCGCCAGATATTTTCTTTAACGTTAGTATGTTGGACTCACCAGCGGTGAAAATCACTTTATCTAATTTACCGCCTTTTGTTAAAAACGAACAGATTTTGTCCGTTTTAACACAGTTTGGCACCGTGGTGTCAAAAATCTCCATGATTCCCTTCCGTTTGCGTTCGGATTCTACAGTCCGCCATATCATGTCCTTCCGGCGGCACTGTTACATGGTGTTAAAAAACAATGCTCAATCGCTCAATGCCTCAGCTACGTTGGTCGTTGAAAATCGAAATTATCGAATGTACATCGCAACAGAGACAATGACGTGTTTCACGTGTGGTGCCTTCGGACATTTAAAAGGTGCTTGTCCGAAGTGTATATCCGGTGGCACATCTAGACAGTCAGGAACAAATGCCGATCCTAGTGGCACATCTAGACGGACAGAACCAAATGTCGATCTTCGCAATGATAATGGCGCGTCTGGGACGGCAGATCAGCCTTCACATTCGAGCGCGGAAATCGATAATTCACCGGCTGATGACGCGGGTTTTACTACCGTGTCCTCCAGGAGGAGTTATAAAAGAGGAAGCGGTAATGAGGACATACAGGCGAGCGTTTCGAAAAATATAGCGCCGTCGAATGAACGTAATGTTTCTTTTTTAGAAACAGAAGCTCCTGCAGCTGGTCTGCTGCAGAATAGGTTCAGTGTGTTTGCTGAAATGGAAGAAGACGTTTCCGTTCATTCCCCTCATGAACAAGGGCCAAGCGCAATGCCCCAAGATGTTGTGGTAACCACCCCGGTTACTGAAACTAAAGTCAAGAACCACAAACCTGCTCTCGTCCCGCGCCCTGCTGACGATGAAGTGTCTGAGGTAATGGAGGCAGAAGAAGTAGCAGCTCCAGAAGGAGAGTGCAAAGCCTCTGATATAAAAACGTTAATCCCTGTTACGGTTTTTAAAACTCCCGCTGTGGAAACAGCTGCACCTTTAGTAGAAGACGATATTCCCGTTATGAGAGCATCGGTTTCGGTGTGTGGGGGAAAAAATGAAGACCTTTCGGATTACGACTCAGATGGGACCTCGTCGCTTGCCTCTAGTGCTAGTAGCGAGGTCTGGAATGACCCAGCAATAGCCAAGGAACTGGAGGGTGATGATGATTTATCACCCACGGAAATTCTAAAGTTTCTTCAGGACACCTTTCGAAAGAAAAAGGTTAAAATTATAACCTTCTTCCCGAACCTGTCTGGCTTTATAAACTCCTCAAGACGTCTCCTCCTTAAGGCTGAACAACTTGGTGTGACTGAGTCACAAGTATTTCGCCTTAGAAAGTGTGTATTGAAAGCTCGGAAAGAGCTACAAGCACACCCTAACTTCCCTTTACATGATAAACCTTCCCTACCTACACCATGACCTTCTCTGTTGTAACTTTAAATATAAATGGGGGACGTTCACCCCTGCGTAAAGCTCAGGTAAAGTTGCTTGTCGAGCAAAAACATTTCGATGTTGCTCTTTTGCAAGAGACAAGATGTAGCTCTTCGTGCATGAGCGAATGGACTCGCATCATGAAAGGACAGTGGTTCTTTAGTAGCTTGACCTGTCCTAGTGCTGGAGTGGCTATTTATTTAAATCCTTCTTTCTGTCCTGAAAATGTCACTTTTAAGGAGATTACTAAAGGGCATTTAGTTTCAGTTAATTTCTTTTATAATGGTTATAAACACACTTTAATAAATGTATATTCACCCAGTACGAGCACAGAAAGATTAGTTTTTTTCACACAGTTAGAAATGTCCCTCACACACCTTGATTTTGATGGTCTTGTTTGTCTGTGTGGGGACTTTAATTGCACATTGTATCCCACCCTTGATCGTAATGGAGAAGAGCCCCACCCATCAAGTACAACACCCTTAAAGAGAGCATTGTCCAAATTCTCCCTTATGGATGTATGGAGACTCCAGAACCCATCTGCACGGCAATACACGTGGTGCCGATGTGCAAATGGCCGGCTATCTCTTGCAAGGCTAGACAGATTTTACATCAATAATGACTCTCTAAATGTCATAGACCATGTTGACGCCACCCCAAGTGGTTTTTCGGACCATCACATGGTTGTTCTTCATATACTCTCCCCGGCTCGAAATCGTGGCACTGCCCATTGGACCTTCAATGTGAGTTTTCTGCAAGATGACGCTTTTCCTGTCGCCTTCCGAGCCTTTTGGGAAGTTTTACTACTACGGAAGCCTTCCTACTCCTGCCTCACACAATGGTGGGACAATGCGAAAACCCATATTAGGACCTTTTGCCAGCAATATAGCTCCTTTTGTACAAAGAATGAATCTGCGCTGCAATCTCTAATTGCCAAAGAAATATTGTCTCTCCAGTCAAGCCTTCCAGCTCCCAGTGCCGAAAGGACTAGTTCTCTAATAGCAACGAAGAAAGCACTCCTTGCTCAACTCTGTGCAAAACAAGCCAGAGGGGCTCTAATAAGGCTACGAATGGAGAACTACAGCTCTATTGATACTCCTTCCAAGTTTTTCTTTGCTTTGGAAGCACGAAAAAAGAGAAACCAGCAAATAACTTCGCTGCAGGCACCAGGAGGCCAAACAACACACGATCCAAAAGACATTAGAAGCTTGACAAAACAATACTTCTCTGACTTGTATTGCGCCAGAAACACTAAAGAAGACATGATTCGTTCCTTAACCACTTCTTTGCCCACCTTGTCCGAACCTGCATGTCAACAACTTGACAAGGAAGTGACTCTTGACGAACTTTTTACTGCTTTGCAAACTTTGCCCACAGGCAAAGCTTCTGGACTTGATGGAATCCCTGCAGAGTTCTACAAAACCTTCTGGGATTTGTTGGGACCTGAGTTGCTTGACCTCTTAGTTGATAGCCTACGATCAGGCTTGTTACCAATCAGCTGTCGCAGGGCTATACTTGCTCTCATACCTAAGAAAGGAGACCTCCAGCAACTAAAAAATTGGCGTCCCATTTCGCTCCTCTGTACGGACTACAAGATTTTTTCAAAAGTTCTTGCCAACCGCCTCAAACCTCTGATTGGGGAGATTGTACACCCCGATCAATCCTATTGCATTCCTAAAAGGACAATACACGATAGCATTTTTATTGTACGTGACATGATTGATATTTGTATTGCTGAACATAGAAATGTTGGTCTGGTGTTTTTAGACCAAGAAAAAGCTTTCGACACGATTGATCACTCTTATCTCTTTGCTGTTTTACGGGGGTTTGGTTTTAAGGAAAATTTTATTTGTTATATCAAAATATTGTATAATAATATTTTTAGCTTGCTCAAAGTAAATAACATCTTAAGTCAGCCTTTCCCTGTTACCAGGGGTATTCGTCAAGGGTGCCCCCTGTCTGGCCTTCTATACTCCCTATCAATTGAACCTTTACTACATCGTTTACGCACACGGCTACAAGGGTTTTATCCTCTGCCGTTAGAAAATCCCGTAAAGACCATTGCTTATGCGGATGACCTCTGCGCAATTGTGTACTCCGATGACGATGTTCGCGCTCTGGTTGAGTCTGTCGAGGAATTTAGCCTGGCAAGCTCGACTAAAGTTAATTTGGAAAAGAGCAAAGCTTTTTACTTAGGTCCACAGAATGAAACTCCCCCTCCAACCCTACCAGGGCAGCTTGTATGGACCAATGAAGGAATACACTACCTCGGTGTCTTTCTTGGAACTCAAGATTTTATTTCAAAAAACTGGGAGTCGCTGATTACCAAAACTGAGCAGCGGTTGATAAAATGGAGGGGACTATTGAGGCAGCTTTCCTTCCGGGGTCGTACTCTGGTCATTAATAATCTCGCGGCATCAATGCTCTGGCATGTTTTCAAAGCACTGCAGGCCCCAGGTTTTATCCTTAAAAAACTTCAAAGCTTTTTTGTAGATTTTTTCTGGGGGGGAAAGCACTGGCTCCAGCCAGGAATACTAAGCCTGCCGACTGCAGAAGGTGGACAGGGGCTAATAGATGTGACGAGCAAAGTGATGGCTTTTCGCCTCCTTTCAGTACGAAGGCTTCTATACTCCGACGTCCCATGGAAAGCCTTTGCCCATTGTTTGCTTAAGCAAGCTGGGAAACTTGGCTATGGTGACGAGCTTTTTCTTCTTGACGCGAAGCACGTGGATATGACATCGGTCCCGTTGTTTTACCGAAGCATGCTGGAAGCGTGGCAGGCTGTTTCTTTTCGCCGTGACACCAGTGCTTACTCCCTTCAGATGTTTTTAAATGAACCAATATTTTTAAATTCTTTTTTTGATGGGGTCTGTAGTGACAGATCTTTTATGCAAAAGTTTATTGATGTCGGCGTTACCAGAGTAAAACACCTCAGGAACCCCTTTGTACATAGATGGAAGCCAGCTGCTGATATTGCCGTGGCCACCAGTGTGAGGTCCATCAGAGTTATTGGCAGAATTTTCTCTGTGATTTTACGGACCTTTAAGCAAACCGGGTTAAAATGGGACCCAGACATAGAAGATGCCCTCCATCGATCCCAATGTCCTTTCCCAAATCTTTTAATTTTATTTCAAAGTTTTAGGCTCTTTAACCAGATGGAGAAATCCTCAGTGTACAATCTATGTGTTCTCACTCTTTTTCCTGGCAAACCTGCAGAGCCACAAGCTCATTGGCGAGCGCTGCTTCAAGCTAACCGTTTCACAACAATAAACTGGCAGGTGATGTACAAAGAACCTACTGTCAAGCGCTCGGGTGATCTACAATGGCGGTTAGCGCACAATATCCTGCCTTGCAACATCCTGTCCCACCGTATATGTCCTGAAAACTCGGAATTGTGCCCCTTTTGCGACACCCCAGAGACCATTTTTCACATTTTCATTGAATGTTCAAGGTTGGCCTCGTTTTTTAAAATCCTGTCACGTGTGATCCGGGGGCTCGGTTTGACTTTTACACATTGTGTTTTCATATTTGGTTTTAATGTCTTGTATCAATGTAAAAATGAATGTCTTTTAGCAAACTTTCTGTGTTCTGAGGCAAAACTTGCCATTTATTTATCGAGGAAACGAAAACTGCAGAACACTGACGTTTTAGCTGATGACGTTTTAACTGTTTTTAAAGCATTGGTTACATCGCGTGTTCTTTTTGAGTTTGAAACTCAAGATCCTGCTTTATTAAAAAACCGGTGGTGTGCGAAACAATCCTTATGTGGTATGGTTGGTGGTGTTCTAACAATCAATTTATAAATCTAAAATATTACTTCTTTGTTACCCCTTCCTTTCCTGGTTATTTCTTTTGATGCCTGTACAAACATCCTTCACCATGTAAAACTTGTTTTCCTTGTAATAAAGGGGAAGAAAAGTCAAAGTCTCTCTCTCTCTCTCTCTCTCTCTCTCTCTCTCTCTCTCTCGCCATCTGCTGGCTGTCGGTGCGTTGGGTGCGGTGTCATGGCGTCTGCTCACTTCGTGTCGTGAGTGCTCTGTCTTGGCTGTTTCCTATTTCCCTTATTCGCTCCATTGTGTCCTTGTTTCTGATTGTAAAGTTTTCCCCTTGTTTCCTGTGTGTGTTGAGACTTGAGAGAGAGCGGGAGAGCGCACGGTAAGTGTTTTCGCAGGTTCTTGTTGAAACCTTCGGTTTCTGGGCCTGCGTTTCATTTGTCTTGTTTTTCTGGTCGAGCCGCTCGTCGGTGGTTTCGATTCCTCATTTATATATCGTTTTTCCTTATCTTTTTCGTTTACCTTCACTTGCTGGTTGCTTGTGACAGGTTTCTTTTTGTTTAAACTTAAACTTCCCTTAATTTATTTTCAGCTATGGCAAACGGACGTTTGTCCAATAGTGTGTACGAGTCGCTCACTCGTAAGGAGGGAGTGATAATTACTCCACCTGATGGAGTTAGTGTTGAGAATGTGGTGATTAGTTTAGGAGACCTTGTTGGAATCGAGAATGTTCTTGCAGCTTCAAAAATGAATCATCGCATCGTGGTTTTCCTGTCGGACGTGCGACACGTGGCCCAGGCGGTTGAAATCGGTTTAACCGTCCCGCCGGATATTTTTGTTAACGTCAATCCTTTGGACACAATGGCCGTTCGGTTAACTCTGTCCAACATTCCTCCTTTTTTCACGAGTGAAGAGATAGTCTCTGCACTAAGTGTTTTTGGCACAGTTGTGTCGCGGGTCTCGATGGTTCCGCTTCGTCTTCGCTCTGACGCCTCGGTTCGGCATGTTATGTCGTTCCGACGTCATTGTTATATCATTTTAAAGGATAACGCTCAATCACTCAATGCAGTTATGACGTTGAAATATAAAAACCGCAATTATCAAATCTACATTGTGACGGAAACTATAACTTGCTTTAATTGTGGTGAACCGGGGCATTTAAAAAACGTTTGCCCCAAGAATACCGCCGGTGGTGCATCGATACCGGTTAAGACCATTAACACAAAAAGTGGTCCATCTAGAGTCGGGGACCCTCGTGATGCCTCAAACACGAGTAATTTACCTGAGCCGTCGGTGGCGGGGGTGGCTCAACCCCAAGCAGATGGTGAGGGTTTCACCGTTGTTCCCTATGAAAGGAAACATAAATTAAAACATTTAACAGATAACAGTCAGGACGTGGCGGCGAGCTGTCCAAAAAAGATGGCACCGGCTGACGAACACGGCGAGTCCCGTTTGGAAGCAGCAATATCTGATGTTTTTAAAACAAGAAATCGGTTCGACGTCCTTGCTCTGGAGGATGATAATGCTCCTGCTTGTGGAGTTGGTGAACTCGAGCGGGAAGTTGGTGTGGTGCAACAGGAAGCGCACATGACCACTCCCGTGGTCACAGGCACCGTGCATGTGAACGTCGAGTCCACTCTTGTCCCTCTTCCTGCTGGAGGTGAGGTGTGTGACATTCCTGAGTTGCAGACAACCTCGAGCCCAGGTGAATCAGAGTGTAAGGCATCAGCTGATGACGTGCCGGGTTTGCCCCCAGCAGAATGTGAAACTCCTCCTGATAGTACATCTCTTCCTCTTCCTCCTCCCACTCCTCCTCTTCCCACCCCCCTTCCTCCTCCCACTCCCCTTCCTCCTCCCACACCCCTTCCTCCTCCCACTCCTCTTCCTCCTCGCACTCCTCTTCCTCCTCCCACCCCCCTTCTTTCTCCTCCCGCCCCCCCCCTCCTCCTCCTCCCGCCCCACCTACTCCTCCTCCTCCCACCCCACCTACTCCTCCTCCCCCACATACTCCTCTTCCTTCTGCTTTGGGTGCGGAATGTGACGTTTCCCTCATGGAACCACCAGCTCCATCTCAGGAGCATGAAATTGATGTCATGGACATGGACCGACACTCGGAATGTGATTCGGACGGGACCTCGTTGCTCGCCTCTGCCGGGAGTGTTGAAGCCTGGAATGACCCGGGTTTTCCCCAAGATTTGGAGGGTGAGACCAGTGTTCCACCCTCCGAAATCATAAAATTTCTCTATGACACTTTTCGGAAGAAACGGATAAAAATTAAAGATTTTTTTCCCTGACCTAATCGGCTTTGTGGTCTCTGCGAAGCGATTGCTTGTTAAAGCCGGACAGCTTGGCGTGACCGAATCACAGGTCTATCGTCTCCGGAAATGTATCCTGAAAGCGAAGAAGGAGCTGCAGATGTAGCCCAGCCAAGCTGTTTGACGCGTTTATATACACCTTTATATCATGGCTTTCTCCTTCGCCAGTTTGAATATTAATGGGGGACGTTCTTCCCTACGTAAAATTGAAGTTAAACAGTTTGTTAAGGAAAATTGCATCGATATTCTACTTCTACAAGAGACAAGATGTAGTTCCTCTTGTATGGGGGAGTGGCAAAGGATAATGAAAGGAAAATGGTTTTTTAGTAGTCTGGAACACCCAAGGGCTGGGGTAGCTGTCTATTTACAGCCTTCCTTCTGTAGCTCTCATATAGTTTTTAATGACATAATCAAAGGGTATTTAATTTCAGTCACTTTTACACACAATGGTTTTAAACACACCGTACTGAACATTTACTCACCTAGTGATAGCACAGAAAGACTTGCCTTTTATACTAAGTTGGAAACATCTCTCATGCACATTGACTTTAATGGACTTGTCTGTTTGGGTGGAGATTTTAACTGTACCGTGGACCCTGCCCTTGATCGTAATGGAGAGGAGCCTCACCCAGCAAGCGCAGTGCCTCTGTTAAGATCCTTGTCCAAGTTCTCCCTTGTTGACGTGTGGAGAATCCGCAATCTTTCTGTCCGCCAATACACGTGGTGTCGGTGCTCAAAGAGTCGTCTCTCGCTCGCAAGATTGGACCGGTTCTATATTAACAGTATTTTTTTGAATATCGTGAGTGGCGTGGACATTGTCCCGAGTGGCTTCTCAGATCATCACATGGTCACGCTTTGTGCTCGCCTACCAGTTCGGAATCGTGGTGCTGCCTACTGGACCTTTAATGTGAGCCTTTTGGAAGAAAAAATGTTTGTTGATGCATTTCATGTATTCTGGAGGGCCTTGCTCCAACGTAAACCATCCTTCCCCCGCCTTGGGCAGTGGTGGGACAATGCCAAAGTACAGATGAGATTGTTTTGCCAACAATATGGAGCTTATCGTACTCAACACAACTCTGCCCTTCAATCCTTGATTGCCAAGGAAATATTATCCTTGCAATCCAACCTCTCGGCCTCTCGTACTGAGAGAACAAACTTTCTGCTGGCGAAGAAAAAAGCTCTTCTTGCTGATCTATGTGCAAAGCAAGCTAGAGGAGCGCTGATTCGTCTCCGAATGGAGAACTTGTGTCATTTGGATACCTCCTCCAAGTTCTTTTTTGCACTGGAAGTTCGAACTAAGAGAGGTCAGCAGATAACTTCAGTAAGGACGAAGGAAGGAAGAATAACGCACGATCAAAAAGACATCAGGTATTCCCTCAAGAACTACTTCTCTGACCTGTATCGCGCTAAGGGAATCGATAACGAGATCACAGGATCCTTGACTTCCTCCTTACCCACCTTGTCGGAGTCTGCGTGCCTGCAACTGAACAAGGAGGTAACGATGGAAGAACTCCATGCTGCTTTACAAACCTTACCTTCAGGTAAGGCCTCTGGCTTGGATGGGATACCTGCAGAATTTTACAAAGCTTTCTGGGACCTCCTGGGACCAGAGTTACTCGAAGTTTTGGTTGACAGCCTACGATTAGGCTTACTGCCACTAAGCTGTCGTAGGGCGGTACTCGCCCTGGTCCCAAAGAAAAGAGAGCTCCAGCAACCGCAAAATTGGCGTCCCATCTCACTGCTTTGTACGGATTACAAAGTTTTCTCCAAGGCTCTTACCAACTGGCTCAGGCCCGTGATTGGCGACATCATACACCCCGATCAATGCTACTGTGTTCCGAAAAGGACAATACATGACAGTATTTTTTATCGTGCATGATTTAATTGATATCTGTGATCTTAAACAAAGAAATGTTGGTTTGGTTTTTTTAGACCAAGAAAAGGCCTTTGATACCATTGATCACTTTTATCTTTTTTCGGTTTTACGTGGGTTTGGGTTTCCAGAAAATTTTATCTCTCACGTACAGTTACTGTATAATAATATTTTTAGTCTACTCAAGGTTAACAATATTTTATGTCCACCTTTCCCGGCTAGTAGAGGCATTCGCCAAGGATGTCCTTTGTCCGGCCTCCTGTACTCCCTCGCACTTGAACCTTTGCTTGTTCGCTTGCGTGCACGTCTTCTCGGTTTCCTTCCGCAACCAACGGCGCACCCAGTTAAGGTGATCGCTTATGCGGACGATCTTTGCGTAATCGTTCATTCGGATGAAGATGTCTCCGCCTTGGTCCAATGTGTCCATGAATTTAGTTTGGCAAGCTCTGCAAAGGTCAATTGGAAGAAGAGCAGTGCTCTTTACCTTGGTCCACAAAATGGAGCCATTCCTCCAACTCTGCCCGAACAACTTGAATGGACAAGGGATGGAATCCTTTATCTCGGTGTTTTTCTTGGCCCTGGAAACTTCATCTTAAAAAACTGGGAGTCTCTTCTAATCAAAACTGAGAGACGGTTGCTGAAATGGAAGGGTTTACTTTGTCAACTTTCTTATCGGGGCCGAACCCTTGTTATAAATAACCTTGCGGCATCAATGCTTTGGCATGTTTTAATGGCACTGCAGCCCAAAGATTTCATTCTCAAAAAGCTACAAGCTACTTTTATCGACTTTTTTTGGGGAGGTAAGCACTGGCTTCGACCTGGTGTGCTCAGCCTGCCTGCTGCTCAAGGAGGACATGGACTGATTGCTGTTTCTAGCAAAGTGATGGCTTTTCGCCTCCTTTCACTTCGTAGGCTGCTGTACACCGACGTCTCGTGGAAAGCGTCGGCTCACTGCCTGCTTCAGCAAGCAGGGAAACTCAACTACGACCAAGAACTGTTCCTTATAGACACCACGAAAGTTGATGTAACACCAGTCCCTCTATTCTATAGGAGTATGCTGGAGGCATGGCAAGCGGTTACTGTTCGCCGTGACAACAGGAACTATTCCCTTGAGCTGTTTTTAAACGAGCCCATCTTTCTAAACCCCATATTTGAAGGGGTCTGCAGTGACCGTGCTTTTATGCAAAAGTTTATTGACGTCGGATGCATCAAGGTTAAACATCTCAGAACCCCTTTTCCTTACAAGTGGAAGCCAGCTGCTGATGTTGCTGTAGCCACTGGAGTTTGATCCATTCGAGTCATAGGAAGGATCTTTTCTGTGATCCTGCGTTTTTTCAAGGGAACCGGGCTAAAATGGGCCCCACAGGCGGAAGCTAGCCCTTCTTTATCCGAATTTCTCTTTCCTAGACTTCTACTTCATTTTCAGGGCTTCACCCCTTTTCATTTGATGGAGAAATCTTGTGTTTATGCTTTGTGTGTTTTAACCCTTGCTCACGATAGACCCGCAGAACCGCAAGCGCACTGGGGGAGAATGTTCCGGACTACTCCTTCCACCACCATCAATTGACTTACTATGTACAAGGCCCCCATCGCCAAGCGCTCCGGAGACTTACAATGGCGGCTGGCGCACTACATTTTACCATCAAATGTTTTATCGCATCGCATATGTTCCGATAACACGGAATTGTGTCCGTTTTGCGGTGCGACGGAAACCATCTCTCACATTTTTGTTGATTGTCCTAGGTTGGCACCCCTTTTTACAGTTTTATCGCGTGTGGTCCGGGGGCTTGGCCTAATTTTTACGCATTGTGTTTTTATCTTCGGTTTCACTACTTCCCGCCTGTGTAAAGATGAGTGCCTTTTAGTCAACTATTTGTCTTCTGAAGCAAAACTTGCCATATACTTGTCAAGAAAACACAGGATGCAAAATGCCTGTAATTCTGTTGATGATGTTGTTCACCTTTTTAAAGCCTTCGTCACATCGCGTGTAAATCTTGAGTTTCAATCAAATGATTGCACAGTGTTCTCACAACGGTGGTGTATCAAGGCATCCTTATGTCAACTGGCTGATGGTTCTCTTACAATGAATTTATGATTTATCTTGTCTCCCATTTTAAACTTGTACAGCCATCGCCTTGAATTGTTTTTTGGGTTTTCACTGTGAACAATGTTTTCCTGGCAACAAACGGGGACAAATGTCAAATGTTTCTCTCTCTCTCTCTCTCCCTCTCTCCCTCTCTCCCCCTCCCCTCTCTCTCCCTCTCTCTCTCCCTCTCTCTCTCCCTCTCTCTCTCCCTTTCTCTCTCTCCAAATTTGTGGGGGGGGGGGGGGGGGGGGGTTACAGCTCGACCCGGGGGTAGATGAGTGAACGGATCACCACTGTAGCCCCAGAAAGCTTGCAACTCCAAAGCGTCATACAGATGGAGCACCTGTAAGATGGAGAGAACCTACAAGATGGGGCACCTGCAAGATGGAGCACCTGCAAGATGGATAACCTGCAAGATGGATAACCTGCAACATTGCGTGCCTGCAAGATGGCGTACCTCCAAGATGGAGCACCTCCAAGATGGAGCACCTGCCCATTACGATCGGCCTTTTTCCAACACCTCTGGAGTGGCTCACAAGTCCCCAAGTTCATCAAGGAAAACATATCGGAAAAGTGTTATGATGTGATGCGTTCACAAACATTCCTCCAGCAGTGAACATGGTGACGTGTTACATGGTGCGTTCAGAAAGGAACACGGTTGGGAAGGACACGGATGCTCTGTCGCTCCCGGCTTCTGGTTGTGCGAGGTTTATCTCCTGGTCTGTCCATTTGGATCGCATTGGGATCACCAATAAAAAGAAAAAGAAAAAAAAGTCTCTCTCTCTCTCCCTCCCTCTCTCCCCCTCTCTCTCTCCCCTTCTCTCTCTCCCCCTCTCTCTTTCCCTTTCTCAATTTTTTGCTTAATTTAATTAAACGCTTAATTTGCTCTTGATGTGTCCATAGCTCTTGCGTGAGCATTTCCTTTAAAATTGTTTGTGGTTTCTGTTTGTGTCCTCACCTTTGGTTTGTAAAAATTTTATACTTGCTGGTTTCTTTTGAATATCCTTTGTTCTTTTTTGGTGTGTTCATGATCCCTATACAATGTTTCTTTGAACTTGTTGCTTGGTTTAACACTGCTTTGTGGAATGGTTTTATACTTTTATAATAAAAGGATACAAAAGTCAAAGTGTCTCTGTCTCTGTCTCTGTCTCTGTCTCTGTCTCTCTCATATATGTGTAAATCAGTTGCAAAACAAACCTGAATTTAATCCATTTTAAAATGTGAAACAAAATGTGAAAAAAGTCAAGGGGTGTGAATACTTTCTGAAGGCACTGTCTCTACAAAACATTGATAGAAATACGGTATCCCAAAAATTATTCACTACCGAATACGTGCCACATGGAACAGTCAAAGTGATGGTCAGGAACCTTAATTATCTATGCCCTTAAAGCCTCAGACACATATGATAGATGACATAAGTCGCCACAGCACAAGCAGAGTCGATAGGCCCAAATCCAATAACGTTGCTTGATAGGAGCATATCCAGCTCTGTGTATGAGCTTCGAAGGCTGCAAGATGGGGGAGGGACACGGCCCGGTGGGAGGGGTGTGACACCGCCAGGATAGGTTGGGGCTTCGCTCCTTGCATAGCTCGCCAGAGTGCAACCATCCACGTAGAGTGTTTGGGGTACTCCTTGTCACTTTATGGTAGCCCATGACTTTATAACCTGCCGCACCGGTGTCATAGATGATGATTCATGACCCTCTTCTGACCTTTGATATTGGCCCGATCACCAACCAGTGGGCAGTTCTTAACTTCGGGGGAAGGGTTGAGGACTGTCGGTGGGTGTGGGGGGTTGAGATGTTGTGGTCAAGGTGGAGGACTTGAGAAGTTGTGGTGAGTGGTGGTGGGAAGGTAAGGGGTTACAATGAGGAATAAGTACAGTAATGCTCGAGAAAAGTTCATATAAAGGAGCGCCAATTTGATTCATACAGCTGCATGAAGAAGTAAATGTATTTTCAATCCAGTTACAGTCACTAGTTTCAAGGTACCTGGAGTTGTTTCAAGGTACCTCAAACAAAAAAAAAACTAAATAGAAAATAAAAACTTTACGTACCGATGGGTTTTAACCTATATATGTTGGGCGCCCCTCTATATGAACTTTTCTAGAGCATTACCTGGTTCCTCCTAAGAACACAAGGGTAGTCCAGCATGCACACGAGATTTTTTGAATGTCCCTTATTTTCTCACGTCTGGCATTTTCCACACGCCATGGCATGTCCCTTCTTTTCTATAGTTTGCCACATGTCACATACCATATAAAGGTGCCTTTTCTATAGTTTGCCACATGCCACATACCATATAAAGGTGCCTTTTCTATAGTTTGCCACATGTCACATACCATATAAAGGCGCCTTTTCTATAGTTTGCCACATGCCACATACCATATAAAGGCGCCTTTTCTATCCCCCTGGCATTTTCCACACGCCATGGCATGTCCCTTCTTTTCTATAGTTTGCCACATGTCACATACCATATAAAGGCGCCTTTTCTATAGTTTGCCACATGCCACATACCATATAAAGGCGCCTTTTCTATCCCCCTGGCATTTTCCACACGCCATGGCATGTCCCTTCTTTTCTATAGTTTGCCACATGTCACATACCATATAAAGGCGCCTTTTCTATAGTTTGCCACATGCCACATACCATATAAAGGCGCCTTTTCTATCCCCCTGGCATTTTCCACACGCCATGGCATGTCCCTTCTTTTCTATAGTTTGCCACATGTCACATACCATATAAAGGCACCTTTTCTATAGTTTGCCACATGTTACATACCATATAAAGGTGCCTTTTCTATAGTTTGCCACATGTCACATACCATATAAAGGCGCCTTTTCTATAGTTTGCCACATGTCACATACCATATAAAGGTGCCTTTTCTATGCCCCTGGCATTTTCCTCAAGAATGTCCTTCATTTTCTATGATCAACGCCGCCGGATGAAATAATACATGGCGACATCACAAACATCAATTAAATTACACTAATTATAAACCAACCTATTTCCCACGGTCTGTATGATGGTGCTGCCCGATACTGTAAACCATCTCTCCCATTGCTCGTCATAAAATACACTATCAATCCAATCCAAGCAAAGAAAAAAAACACCATTCTTTTTGTCTCTTTCATTCTCTCGGCACGCAACTTCATTCTATATCGATTACTACCGGAGTCAAAATCTTTCTATGTCCAACTCTTTTGGGTTCACCATCATGAGCCAAGCAAAAATTATGGCACTTAGGTAGAATTTATTTTGGAAGCCATTAACTAGACCTATTGAACGATGTATATTCCAAGTTTCAGCTAGTTTCAATGTATAAACTTTGAGATATGAGTGCCAACACATTTCGGCACAATATGTATATATTTCGGCACAACACGCTGCGCTCGCCTCACCGAGCGACGAGCGTCGATACAGAGGAACAGGCTTATTTTAGCTGAGGCTAATGACTGTACCTGAGTTGCTGTGTTGTCATGATTTACACCAATCATAATACAAACAATTACTTTGCACAAATGTATTTGTTGTGTTTGTGATATTACATTTTTATAGGCAATTTAGGTTGAAGATTTAGGGTGAATGTTTTTTTTTCAAGAAAGAACCCCTCAGCACATACCTAGGGGAGGGGTAGGTGCAGACTGGAAGTTTGGGACGATTACACCTCACCACCACGTAATTCAAAACACCTCACCACCACGTAATTCAAAACACCTCACCACATAATTCAAAACACCTCACCACCATGTATTTCAAAACACCTCACCACCACGTAATTATAACTACCTCACCACCATGTAATTCAAAACACCTCACCACCACATAATTCAAAACACCTCACCACCACGTAATTCAAAACACCTCACCACCAACTAATTCAAAACACCTCACCACCACGTAATTCAAAACACCTCACCACCACGTAATTATAAATACCTCACCACCACGTAATTCAAAACACCTCACCACCACGTAATTCAAAACACCTCACCACCACGTAATTCAAAACACCTCACCACCACGTAATTCAAAACACCTCACCACCACGTAATTATAAATACCTCACCACCACGTAATTCAAAACACCTCACCACCACATAATTCAAAACACCTCACCACCATGTAATTTAAAACACCTCACCACCAAGTAATTCAAAACACCTTGCCACCAAGTAATTCAAAACACCTCACCACCAAGTAATTTAAAACACCTCACCACCAAGTAATTTAAAACACCTTACCACCAAGTAATTTAAAACACCTCACCACCACGAAATTGAAAACACCTCACCACCACGAAATTCAAAACACCTCACCACCACGAAATTGAAAACACCTCACCACCACGTAATTCAAAACACCTCACCACCACGAAATTGAAAACACCTCACCACCACGTAATTCAAAACACCTCACCACCACGTAATTCAAAACACCTCACCACCACGAAATTGAAAACACCTCACCACCAAGTAATTTAAAACACCTCACAGCCATAAAACACGTAATAAAAACACCTCACCACCACAAAATTGTAAACACCTCACCACCACATAATTCAAAACACCTTACCACCACGAAATTCAAAACACCTCACCACCACAAAATTAAAAACACCTCACCACCATGAAATTAAAAACACCTCACCACCATGAAATTAAAAACACCTCACCACCATGAAATTAAAAACACCTCACCACCACGAAATTAAAAACACCTCACCACCACTAAATTAAAAACACCTCACCACCACGAAATTAAAAACACCTCACAACCACGAAATTAAAAACACCTCACCACCACGAAATTTAAAACACCTCACCACCATGAAATTGAAAACACCTCACAGCCATAAAACACATAATGAAAACACCTCACCACCACAAAATTGTAAACACCTCACCACCACGTAATTCAAAACACCTTACCACCACGAAATTAAAAACACCTCACCACCACGAAATTAAAAACACCTCACCACCATGAAATTAAAAACACCTCACCACCACGAAATTAAAAACACCTCACCACCACGAAATTAAAAACACCCCACCACCATGAAATTAAAAACACCTCACCACCACGAAATTAAAAACACCTCACCACCACGAAATTAAAAACACCTCACCACCACGAAATTAAAAACACCTCACCACCATGAAATTAAAAACACCTCACAGCCATAAAACACATAATAAAACACCTCACCACCACAAAATTGTAAACACCTCACCACCACGTAATTCAAAACACCCCACCACTACATAATTTAAAACACCTCACCACCATGTAATTAAAAACACCTCACCACCACGAAATTAAAAACACCTCACCACCATGAAATTAAGAACACCTCACCACCATGAAATTAAAAACACCTCACAGCCATAAAACACATAATAAAAACACCTCACAGCCACGTCATTCAAAAACTCCTCACCACCAAGTAATTAAAAACACCTCACCACCACATAATTAAAAACACCTCACCACCACGTAATTATAAATACCTCACCACCACATAATTCACAACACCTCACCACCACGTAATTATAAATACCTCACCACCATGTAATTCAAAACACCTCACCACCACATCATTAAAAACACCTCACCACCACGTAATTATAAATACCTCACCACCACATAATTCAAAACACCTCACCACCACGTAATTATAAATACCTCACCACCATGTAATTCAAAACACCTCACCACCACATCATTTAAAACACCTCACCACCACGTAATTATAAACACCTCACCACCACGTAATTATAAACACCTCACCACCACGTAATTATAAATACCTCACCACCACATAATTTAAAACACCTCACCACCACGTAATTATAAATACCTCACCACCACATAATTCAAAACACCTCACCACTACATAATTTAAAACACCTCACCACCACGTAATTATAAATACCTCACCACCACGTAATTCAAAACACCTCACCACCACGTGATTTAAAAACACCTCACCACCACGTCATTTAAAAACACCACCACCACATAATTCAAAATACCTCACCACCATGTGATTCAAAACCACCACAACGTTATTAAAAACACTTCACAACCACGGAAACAAAAGTTTGAGGGAGTCGTTTTGTGACAACACGGACACTGCCCAGATGTGTAGATATATAGATAAATGACTGCACCATTTAATGATAATGATAAGTTGCTGTTTCGTCATGGTTTAAACCAATCATAATTCAAACAATTATTTTGCACAAATGTATTTGCAATATACGTGATATCACATTTTATAAACAATTGAAGTTGGAAAAACATTCCCGAAAAAAATTCCCCCCCCCCCCCCCCCCCCCCCCCCCAAAAAAAAAAAATTGGAATTTTTTATTTTTAAATACCCTTTGGACATACCGACGGGAGAGATATGTGCATACCAGAAGTTTGGTACGATTTCACAAAAGTTTGAGGGAGTAGTTCAGCGACAAGTCAAGACAAGACAAGACAGACACTGCACATATATATATATATATATATATATATATATATATATATATATATATATATATATGTATATATATATATATATATACATATATATATATATATATATATATATATATATATAGAGATAGATATATATATATAGAGATAGATATATATATATAGAGATATATATATATATATATATATATATATATATATATATATATATAGATATATATAGATATATATATTATACAGTATTTCGTTTTCAGTCTGAAGTGCAGGTAACTGGGTCCGTGCGTGTGTATTTGTAATGTTGCACGGAATCTGATACGTGTCTGGTATTTGGTAAGGTGAGAATTAGATCATATTTACACAAGGTAAAATGTGCAATAAATGCATTTGATGAAACATAATCTGCCTAACACCTGGGACCCAGGTATCTGAGTTATCGAGTTAACGATGACGTTGCATCATCCATGGGAGTAACTTGAACTGCCATTTTTAGGGCCATGAAAGTCCTGTATTATAGTCTGTAGTTCATTAATGGCAAGAGTCCTGAAGTCCTGTATTATAGTCTGTAGTTCATTAATGGCAAGAGTCCTGAAGTCCTGTATTATAGTCTGTAGTTCATTAATGATAAGAGTCCTGAAGTCCTGTATTATAGTCTGTAGTTCATTAATGGCAAGAGTCCTGAAGTCCTGTATTATAATCTGTAGTTCATTAATGATAAGAGTCCTGAAGTCCTGTATTATAGTCTGTAGTTCATTAATGGTAAGAGTCCTGAAGTCCTGAAGTCCTATTATAGTCTGTAGTTCATTAATGGTAAGAGTCCTGAAGTCCTGTATTGTAGTCTGCAGTTCATAAATGATAAGAGTCCTGAAGTCCTGTATTATAGTCTATAGTTCATTAATGGTAAGAGTCCTGAAGTCCTATTATAGTCTGTAGTTCATTAATGGTAAGAGTCCTGAAGTCCTGTATTATAGTCTGTAGTTCATTAATGGTAAGAGTCCTGAAGTCCTGTATTATAGTCTGTGGTTCATTAATGGTAAGAGTCCTGAAGTCCTGTATTATAGTCTGTAGTTCATTAATGGTAAGAGTCCTGAAGTCCTGTATTATAGTCTGTAGTTCATTAATGGTAAGAG
Source organism: Myxine glutinosa (assembly GCF_964187855.1). Taxonomy (NCBI): domain Eukaryota; kingdom Metazoa; phylum Chordata; class Myxini; order Myxiniformes; family Myxinidae; genus Myxine; species Myxine glutinosa. The sequence continues at coordinate 140,127,665 of NC_136265.1, read as the reverse complement.
TCCTGAAGTCCTGTATTATAGTCTGTAGTTCATTAATGATAAGAGTCCTGAAGTCCTGTATTATAGTCTGTAGTTCATTAATGATAAGAGTCCTGAAATCCTGTATTATAGTCTGTGGTTCATTAATGGTAAGAGTCCTGAAGTCCTGTATTATAGTCTGTGGTTCATTAATGGTAAGAGTCCTGAAGTCCTGTATTATAGTCTGTAGTTCATGAATGATAAGAGTCCTGAAGTCCTGTATTATAGTCTGTGGTTCATTAATGGTAAGAGTCCTGAAGTCCTGTATTATAGTCTGTGGTTCATTAATGGTAAGAGTCCTGAAGTCCTGTATTATAGTCTGTAGTTCATTAATGGTAAGAGTCCTGAAGTCCTGTATTATAGTCTGTGGTTCATTAATGGTAAGAGTCCTGAAGTCCTGTATTATAGTCTGTGGTTCATTAATGGTTAGAGTCCTGAAGTCCTGTATTATAGTCTGTAGTTCATAAATGGTAAGAGTCCTGAAGTCCTGTATTATAGTCTGTCGTTCATTAATGGTAAGAGTCCTGAAGATATTGCGGTCACGTTATGTAAAACAGTCTGTGTCAGTATTGGACACACTCAGTACATTCAGGAAACACTGATTTATCAGTTCCAGAGGCTGTGGAAAGGGTGCCAATGAGGAATGGTAATCTACCTGTCCCAGACTCTGGAGTTATGGAGTTACTATGAGGAATGATAATCTAGCTGTCCCAGACTCTGGAGTTATTGAGTTACGATGAGGAATGATAATCTACCTGTCCCAGACTCTGGTGTTATGGAGTTAATATGAGAAATGATAATCTACCTGTCCCAGACTCTGGAGTTATGGAGTTACACTGAGGAATGGTAATCTACCTGTCCCAGACTCTGGTGTTATGGAGTTACTATGAGGAATGATAATCTACCTGTCCCAGACTCTGGAGTTATGGAGTTACTATGAGGAATGATAATCTACTTGTCCCAGACTCTGGAGTTATGGAGTTACTATGAGGAATGATAATCTACCTGTCCCAGACTCTGGAGTTATGGAGTTGCACTGAGGAATAGTAATCTACCTGTCCCAGACTCTGGTGTTATGGAGTTACAATGAGGAATGGTAATCTACCTGTCCCAAACTCTGGTGTTATGGAGTTACTCTGAGGAATGATATAATCTACCTGTCCCAGACTCTGGAGTTATGGAGTTACAATGGGGAATGATAATCTACCTGTCCCAGACGAGGGAGTTATGGAGTTACTATGAGGAATGATAATCTTCGACCTGTCTCAGACTCTGGAGTTACTATGAGGAATGATAATCTACCTGTCCCAGACTAGGGAGTTATGGAGTTACTATGAGGAATGATAATCTACCTGTCCCAGACTAGGGAGTTATGGAGTTACTATGAGGAATGCTAATCTACCTGTCCCAGACTCTGGGGTTGTTGTGAAAATCAACCAAATCCACAACTCGTCCCATAGATAGGTTTAATCTCAATAATATCTTTACATCATCCTGTAAAATACACCATGCAATATATAGGCCTATATATGTCAGGATCAAGGCATCATATGAGAAAGATTGGATATATCAGTCAATGCAAGCAAGCCTAGAATATAAGTGGGTACGTACCATTCAATTCTACATGTCATTGTATAAAGTCGCAGGGGTGGCCTCGAGTCGCGGACGTCCGAGGTCTTATAGACACCGTCCAGCGGTTTAAGTGAGCATCACACCTGGGTTCAACTTTGGTACATTTTCACCACATTCTCCCCGCCGTTAGAAATATGCTGCCACGAGGCAGGAAGCAAGCGCGCGTCAGCATTAATGGGTAGAGGAAGTCATTATATCATTATTGGGGTGTCAAAGAAATATTCCTATTGATTCTTGTCTTTGCGCAATTGTTTTATGTTTCGCACTCTGTCAAAGCGTCTTCAGGGCTTCCTGGAAAGCGCTGTATGAAATAAATCCATTATCATTATTACAGGTCAGTCGGTCCATCCGTAGCGGTCAGTGTGGCGAATTACCCTGCCAGCACAGGTTCGGAAACTACCGGGTACGACGTCCCCAAACCCGGAGTCCCCTGCTTCGGAGTAGCCGCTGGAGGCAGGTGTCGGAGGGGCACCTCAGTGCCCTCACCGCTTCAGGCAGGGGTGTATCAGGCGAAGGGAGGGACGGCAGATGTTCCCGAGGCGCACTCATAGCCTGGTTAGCAAACATGTCCGATACCGGTAGACGATGAGCCTGTGGGTCACAATAGTCTAGTCTCACAGGCTTATGTGCTGGATAAGGTGTACCTTGGGTGTGCTCGCTGTCAAGGTGTACCTTGTCGATATGCAACTCATTACATAAGGTGTACCTTGCATGTGAGGTGTACCTTGTCGAAGAGCGAATGTCCATTCGTCGCAATGCAACTCATTACAGGCAGATGTGTCGATGTGGAAGATGTGTAAATCAGTAAGCCTCTTTACAGTAAGCTGTAACAGTAAGTAAGATTACATGACAGGAGGCCATTACAGTAAGTCCATTACAGTAAGTCTGTACCTGCCATGGCTCCCAAGGGTACATGGTCGATCCACGTTAAATCCATGTCATGGAATTGCCGAGGGAGAGAACCGACAAGAGCCATAACGAGAGTTACTCGATACCCCGGAGTCCCCTTTTTGAAATCACGAGACTTGAGCGCCCTCTGACGGCAGCGCGTACGAATTACAAGCTCCGGCAAATTTCTACAAGCAAAACGTTTGCCACGAGTGCCCTCCGAAGGCTGCCCGAACGACCGGCATGGCAGATTACGACGACGCACAAAACGACCGAAATGCGCCTTCCCAGCGAAGCGCGCAGAATCTCCGCAATCCCGTCCTGCAGCTCAGCGCTCAGAGGATCGGAGAAGACCGGCTATACCGGCTACCGAGAGAACGTCCCGGATGGAATGTCCATCCATGGCCCGTTCGGCTATACCGGCTATACCGGCTATCGAGAGAACGTCCCGGATGGATTGTATCCATGGCCCGTCCTATTGACTACCGTCCCGGATGGATTGAGAAAACGTCGAGATCGAGAAATGGAAAACGTCCCGGATGGATTGGCCATCCATGGCCCGTCCTATCGACATACCGAGAGGATATACCGAGAGGATGGCCCGGATGGAGGATCGACATACCGAGAGGATATACCGAGAGGATGGCCCGGATGGATGGACCATCATCCCATCACCTCACTCATCCATCCCCCCCCCCCCCCCCCCCCCGTTGGCAATTTTGAGATAGCAGCCGCGCACTGCGTACCGAAGTCGAGCGACCTACACAGTCTGGGTCAGAGGGAACGCAAACAGGCAGCGGCTGGGCGAGGCGTCTCGCAGTCTCGAAATGTGTCGTGGAGGCGAGCCAAGAGACCCGTCCTCGAAGCAACAAGCCCAGAGTCAAGGGCGATCCGGCGGGCCGGTGCCCACGTGGCTTGCTCAGGAGACGAGGGAGTCGGGCGCAATGCTCAAAGTTACCGTCTCACGGGGTCACCGTGCACTCCCACATGCCCCGTGCCTTATCGATTAACGGCATAAGTCCTCGATGTTGGCTAGTCGCCCTCGAAGGCTGCCACGTTATGACACGCACTCTTGGGCAGGGGCGGTCAGATTGAGTATTTCTGCTATCTGTAGAGGTACCCAGGTAGATGAACTCAGGTAGACGTACTCTGATGACGCAAGCGCGGGAAGCAGTCAATGGCGCTGTAGAGCAAACGCGTGATTTAGTCGATGATGTCATCAATTGGTTCGGGCGCGTGCGGGCGGGTTTGACGGCGAGTTCCAGCTGAGCGGTATCCCCAGACGGAGTAAAGTAGCACACCGAAATCTATAGCCTCGCGTCCATTGGGCTCCAGCATTCGGGCGGGCTCGAGATTGGTGTATGAAATACGAACCCGGCCGACGAGTGAAATGTATTATCTAGGGCGCACTGCGTACGAGGGAAACCAAAAGTCGAGCTCGGCCCGTTGAACCAGTGCGGCTCGCCGAGTCGAGTGGGCGAGCACGCCGAGTCGAGTGGGCGAGCATGCTTGGCAGCGATAAACTGCACGACCTGAAGTAGCGTCTCGTTTGTTAGCTTTCGGGTCAAAGGATCGAATACATATCACGCCCTGAAGTAGCGTCTCGTTTGTTAGCTTTCGGGCCGTGTTTTGTCTGGAGTTTTAGACATAGTTAGTCATATAGAATACATATGGTATACGATCATCTATCATAAGCATAAGCCCGAGTGCCGTGAAAGGCTATGAAGGTCCCGCTCGACGTCCTTAGAAACTCATCCGTGCTGCGGCGAGTCCTCGAATGGTGCCAAGCGAGCCTCCATTGAGGCGATTCCGGGCAGCGGAGTTCGCCGGCCTCGTTGAGTAGCCACATGTAGGTGGGATTCCGACGAGCCGCGATCAGAATCGCCGGCCTCGCAGAGTGGTGCCCGCGAAGGGCGCAGTGCGCGATTTGCGCGTAGGAGGTGATTCCACCGAGCAGCGATTGGAATCGCCGGCCTCGCAGAGTGGTGCCCGCGATGGGCGCAGCGTGCGGCTTCGCGTAGGAGGTGATTCCACCGAGCAGCGTTTGGTCGGGTTGTGCCCGCGATGGGGCAGCGCGCGATTCGCGCGTAGGAGGAGATTCCGACGAGCAGCGATTGGAATCGCCGGCCTCGCAGAGTGTGCCCGCGATGGGTGCAACGTGCGGCGTCGCGTAGGAGGAGGCGATTCCGAGCAGCGATCGGAATCATAGGCCTCACGGAGTAGTGCACGCGACGGGTGCAGCGTGCGGCGTCGCGTGGGAGAAGGTGATTCCGAGCAGCGATCGGAATCGTAGGCCTCACAGAGTAGTGCACGCGACGGGTGCAGCGCGCGCGATTCACGCGTGGAGGTGCTTCCGAGCAGCGATCGGTCGGGCACAGAGTAGTGCACGCGACGGGTGCAGCGTGCGGCGTCGCGTAGGAGGAGGTGATTCCGAGCAGCGATCGGAATCGTAGGCCTCACAGAGTAGTGCACGCGACGGGTGCCGCGCGCGATTCGCGCGTGGGGGTGCTTCCGAGCTGCGATCGGTCGGGTAGGCCGGCCGAGTGCGGCATGACAGTCAAAGGAGTCGTGAACACTCGCGTGGACATCTCATCTCGGGCCGAGGCACGCAAATCAGTTGGTCGGGTAGGCCGTCGGCTCCAAGCGGGTCCGTCGTTCCGACGGGGTTTCGGCCGCAGGACGTTGCCCAGTAGCATCGTTCTCCAGGCGTCTTGCCGGAGTCCGTCACGCCTGCTCCGGCGTTCGGGCCTCAGGAGAGCAGTTCGCGCTTTGACGACGCGGTCCCGCAAAAGGCTTGCGAGGTCCCATCGCATTCGGTCCTTTCGAGGCAGGCCGGCAGCGAGAGTAGTCGGAGCTCCGTAGCTGGAGCTAGCTCGACGGGTCCTCCGCCGGTCATTCTTCTCCGAGGTGGGCCTCGCCGGAGCGCGGAGAATGTCGGGAAACGCTCGTCTGAGATCTGCGTTCATCCGGCCATCGCCAGACTCGTGTCCCGCCATTTCCGAAGATATTATTGAGATTAAGTGTTGTGAAAATCAACCAAATCCACAACTCGTCCCATAGATAGGTTTAATCTCAATAATATCTTTACATCATCCTGTAAAATACACCATGCAATATATATATGTCAGGATCAAGGCATCATATGAGAAAGATTGGATATATCAGTCAATGCAAGCAAGCCTAGAATATAAGTGGGTACGTACCATTCAATTCTACATGTCATTGTATAAAGTCGCAGGAGTGGCCTCGAGTCGCGGACGTCCGAGGTCTTATAGACACCGCCCAGCGGTTTAAGTGAGCATCACACCTGGGTTCAACTTTGGTACATTTTCACCACAGGGGTTATGGAGTTACAATGAGGAATGATAATCTACCTGTCGCAGACTCTGGAGTTATGGAGTTACTATGATGAATGATAATCTACCTGTCCCAGACTCTGGAGTTATGGAGTTACTATGAGGAATGATAATATCTACCTGTCCCAGAATCTGGAGTTATGGAGTTACTATGAGGAATGGTAATGTACATGTCCCACAGTAGGGAGTGATGGAGTTACAATGGAGAATGGTAATGTACATGTCCCAGAGTAGGGCGTTATGGAGTTACAATGATGAATGATAATCTTCTACCTGTCTCAGACAAGAGTGAATTATGGAGTTACAATGATGAATGATAATCTTCTACCTGTCTCAGACTAGAGTGAATTATGGAGTTACAATGATGAATGATAATCTACCTGTCCCAGACTCTGGAGTTATGGGTTACAATGATGAATGATAAATCTACCTGTCTCAGACTATAGTGAATTATGGAGTTACAATGATGAATGATAATCTACCTGTCACAGACTCTGGAGTTATGGAGTTACTATGAGGAATGATAATCTACCTATCCTAGACTCTGGAGTTATGGAGTTACAATGAGGAATGGTAATCTACCTGTCCCAGACTATGGAGTTATGGAGTTACAATGAGGAATGGTAATCTACCTGTCCCAGACTCTGGATCTATGGAGTTACAATGAGGAATTATAATCTACCTGTCCCAGTCTCTGGAGTTATGGACTTACAATGAGGAATGATTATCTACCTGTCCCAGACTCTGGAGTTATGGAGTTACAATGATAAATGATAATCTACCTGTCCCAGACTAGGGAGTTATGGAGTTACTATGAGGAATGATAATCTACCTGTCCCAGACTCTGGAGTTATGGAGTTACAATGAGGAATGATAATCTACCTGTCTCAGACTAGGGAGTTATGGAGTTACTATGAGGAATGATAATCTACCTGTCCCAGACTAGGGAGTTATGGAGTTACAATGAGGAATGATCATCTACCTGTCCCAGACTAGGGAGTTATGGAGTTACAATGAGGAATGATAATCTACCTGTCCCAGACTCAGGAGTTTGGAGTTACTATGAGGAATAATAATCTACCTGTCCCAGACTAGGGAGTTATGGAGTTACAATGAGGAATGGTAATTAATCTGTTTCTGTACAGGAAGTGGTTACAGAATTCCAATGAGGAATGTTAAACAAGCTGCTCTAGAGAAAAAAGTAATGGAATTCTAATGTGGAATTTTCTTCTTTTGTTCGTATTGAGCACAAGGCCCTGGGGTGTCATCATTGGCTGAGGCGTGGCTGGTCCGCTCATGCAGTGCCCTCTGTAGGTTAAGGCAGCAATCTGCATGGCTCCTGATGCCAAGGACAGGTGTGTGCCTTTCCAAATCATGTCCAATCAATTGAATTTACCACAGGTGGACTCCAATCAAGGTGTAGAAACATCTCAAAGATGATCAAGAGAAATGGGAGGCACCTGAGCTAATTTCAAGTGTCATAGCAAAGGGTATGAATACTTATGTCAATGTGATATTTCAGTTTTTCTTTTTAATAAATCTGCAAAACTTTCTAAAATCCTGTTTTCTCTGTGTCATTATGGGGTATTGAGTGTAGATTGATGAGGGAAAAAATGAATTTAAAGGATTTCAGCACAAGGCTGCAACATAACAATATGTGAAAAAAGTGAAGGGGTCTGAATACTTTCTGAATGCACTGTGCATACGAAGCGCGGTTTGTTATAATTCATGCACTATGGTAATTGAAAGAATCATGACAATAATTTTATAATGATAATTTTATAATGATAATTTTACAATGATAATTTTATAATGACAATTTTACAATGATAATTTTATGACAATTTTACAATGATAATTTTATAATGATAATTTTATAATGATAATATTATAATGATAATTTTATAATGATAATTATACAATGATAATTTTATAATGATAATTATATAATGATAATTTTATAATGATAATTTTATAATGTTAATTTTACAATGATAATTTTATAATGATAATTTTATAATGATAATTTTATAATAATTTTATGATGATAATTTTATAATGATAATTTTATAATGATAATTTTATAATGATAATTTTATAATGATAATTTTACAATGATAATTTTATGATAATTTTACAATGATAATTTTGATAATTTTATGATAATTTTATAATGATAATTTTATAATAATTTTATGATGATAATTTTATAATGATAATTTTATGATAATTTTACAATGATAATTTTATAATGATAATTTTATGATGATAATTTTATAATGATAATTTTATAATGATAATTTTATAATGATAATTTTACAATGATAATTTTATAATGATAATTTTATGATAATTTTATAATAATTTTATGATGATAATTTTATAATGATAATTTTATAATAATTTCATGATGATAATTTTATAATGATAATTTTATAATGATCATTTTACAATGATCATTTTATAATGATAATTTTATAATGATAATTTTATAATGATAATTTTACAATGATAATTTTATCATGATAATTTTATAATGATAATTTTATCGTGATAATTTTATAATGATAATTTTATCATGATAATTTTATCATGATAATTTTATGATGATAATTTTATAATGATAATTTTATAATGATAATTTTATAATAATTTTATAATGATAATTTTATAATGATAATTTTATATTGAGCATTTTATAATGATCATTTTATAATGATCATTTTATAATGATAATTTTACAATGATAATTTTACAATGATAATTTTATAATGATAATTTTTAATAATGATAATTTTATAATGATAATTTTATAATGATAATTTTATAATGATAATTTTATGATGATAATTTTATAATGATAATTTTCTAATGATAATTTTATAATGATAATTTTATAATGATCATTTTATTATGATCATTTTACAATGATAATTTTATAATGATAATTTTACAATGATAATTTTATAATGATAATTTTATAATGATAATTTTACAATGATAATTTTATAATGATAATTTTATAATGATAATTTTACAATGATAATTTTATAATTTTGTAATAATTTTATGATGATAATTTTATAATGATAATTTTATGATAATTTTACAATGATAATTTTATGATAATTTTATGATGATAATTTTATAATGATAATTTTACAATGATAATTTTATAATGATAATTTTATAATGATAATTTTATAATGATAATTTTACAATGATAATTTTATAATGATAATTTTATAATGATAATTTTATAATAATTTTATGATGATAATTTTATAATGATAATTTTATAATAATTTTATGATGATAATTTTATAATGATAATTTTATAATGATCATTTTACAATGATAATTTTATAATGATAATTTTATGATGATAATTTTATAATGATAATTTTACAATGATAATTTTATAATGATAATTTTATAATGATAATTTTATCATGATAATTTTATCATGATAATTTTATGATGATAATTTTATAATGATAATTTTATAATAATAATAATAATAATGCATTTATTTTATATAGCGCTTTTCAGGAAGCCCAAAGACGCTTTATTATTATTTTATCATTATTTTATTAAGCATTATCATTATTTTATAATGATAATGATAATTTTATAATAATTTTATGATAATTTTATATTGATAATTTTATAATGATCATTTTATAATGATCATTTTATAATGATAATTTTACAATGATAATTTTACAATGATAATTTTATAATGATAATTTTTTATAATGATAATTTTATAATGATAATTTTATAATGATAATTTTATAATGATAATTTTATGATGATAATTTTATGATAATTTTATAATGATAATTTTATTATGATAATTTTATAATGATCATTTTATAATGATCATTTTATAATGATCATTTTATAATGATAATTTTATGATGATAATTTTATGATGATAATTTTATAATGATAATTTTATGATGATAATTTTATAATGATAATTTTACAATGATAATTTTATAATGATAATTTTATAATGATAATTTTACAATGATAATTTTATAATGATAATTTTATAATGATAATTTTATAATAATTTTATAATGATCATTTTATAATGATAATTTTATGATAATTTTATAATGATAATTTTATGATAATTTTATAATGATAATTTTATAATGATAATTTTATAATGATAATTTTACAATGATAATTTTATAATGATAATTTTACAACGATAATTTTATAATGACAATTTTACAATGATAATTTTATAATGATAATTTTATAATGATTTTATAATGATAATTTTATGATGATAATTTTATAATGATAATTTTATAATGATAATTTTATAATGATAATTTTATAATGATCATTTTATAATGATAATTTTATAATGATAATTTTATAATGATAATTTTATAATGATAATTTTATAATGATAATTTTATGATGATAATTTTATAATGATAATTTTAGAATGATAATTTTATGATGAACATTTTATAATGATAATTTTATAATGATAATTTTATAATGATAATTTTATTATGATAATTTTATAATGATCATTTTATAATGATAATTTTATAATGATCATTTTATAATGATCATTTTATAATGATAATTTTATAATGATAATTTTATAATGATCATTTTATAATGATAATTTTATGATGATAATTTTATGATGATAATTTCATAATAATTTTATAATGATAATTTTATAATGATAATTTTACAATGATAATTTTATAATGATAATTTTATAATGATAATTTTATAATAATTTTATGATGATAATTTTATAATGATAATTTTATAATAATTTTATGATGATAATTTTATAATGATAATTTTATAATGATCATTTTACAATGATAATTTTATGATAATTTTATGATGATAATTTTATAATGATAATTTTACAATGATAATTTTATAATGATAATTTTATAATGATAATTTTATCATGATAATTTTATCATGATAATTTTATGATGATAATTTTATAATGATAATTTTATAATGATAATTTTATAATAATTTTATAATGATAATTTTATAATGATAATTTTATATTGATAATTTTATAATGATCAATTTATAATGATCATTTTATAATGATAATTTTACAATGATAATTTTACAATGATAATTTTATAATGATAATTTTTAATAATGATAATTTTAAAATGATAATTTTATCATGATAATTTTATAATGATAATTTTATGATGATAATTTTATAATGATAATTTTATAATGATAATTTTATTATGATAATTTTATAATGATCATTTTATAATGATAATTTTATAATGATAATTTTATAATGATCATTTTATAATGATAATTTTATAATGATAATTTTATAATGATAATTTTATCATGATCATTTTACAATGATAATTTTATCATGATAATTTTATAATGATAATTTTATAATGATCATTTTACAATGATAATTTTATAATGATAATTTTATTATGATCATTTTATAATGATCATTTTATGATGATAATTTTATAATGATAATTTTATAATGATAATTTTATAATGATAATTTTATCATGATCATTTTACAATGATAATTTTATCATGATCATTTTATAATGATAATTTTATAATGATAATTTTACAATGATAATTTTATAATGATAATTTTATCATGATCATTTTATAATGATAATTTTATAATGATAATTTTATAATGATAATTTTATAATGATAATTTTATCATGATCATTTTATAATGATAATTTTATAATGATAATTTTACAATGATAAAATTTTATAATGATAATTTTATCATGATCATTTTATAATGATAATTTTATAATGATAATTTTATAATGATAATTTTATAATGATAATTTTATAATGATAATTTTATCATGATCATTTTATAATGATAATTTTATAATGATCATTTTACAATGGTAATTTTATAATGATAATTTTATAATGTACCATGCTCTGTAGAGAGCGCCGTTCTGCCTAAGGGGTTTCAGTCCTGGTCAGGTCGTCACTCCAACACAAGAAGTCAGGGCAAGAATTTGTTCATCATGCCGGAGATAAGTCACCTCTTCTTGGCTAAGGTCACCGTGGGTCTCTTTAACGTCCATCTGAGGGACGGCACACACACATCGATGAATCGCCCTGCCTGTGAAACACCAGGATGACAGTTTATAGCTTTGTCAGGATTCGGACCCAAGCTGGACGGATTAGAGTCGAGTGTGTGCATACCTCTCGTCTAGGCTATCCTGCCAGCCACGAAGAATTTTTGAAATGGGAATTATGATGGATTTGACATTCCCCAACTTTTCCATCCACCACTGTTAACCACATTGTCCTGAGAAAGCAAGTGGTATGATTTGGTGAAGTGAGAACCAAAATCTTCACTCTTCAATATCACTCAGTTTTACAATTCTTGTTTTTGATTCCTCCTCCAGAAGCTGCTGAGTTGTTGGGGTTATCTAAACAAGGTGCAGATCAGGTTGCTCAACATAGCAACCGAGGAGCAATTGAAAGGCATTTTCATCTGTTTTTGGAAAACAGCGTCACATTCCAACATGTGCTGCTACCTGCAAGAAGGTAAGATGAGCCTCCAGCATATTAACAGAGCTGTGTGGAGTTACCTGTCTCCTGGGACGCTGTAATCAACCCTCACCGATATCCACTTTCATTCATCCAAACAGCCAACCTGTTTTGCCTCCCTTCGCTTAACTCATCTTAGATTTCCATCACTTTGCTCATCAATATGCTTTTCACTTTGTCTATGAGGATATTCACACCATCACCGAACACAATCGCAGCATTTCTGTACCATTATTAACATCAACATATTCTCTTTCTGGCCTAATATGCTACAGGTAGTGGACAAAAAAAAAAAAGGAAACACCGTGTGAGGTCACTAGGGTGTATAGGGCCACCTGTATGCACCGTGGGACAGGGTCCACCACCGATGTATGTATTATATATGCACATGAGCAGTACGCATGTTTTTGCTTCATGTGTGTACATTGGGTCATCACCCAATGCTGGTGAAGCGAAATGCGTGGTTAACTGATCGGTTGCGTGCGTACGTGTCTGGATTAAAAAAAAAAAATCATTTTCTCGGAACCGTTGGACCGATTGGCACGAAATGTTGCACCATAAGAGCGCCTCTTCCTGTATAATTTTTATGTGATGATGACATCATTATGTCACATGCTATAGACGCCATCTTGGAAAAACGTTGGACCTCCATATCTCCGAAACCGCTCAATGGAAAAAAAATTGAAACATGGCTCATTGTCAAGTACTCCCCATGGGGAATAAGATATGTTAATGATGATGTCATCGGTGCCATCATTATGACGTCATAATTCGACAAGTAGCCTACACTTGATCTGATCAGTATGAAATTTTTTATCTCCGTAACTGTTAGTCCAATGGACACAAAACTTTCATCATAGGAGCGTCTCCTCCTGCATACTTTTTTTAGTGATAATTATGACGTGATAGGTCACGTGGTACAGGTGCCATCTTGGAAAAAGCGAAAAGCGTTGCACCTCTATATCTCCGAAACCACTCCAAGCAAAAAATTGAAACATGGCTCATTGTAAAGAACTCCACATGGGGAGTAAGTGTTAACGATGACGTCATTGGTGCCTAAATAATGACTCCATAATTCAACAAGTTCAACACTTTGTCCGATCAGTTTGAAATTTCTTGTGGGTGATCGATGCAACAATTACATTGGAGAATGCACATTTATGATGTCATCGGGCACTATATTGGATCTAAGTGAAAATCTTTGAAAATCCTCTTATCTGAAACCACTTAACTGATCATTGTGAAACTTTAACTAACTGATCAATTACCCATAGGCAATATTGTTTGATGAAGATAACGCCATCGGTCTCGTGGTCTGGCAGCCAAATTGGGTCAAAGAATAAAAAACCTTTAAAAAAACAGAAGAGTTGGCTCACAGAAAGTCCTTCTCAAGACTCTGCGGGGTATTCTATGAATACCATCTGGTTTTTATTATGTTCGGGACGGAACGTGGCAGTGATCTGTCGCATTATACACCGCCCAAATAAAGGGATGTCTTGTGCGAAAAGTCCGGCTAAAACCGAAATTACGCACAAAACCTTCATTTATTTTGCTGGTGTGAAAAGCATAAAGCGTGTCCAAATGACTGGTTGGAGTCATAGTGTGTATAACTCTATAGTGTTGAGATGTGTGTTTGCTCTGCTGTGTGTTTCCATGTGTTGTGTGGATGTCTTGTTGTGGGTATATGTCATAATAAAGTGGTGTATTGAATTAAGTTGTGTGTTTGGCTGATGGGATGGCATGTAGTCATGCACTACTCACCTCTAAGCTATTCCAGCCTGGGTTGGAATCCCGATCCTCCCTCTCTCTTTTCTCCCTTCCTCCTTCTCCTTTTTATCTAGCCTGGGCTAGAAAATGTCTCACAGGGAGGGAGATTCATCAATGTGTGTGGCTGTCCCTCGGATAGATGTTTACAAAAGGGTGATCTCATGGATATAATTGTGAGCGTCGATTTTCATTTTAGTCTGGAGATGGTGTGTGTTTGTGTGATATATATATATATATATACACACTACCCATCAAAAGTTTTAGAACACCTCAATTTTCCCGGTTTTTATTGAAATTTACGCAGTTTAATGTCTCAATGTATTCTGAAATTAAGCATAGAACAAATAAACAATTGGAGATAAAAAAATAAATCAGAATCATTTTGTTTCACAAAATTTAATTTAAATTTTTGACACAGCAAAGTAGCCACCTTTTTTTTTTTTTTTTTTTTTTTTGTATACTGAATCGAGGCTCGTGAAAGAGCTAACATTAACTTCACAAACAAATCGACCAGACAAACAAAATACACAAAAAGAGGGAGCGGAAGACAAGCTGGGGAGAAAAGGGGGAAGCACACACACACACAACATCCGAGAGCAGGGAGATGTGTGGAAGGGAGAGGGCCCGGGGGGAGGAGGCGTGGGAAGGGGGGGGGGGGGGGAGGGAGAAGTATAAAGCACAAGGACACCAAGGACTTCCAGGACAAAAGTTGGTATTTCAAAAAGTGGAATTGGGGTGAAATTAGCGGGGGTAGAAAAGATCAAGGTTTTGGATGGGGGAAGATAAGAGATGGTGGTGAACAGCTGTTTTAAAGACTTGGAGGGTGGAGTGGGATTGAAGAGAGTGAGGGAGTTTGTTCCAGAGGCGGGAGAAAAGAGGAATGAAGGAGTGAAGGTGAGCAGAGAGTCTTGATTTTGGCAGTTTAACCAAAAGAGGGTTGCAGGCAGATCTTGTGCGACCTGTAGGAATATTTGCGGGACAGAGCCCAGAGAGAGCTGGGGGGGCAAGGCCAGAGAGGAGTCGGTAGAAGACGGAAAGACCACCAACCTGCCTGCGGTGAGTGAGTGAGAGGCCCTTGGAGTTAGCTTCATCGCGGGAGATTCCAATGATTCTGAATGCTTTGGTTTCAACAGCGTGAAGGCGAGCTAGGTGTGAGGCAGGAGCACCAGCCCAGAGGGGAGAGCAGTATTCCATTGAGCTGCGGATGAAAGCCTTGTATGTGGTGAGGAGCTCAGGTGTGCCAAGGAAGGACTTCGCACGATGGAGGATGCCCAGTCGGCGACTGGCTTTGGAGGCCAGATTTGAAATGTGATTTTTCCAGGAAAGATCATGGCAGATAGTGAGACCCAAAAGCTTGAGTGACAGAACTTCTTGGAGAGGATTATTCAGAAAGTGGATGGGGGGGGTTGTCCAGTCGGTCTTTTCGGAGAGACATCGTAAGAGTGTGAGTTTTGTCAGGATTGAAAGACATGTTCCACTTGTTTGCCCAGTCTGTGATTTTGTCAAGGTCTGCAGAGAGTGAGGAGGCTGCAGACTGCCGATCTGAGGGATGAAGAATGGAGCGACAGAGAGTAGAGTCGTCAGCAAAGAGATAGAGAGGATTTTCAAGAGTCAGAGAGATCATTGATGAAGACCAGAAAAAGCACAGGGCCTTTTGCAGATATAACCGCCGAACACACTCGTGGCATTCTTTCTACAATGGAAATCAAATATTGTTTGGGAAGTTCTTCCCAACACTGTTGAAGAAGTTCCCACAAATATGTTGCACTTGTAGGTTGCTTTGCTTTCACCCTTCTGTCCAGTTCATCTCAAACCAGCTCGATGGGGTTTAAGTCTGGAGACTGTGCTGGCCATTCCATGATTTGAAGCCTACCGTCTTGTTCTTTTCCTCGAAGGTAGTTTTGACATAGCCTAGAGGTGTTTAGGGTCATTAACTCATTATCTTGATGCAGGATGAACCCCTGACCAACTAGGCGTATACCAGAGGGTATTGCCTGGTGCTGCAAAATGCTGTGGTAGCCCTTTTAGTTCAGGGTGCCAGTCACTCTGTGCAAGTCGCCGACTCTGGATCCAGCAAAAGAGCCCCAGACCATCACGCTTCCTCCTCCATGTTTGACAGTTGATGTCACACACTGAGGAACCATCTTTTCGCCTACTCGACGGTGTACAAAAACCCTGCGTGATGAACCAAAGATTTCAAATTTGGATTCATCGGTCCATAAGACCTTCTTCCAGTCTTCAGTTGTCCACTGGCAGTGCTTCATGGCCCAAGCAAGCCTCTTTTTCTAATTTTCCATCTTAGCAATGGCTTTCTTACCGCCACTCGACCTGTCAAACCTGCAGCTCAAAGTCTTCTCTTCACAGTTGAAACTGAGACTTGCTTACTTCAGCCAGTGTTAAGCTGTGCTTGAAGCTGTTGTCCTGTGAGCCGCCTATCACGCAAGCTGTTGACTCTCAGAAACTTATCTTCTGATTCTGTTGTGGCTTTGGGTCTGCCAGACCTCTTCCTGTCAGAGTTTTCTCCAGTTTCCAATATACTACTTCCTGCAGTGCGATATTGTTCAAATAATGCTTCGGAGGGTGTAATAACAGTCTGTTCCAATACTGCTTTTATACAGACAGGGGGTTTGTAATCAAATAATCAGCAGAGGTTGGGACACCTGCAGGAATTGTTTGCATCAACTTTCAAGGCTTAATTTACTTACATTGCTGCAGAACAGCTGTAAGTTGTTAACCCATTACTTGTTCCCTGAAGAAGGGCTTTTTTTTTTTTTACAATATAACTGTGCAATTTACATTATTTCCCCGTTTTTGCTAACCTAAACTTTTTTTTAACCTCGAGCAGTTTACTGCTTACCTTTGTACCATTTCATGTTATTCACTGGAATTGAATTGCTTACATTTCAATAAAAACTGGAAAAATTGAGGTGTTCTAAAACTTTTGACCGGTAGTGTATAATATTAAATATTGTTGCGGATCTCTCCGTCGGCCTTTCCCCTTACCAAGGGATTGGGATTAGTCCCAATCCCAATTAGATTAATGGGATTAGTCCCCTTGTCTTTTACTAGCCGACGGGACCCGGGACCGATGACGTCCTTCCCGGACAGCGTTAGGTAGGGTTTTAGGACTATGAATTCGCTATTACCTAAGTACTAACGCTGACCGGAAATGAGGAAATAAGCCCCGCCCGAATCACGGGTGTTAGTGGAAACGCCGAGCGGTAGCGATCCGTGACCTGAGCCGTTATCAAGGACTAACCCCGATTCAAGCGGTTCGTAATCGTGCCACGCTTACCCAATGGAGGAAATGACTGAAACAGTCGGATTTGGAAAGAAAAGGAATAACAGAATAGATTTACACTTTGTACAATCAGAAGAAGCAGTGCAGCCTTAATCACAGTCTTAACTTATCCCTGGACAAACGGGCCCGTCACACTCAGACACACTCACACAGGGTTGCGGACGAACAGGTCGATGGTCCAGGGATGGCATCCAGGCAGCTCTTCCTCCGGTCCCCAACTCGCACCGCGAAGGAGACGAACAAAGACGGCAGGAGCTCTCCACGTGTTGTTTGGCGCGCACGGGATTATTATAGGGCAAACGGTAGGCTGGCTTTGGCGGTTGCACTTGCGGCTCAGCCGCGTACGTAATAAACGGACAGTCCGTAATAGTTCAATAAACGCAAGCAATGCACTTCTCAATCTCTCAATGCGTATCTCAATGCGCTCTTTCATACAATTCGCTCGCCATGCGTGACTCCGTTCAGTCTTCCGGTGAACTCGCCGAGTGCCTCTCCCTTCTCATCTGAACTCCTCTCCTCAGCTCAACTGGTGCCGACCCATCTGAGGTGGGGGCCTCGCGCCAAGGGTTTTATTACCATGCCCTTGGAACCCTCTCGAACTCACCAGACGTTTCTTGCCACGCCCTAGCATGCCATGCCCACCGAGCCCTGGTTGGTTGTTGCCCTTACCGTCACCGCCTTCTGACGCGCTGCTTGATGCGGCCACACCTCGTCGTCGCACTCCTCCCTCTTTCCAGGCCTACCTCGTGGCATTTGACTAGTTTCGAGTGAAACCAAGGGCAGCGAACGCTGCTGGCGGCCAAAGCGTAACAAACTGCCGCGGGTAGCCCAAGGCGTAACAAATTGAGGGATGCCAAATGGGGCGCGGGATCGATTTTGCCCATGATGGAAATTGGAGGGTGACCGCAAAATGAAAAGGACCTAATCTTATTATTTCTTTACACAACGCAGATGTCACTAGTGAAATGGCCTACTCTTACACATACTATGACATAACTAATTCTAATGGGCCTACGTGTTGCTTGTGGACTAACTATGGGGGGCAAACTTTTAACCTTTAATGATGTTATATTTACACTCAAAACCGCAACAATATATATACATATATATATATATATATATATACAGTAGATATATATTATATATGGCAAATAATTCATCAGATGGAGTTCATAACTTTGTGTGTATGGTAAACTTCTGTGTTGTGTTGAGTTTTGTGCATCCGTCATTTTGACGCACCTTCCCCCTAGCATAAAGCAATTCAAGTGAAATCGTTTTATTTTTTATTTTAAAAGTTTTAAAGGCTGCAGAAAAAAAGAAAAAAAAATTTTTTTTTTGTATACTGAATCGAGGCTCATGAAAGAGCTAACATTTATTTCACAAACAAATCGACCAGACAAACAAAATATATAAAAAGAGGGAGCGGAAGACAAGATGGGGAGAGAAGGGCAAGCACACAAACATAACATTTGAGAGCAGGGAGATGTGTGGGAGAAGTTTACCGCCTGATTTTTACCGCCATTTTCCGGAAGTTTACCGCCATTGATGCAGCATCTTTTGCACAATCTTAACACGTTACATTAGTTCTTCATGCCTATTTGTATCTTTTCAGACCGTCCCAAAAATCAGTACATTTCCTCTTTGGAATGATTTTTCAATCTTGCTTGACTACCAGACAGGCAGAGTAAAACAATCACCTTACCCTCCTCTCTGCGCATGCGTGATTGGGATGTGACTTCTTACAATTTGCCAAATTCAGAGCCAAGGTAATGCTAAACTGCAGATTTGTGTTACAATTCATGTTCTACAGTATTCAAAATAAATACCCAATTAAATTGAAATAAAGTAGTTTCTTCATCAGTAGTAACTGATGCATGTGGACAGACAGACAGATGTGAGGTCTTATATCATGAAGATATTGCAAGGCGTACTTCTTGCAATCAGTTGCACTTTTGATTAGTCATTAGTGCACTCGTGCTTTGTTCGGAAAGTGGATAAGGTGTCCACTATATGTTTAATAATGCACATCTGTTATGCTGTATCAATTCCAAGTTTGTGACGATTCATGGCACACACTTAGAATTCACACAATGTCGATACATTATGTTCATAATCCTCTACTCGTTGAGGCCTGTCACTCTCAAGGAGGGGATGGATGAACATAATACACCTCCAAGGGCGTGTCTGAATATTTGTTGGTGTACGTACGTTAAAGATCCCATGGCGTCCTTTGCGAAGAGTAGGCGAGCTATCGCAAGCACCCTTTACAAATTCCTCCTGTCCCAACTACTGCTGGGAGAGGCATGGCAAACCCCCCAGTATAACGTACCATGGCCAAAAAACTGCTTTGGCAGATCCAACACTCTGTAACAGTGTATGGTATATCTGATCAGTGATCAGACATTACCATGATACTGTGGCGGACACAAGCAAGAGGACACGAATTCAGCGCACCAGCAGGTGGCGCGAACGTCCAGGCGGGGAACTGGAGGGCATGCCCCGCCTATCGACCGATCGGCCACGCCCGGGGACGAGGCGTGGCCTCGGCACATATATGCGGGCTCCAAGCTCGAGCCCGCCCAGTGCTGCAGTTTGAGCTTTCTTAATAAAGACTCTTTTGGTTATCAAACGCGTTGTGGCCTACCTCTTTGGCAAGCAAGTTGTGTGCGCAGCCCCACACTTCAATACCAATCATTGTGTTACAGGTAGGTTGTGTGATAGCACTTTAATCGGAACAGCCCAGAGTAAGTGTGGTCACAGCCTTTTAGAGTTCCCTTCTGAACCACTGAGCGATACTAGGAATGCAGGATAAAATTCCATGTATCCAATGTCTTTTTAAAGACATTGGATACATGGAAACAGGCTGATAGTTTACGTTTTGTATCCCCTTGATAAGCCGGATCTGGATTGGGACATGAACCAAAATGTAACCGGGTAAAGACATTTGAAAAGGCACACGCATTTCCTCTCTTGACGCTCAGCATTTAAAGGACCGAGTACAGACAATCCCCATCCCAAAACTCGCTCATTTTAAGTCGGCCAAGCTAATGCGACCACTCATTCTTCTGGGAAGAATCCCGTGCACATGCTTGTCACATTTATAACTCACCTAAGTCTTTATAAGTTCATCAAATACTGACACCGCGATTGACATTCGCTGAGGTAAATGTTGATATCTCGACTGAGGTGAAAAAAAAAAAAAAAAAACAGTTTTAAAGCATTATACGTAACGATACATTTTATGAAACGGGGAAACCGAATACACACTTTGGTGTTTTTAAAATGACAGAATATGTCTTTATTAGAAAAAAAAAAAGAACCTTGAAGACGACGCTGCTAACAAAATACACCGCTCTAACACATAACCACGAGTTTAAACTACATTTACAACAAATATGAAAACTATTTTCATATCACAATGTTAAATATAGAATATATAGAAGATATTGTTTAAAAAAATGAGCTCCATCTTCCAATGGTAAACAATCCTTCAAAAAATTCCTGGATCCGGAATAATATCCTGAACGTCACCAAAAACTAATAAATTCTTCCTTATCCCAAGGGCAATCATCCCACCAACTTCCATCCAAATCCGTTCAGAACTTTTCCAGATATCTTGTTCATAAACACACGAACACACACACACGGATACGATCGAATGTATTACTCCCTAGCGGGAGTAATGAAAAAAAGGTTAATGGAGAACTTGTACAAAAAAAAAAAAAAATCCTCTGGACTTAAAGCCAAAGGAGTCCCTGAATGCAGGGGTCCTGAAAACAAAAACATGTGTCGGAGATAGAAATAAAAAGTTGTAGGAGCTGTGTGTGCTCCCACGTCAATCGGAAGAATGGACGCGACAAAAAGCTGGAATTCGTCCGAGTTTCTTTATTGTCACAAAACAACTCGGGTACTCTGAAAAGCCCGTTTATCGGGCAGCAATATATATACACACATTATCCCGGAGCGTTTGCCCGGGAAGGGCGAGAGGGGGCGTGGCCGGGCGTCCTGGCAAGTCGAGGGCGGGCATGCCCGGGCGTCCCGGACGCGGCCTGGTAAGTCGAGAGCGGGCCTGCCCGGGCGTCCTGGACGAGCCCGGCATGGTGATCGCTCCGCGTCCTTGGTAGGTGCAAGGCGATTGTGTAAACCCAGCGGTAGCCGCTACAAAGTTATCAAACAAGCAAAAGACAGAGGAAGAAGAAAGTAGTGATGTGGGCAGAGCTGGCTGGATAAAGTGGCAAGGCCTGGTTGGTGCTGATAAGAAGCGCTTCCTTATTGGATAAAAACCATAACCACCTTTAGAGGCCATTTTTCCCCGCAAGCAGGGGTTGGCCTTTTTCGGGAACCGTGGTTGTTGTTGTTTTTTGGGCCTTTTTCGGGAACCGTGGTTGTTGTTGTTTTTTGGTCCCCTTTTTGAAGCAATGTTTTACGGCCGGATGCCCTTCCTGACGCCAACCCTTTTTGCCACCTTTAGCGACAAACAGGGAATTACCAGTGAACTGGTACGCAATTAGCCAACCTCGGAAGGCATGACAGGCTGAGTCAACCCCCCTGGCGTTAATTCAGCAATCGACCGGGATTCGAACCCAGGATCCTGGGATCCTAAACCGGCACCCTAGCCGCTAGCCCAACACCAGGGATTATTCCTTATTGGATTCCACCAGGGATTCCTTATTGGATAAAGGACGAAAAGTCAAGGCCTTGCTAAAACAGATTCAGCATCTCTCGGAAAGGATGCATTTTGCTCTTCATTACCTCTCGCCTCCAATCTTGTTTACACCGTTTTTTAATCTCTCCTGTTTGGAGCATTTCATATTAGAAGCACAAGTTGAGCGAATTTCCTTTGCTTAAAAAGAATTTGTAAAAGAAGTTGGAAAATCCAATGCAGCACATCTCCAACAGGGTGACGTCATAGTCTGCTGAACATATCAAATCAGAAATTCCATCCAGTCCTCGCCAAATAAATATCATCAGCAGAAAGCACTTTCATTTTATCTCCCTCATCCCCAATTGGAAGATGCCGACTGAAAACCTACTATTCTTGACTTCCAGATTGATAAGGAAAGTATGACCGGAGCTCTGCTCAAGGAAGATAAGTGCTCATTTCTGTGACGGAGAGGGGTTAAGGGGAGGTAAAAAGAGGCAATTATTGTCGAAGCATGGGGGAAGGAGCAGGGAGGGTGTCTCAGTCTCACAAAGCAAACTAGAGTTCATAAGATGACATGGGCTAAGGTGTTCTAATGTAAAATACCATAATATTGTTACGGATCGCGGACAAGATGTTATTTTGACCGAGCGGTGGTGTATTACCGCGACCGAACAGTTATTCCCCGACTAGAACCCGATTCACCCCAAACTTTGGCCGTATCGCACCGCAGCTGCCCAATCTGGAAAACTCTAAAACGACCGAATGCAAAGAGGAAAAGGAATAAGACGAGAAGACGGACAGAAGAGTAATTGGATTTATTATTTACACATATAAGTAGGAAGCAAGCAGTCACGTTTATTTACAGGGACATGAGACGCAGGTGACACAGTGCAATCTTTAGCTTATACAGACTTATTGTTACTACCCAGGACAGCACGAACAAAACAACTCACGTACGCAAATGGATGGAAATTGCAGGCAGGAATGACAGGAGGTGGGTGGCTGGAGGAAGGCCCGGAGCTGGCTGGAGTTTGATCCCGCACGGGACGTCGGGCTGGACCTCGATGGCCGCCGATGCCACCGATCCTGTCGTGTGCGCGGGGTAGCGGGTCGGAGCTGCTTGGTGGAGCCAAGCCAACGCTGCTGGTGGGGGTCTGGCGTGACGGTTCTCTCGCGTGACGGGTTCTCTCTCTTACTAACTCCAGGACTCTTTCTCTCTTGCTTAGTCCAACTCTTCCTCACCACCGACAACTCAACGCAACCCCTCCACTCTCCGCAAACACTGACCACCACTGACGACCAACCCAGCTCTGACCAAAAAAACCACACACTCCGCTCTTGTCGTAGCTTATCCCGTCAAAGCTCATCTGCCTTGGACACGCCCTGCCTGCGGGTTATATAGGCCCCGCCCCTCAACCTTCGCGAACCTCCTCGATGTTTCTCTCCACACCCTCTCCAAGTCCAACCCCTTGTTCGTGGTTGGTTGAGTGGGGCTGACTCACTCCTCCCCTCTATGACGAGGTGGGGACCCGCCTTTCTTCCCCAACCCTGCCTCGTGGTCAATGGCGGATGAAGGGAAAACCGCCCAACATGCAGTTGGCAATGCGAATTGCAATTGACGAAAAGGGGGGAATGGAAGTGTTGGGAGTGGGAATGAAGGGAATCTATCTCTTTCACTGGTGCAATGGAGTATTTCAATTAATGGGAGACACAGCCTTACCCTAAAAACACATAATAAGATATAACTATTGAACAGGGGTATTCTATGATTGGCTGTGGTGTGGATGCTTTATGGACTAATTATGGGATGCCCTTTGACCTTTACACAGCTCTGGAGGCAGGAGGCGCAGAATAAACAATAATAATAATTCACACAATCAAAAAAAATATACAGTCCTCATATCCGCAACAATATTTTGTCCAAGTACTGTTCAACAGAAGGGTTTTCAAAGTAGGAAAAAGGTGATTTGTGTTCTCTTGTTCAAATATATAACTCAATTGAAATTAAATAAAGATTTTAAAAGTTGTAGAAAAAAACATTCTGGACATTTGCCGACATTGATGCCACTGTCCCGGGTTGCATAAAGCAGCTTATGGAAAGATTTTAGTATTTACTTATTACGTGTTTACTTAAGGGGGTTAACAGGGGGAGATGTAGAAAATAGGGCAAAATGGAGAAGATTGCTATGGGGCCCGCAGGGCTAACCCCCGCTCTAGCAGGGAAAATGTCTGCTCACCTTCACTCCTTCATTCCTCTTTCCTCCCGCCTCTGGAACATACTCCCTCACTCTCTTCAATCCCAATCCTCCCTCCAGGTATTCAAAACAGCTGTTCAGGACCATCTCTTATCTTCCCCCATCCAAAACCTTGATCTTTTCTACCCCCGCTAATTCACCCCAGATATACTTTTCTGAAATACCGACTTCTTTCCTGGAAGTTCTAGTAGTGTCCATGTGTTTTATACCTTTCCCACCTTCCCATGCCTCCTCCCCCCAAGCCCTCTCCCTCCCACCGATCTCCCGATGTCCCTGTTCTCTGCTGTTGTACTTGCGTGCTTCCCTCTCTCTCCCCATCTTGTCTCCCGCTCCCTTTATTGAATGTTTTGTTTGTCCATTTTCTTTTTTTGTGATTGATGTTAGCTCTTACACGAACCTCGATCTTGTATACCAAAAAAATTAAAATAAAAAGGCCTTCAAAGTGCCTGTTGTTTGCTGTTGTTATTCGAGGCTTCCTCTTAAGGACATCCTTAATTTGAGAATCGTTGCCTATATGATAACCCAGGAGCCCGGTGTTGGCTTAGTGGTTAAAGTGCCAGCTTAGGATCCGAGGATCCTGGGTCTGAATCCCGGTCGATCGCTGAATCAACGCCAGGTGGGTTGACTCAGCCTGTCATCCTTCAGAAGGTCGGGAAATTGAGTACCAGCTCACTGGGATGAATGATCCCGGTGTGTGTCCCAGCTTAGAATAGGTACACCGAATCCTTGTGTGTCATAAGAGGCGACTAAGGGTTGGCGTCAGGAAGTGCATCCGGCCATAAAAACATTGCCTCAAACAGGGAACCAGGATTGTCATGGGGCCCGCAAGGCTAACCCCCGCTCTAGCGGGGAAAATGGCCTTAAACAGGGAATTTTGTTGCCTATATGATATTTCTTAAGTTTTTCCTTAAACTTCCTTAAACCCTCCTCCCCTCCCATCCTTAAACACAAACTTTTGAGTTTCCAAAGGATCTGTTCATGGAAAATGGTCACGAAGAGGTCGATTATCGCTACGTGATCAACAGTGGCTGCTCTAAGAAAACTTCCACAATTGAGTTACGATTGTACATTGTGAAACACACTGAGTGGTGGCGCAGTGACTTGGATAACATTTTCACACATTTCCAATAACATTTTCAATGAGAATCAAATTAATTTTACACGAGAATTACTTTATTCCTCCTTCATCCGAAAGCACGTGCTCCCCATGCAACATCAGGCGTCGTTTAAAATCACGTGATCATTACGTATTCAGGCTTTCGGAACATATCTCAGCCTGCAACTATCTCAACACCACCAACCACCTGTGGTCATAGTGAGGTGCACTTTATAAACATTGATGGGTGCAGTGAGGCAGAGATCTCAAAACAGGCTACTGCAACATAGCACCACCCAAAAGAGGTGTGCACAGTGGTCACAGATTGGCAGCACTAGTCTACAATAACAAGAGCACGAGGAGACAGTTTAACACAACGAAATCTCACAGACGGAGTTGTCATTACTATTGTAAATTATCTTATTTTATTGCATAGTGGATTGCAGGGTCGAAATGGAGGTCTAGAAAACAGTCTATAGAAAGTCTACACCCCCTTTCACAATTTTGACCGTTTGTTGCCTCATAACCTGCAATTAAATTGCATTAAACCAGACTTTTTCCACCTTTATTTATACATCGTAACCCACAAATTTCAAGTAACAAACAAATTCTACAAATTTCAGAAAATTAATAAAAATACAAAACTAGAATATCTTGGTTCGATAAGTGTCCACCCCCCTTATAAAAGCAATTGTAAATTAGCTCAGGTGTAACAAATCACCTTCAAAATCACAAACAAAGTTAATTGGTCTCCACCTGTGTTAAATTGTTATGATTGATTATTTCAGAATAAGATCAGCTGTTTCTGTAGGTTTCCTTTGCTGGGTAGTGCATTTCACAGCAAAGACTCAACCATGAGCACCAAGGAGCTTTCAAAAGATCTCTGGGATAAAGTTGTGGAAAGGCACACATCAGGGGATGGGTATAAAAATATTTCAAAGGCCTTGAATATCCCTTGGAGCACAGTAAAGACAACCATTAAGAAGTGGAAGGTTATATGGTACCACCAAGACCCTGCCTAGATCAAGACGTCTCTCCAAACTGGATGACCAAGGAAGGAGACATCCGAGAGGCCACCAAATGGCCAATGGCAACTTTGAAAGAGCTACAGGCCTTTATGGCAAAGACTGGTCACTGTGTGCATGTGACAACAATATCCCAAGCACTCTACAAGTCTAGCCTGTATGGTAGGGTGGCCAGAAGGACACCATTAATAAAAAAAGCCCACTTTGAGTCCCGTTTGAGGTATGCAAAAAAAAAAACACTTCAGAGATTCTTAAACCATGTGGTAAAAAGTTTTGTTTTCTGACGAAGCCAAGATGGAACTTTTTGGCCTACATGCAAAACGTTATGTTTGGCGCAAACCCAACACAGCACATCACCCAAAGAACACCATCCTTACTATGAAGCATGGTGATGGCAGCATCATGTTATGGGGATGTTTCTAGAGGAAACTAGAAAATCCTAGAGTAAAACCTGCTGCCCTCTGCAAGAAAGGTGAAATTGGGACGGAAGTTCAACTTTCTACATCACAACGACCCAAAGCACACAGCCAAAGCTACACTGGAGTGTCTAAGGGACAAAAAGATAAATGTCCTTGAGTGAGCCAGTCAGAGCCCCGACCTCAATCCAATAGAAAAACTGTGGCATTACTTGAAGATTGTTGTCCATCAACGCTCCGCACGCAACTTGACTGAGCTTGAACATTTTTTTAGATAGATTCGTTTAGAACAAGATATTCTAGTTTTGTATGTTTATTTTTTGTATATTCTAGTTTAATTAATTTTCGGAAATTTGTAGAATTCGTTTTTCATTTGGAAGTTGTGGATTACGATGTGTAAATAAAGGTGGAAAGAGTGATTTAATGCAATTTAATACCAGGCTATAACGCAACAGGTGAAATTTTTGAAAGGGGGTGTACACTTTCTACAGCCACTGAACATGTAAATAAACAAAGGAAAAGAAAAAGGTTTCAAATTGATCTCAAGGTCATTGAAACTAAACATGTGCACAAAACACGTGTCTCTGCAAAAATAGATCTTCTGAATGGTGACGACAAAAGTTGCTGCAAGTGCCACAATGAAACAAGGTGAGTTAAAATTGTTAATGCAACATGGCCCCTTTGCATTACTGTGGTGGTTTGAAGGAAGAGTGCAAGGTTTGTTATGTACAGTGATGTCAACCATTTTTTTTTTTTTTTTTGTATACAAGATCGAGGCTCGTGAAAGCTAACATTAATCACACAAAAAGTCAAACCGACACACAAAACACAAAAAATAAGGGGAGCAGCAGACAAGACGGGGAGAGAGGGGGAAGGACACAAACACAACATTTGAGAGCAGGGACAACGGGAGAAATGTAGGAGGGCGAGGACTTTGGGGGAGGTGGGAGAGGTATAAAACATATGAACACTGCAAGGACTTCCAGGAAAGAAGTTGGAATTTCCAAAAAGTGGATCTGGGGTGAAATTAGCAGGGGTAGAAAAGATCAAGGTTTTGGATGGGGGAAGATAAGAAACGGTGGTGAACAGCTGTTTTAAAGACCTGGAGGGAGGAGTGGGAATGAAGAGAGTGAGGTAGTTTGTTCCAGAGGCGGGAGAAAAGGGGAATGAAAGAGTGAAGGTGAGCAGAGAGCCTAGATTTTGGCAGTTTAACCATAAGAGGGTTGCTGGCAGATCTTGTGCGACCTGGAGGAATATTTGGGGGACAGAGCACAGAGAGTTGGGGAAGCAAGGCCGGAGAGGAGTCGGTAGAAGACAGAAAGACCACCAACCTGCCTGCGGTGAGTGAGTGAAAGGCCCTCGGAGTTAACTTCATCGCAGGAGATTCCAATGATTCTGAAAGCTTTGGTTTCAACAGCGTGAAGCCGCGCGAGGTGTGAGGCAGG
Source organism: Myxine glutinosa (assembly GCF_964187855.1). NCBI lineage: Eukaryota > Metazoa > Chordata > Myxini > Myxiniformes > Myxinidae > Myxine > Myxine glutinosa. The sequence goes on along the minus strand of NC_136265.1, from coordinate 140,099,230 downwards.
AGCACCAGCCCAGAGGGGGGAACAGTATTCCATTGAGCTGCGGATGTAAGCCTTGTATGTGGTGAGGAGCTCAGGTGTGCCAAGGAAGGACTTCGCACGACGGAGGACGCCAAGTCGGCGACTGGCTTTGGAGGCCAGCTTGGAAATGTGGTTTTCCCAAGAAAGATCATGGCAGATAGTGAGACCCAAAAGCTCGAGTGACAACTTCTTGGAGAGGATTGTTGAGAAAGTAGATGGGAGGGTTTTCCAGTCGGTCCTTTCGGAGAGCCATTGTAAGAGTGTGCGATTTGTCAGGATTGAAAGACATGTTCCACTTGTTTGACCAGTCTGTGATTTTTTCCAGGTCTGCAGAGTGAAGAGGCTGCAGACTGCCGATCTGAGGGATGAGGAATGGAGCGGCAGATAGTGGAGTCATCAGCAAAGAGATAGAGAGGATTTTCCAGAGTCGGAGAGATCATTGATGAAGACCAGAAATAGCACAGGGCCCAGAACACTGCCTTGGGGAACTCCAGCCAGAACAGGAAGGGGAGATGAGAGAAATCCATTCAGGGCCACACGTTGCCTTCGACCAGAGAGGAAGTCCGCAAGCCATGAGTGGAGGTTTCCATGGATACCATAGGAGTAGAGTTTGGTGAGCAGAGCTGGGTGCCAGACCGTATCGAAGGCACGTGATATGTCAAGTGAGACAGCTCTGATTTCCTGTTTGGCATTGAGGACCTCCATCCATTGTTGAGACAGCAGAAGCAACATGTCCAGAGTAGAATGACCTGGTCTGAATCCAAATTGATGATCAGAAATCAAGCCAGTGGAGAAGAGGAAGGATTTGATATCCGAAGCAAAGGATTCCATGACTTTGCTGATAATTGGAAGCAGGCTGATTGGTCTGTAGTTGCAAGGATCTGTTTTTGCACCTTTTTTGTGTAAAGCGGTAATGTTTGCTGATTTCAAAGATGCTGGCAGATGACCTTGAGCAAAAGAGAGGGTGAAAAGAACAGAGAGAGGGTGAGATAGAGCGGCAGAGCAGGATTTTAGGACCTGTGGGCTGATGCCATCTGGTCCAGTTGCAGAATCAGTCGAGGTTTGACAGAAACTTCTCCACCTTGTCAGGAGAGAAGGACACAGAGTCCAGAAGCAGTTGGGTTCGACTGGGAAAGGTGGGAACAGAGAGAGATGGGTTTGGGACACAAGATTTTGAGGCAAACACAGAGTTGAGGCATTCGGCTTTGTCACGTGCGGTGTCAACTGTGTAGCCATTTGAGGTAAGGGAGGGGAGGGGGAACAAACACCAGAAACGGATTTGACCAGACGCCACCAGGATTTGGAGGAAGGAGACAGGTTTGAGAGTTCATTCTTGAGTGAGGAGAGATAGTGCTTCCTGGCACTCCTGAGGGTAGACACACACTTGTTCCGAGCTTGGTGGAAGGAACTGAGATTGCCTTCAGTTGGATTTGCCTTCCAAGAGGCAAAGGCAAGTTGTTTCAGGGCAACTGCCTCACCACAAGATTCAGTGTACCATGGACGGGAGGAAGGGTAAGACAACTGAAGACGAGATGGGATAAATCTGTGCATGAGAGAGAGCAGTTTGCTTTGGAAGAATTCCCAGGAAGAATTTATGTCAGAGGCAGTAGAGATGGGAGACCAGTCCAGATGATTGATGGCTGCTTGCAGACCGTGCCAGTCAGTCTGAGTGAAATGCCAGACTCGTCGGCGCTGAGGAGGCTCTCTGAGAATGGCCAGAGAGATGTCCACTTTAACAAGCACATTATCAGAAGAACCGATTGGAGCAGAAGAGCAGCAGACATTTGCAGGGAAGTTCGTCATAACCAAATCCAGAAGAGAAGATACTCCATTGACTGAGATCCGGGTCGGGAAATTGACAGATTGTGTCAGTCCCAATGAGTCGCAGAAGTCCTTTGCTGAGGTGCCATGGCTGGTGAGAGATGAACCCACACCCAGCCAGCTGGCATGATGACAGTTGAAGTCGCCACATATGAGGAAGAGAGAGTTTGGATGAGTTGATAGAAGTTGGTCCATGTTGTCCGACAGCGAAATGTAAATGGAGTCATCACTGTTTGGAGGACGGCACAGAACACATATGAACAAAAGGTGGGAGCGGAGAGGAAGCCGTAGCCAGAGGTACTCCTGGGGGTGGGGTGGAGAGAGGGCAGTGCAAGGAGTGAGGAAGAGAGTTTTTGATAAAGATAGCCACCCTACCATCAGGACGAGGCTCAGGTCTATCATACCAGAGGAGGGAGTAACCAGGAAGAGATATTAAGGAATCAGAGACATCTTGAAGGAGGAAAGTTTCTGTTAAGCAGATCAAGTCTGGATTGTCAGAAGCAACCTGAATGGAGAGATCAATCAGGTTTGAGCGAAGGCCCCGGATGTTTGAGGTCCATACCGTTAATGAGGAGAGAGGGGGAGCATCGGGTGCAGGTCAGGGGAGGGGAGGAGTAGGGTAAGATGAAGGATGAGAGGGGGAGGTAGGAAGAGCAGTTGATAGTGTTGCAGATATTACAGAAGAGTTACAAGAAAGGGAAGGATGAGGAGGACAAAAGGTTTGATGGTTATGGGATGAGGCACAGTGAGGGGTTGTTTGAGGGTGGGGGCAGAGGAAGGCCGAAGGTTGGGGGAGGTGGAGGTATGAGATAGAAGGGAGACGAAGTGGAGAGGAGGCAGCTTTGAGAAGGAGGTAGGAAGACGTAATTATAGGACATTTTGGCTGTAACGAAGAGTTACTCGTGCATACCTGCACAGCATTAACCTTCCTTTCGACAACATTCAGGCCAGCAGAGCTTTTCATGAGCACCCACTTCAGTTTCGCAGCTAATACCTGCCCATGTGGAAGAAAAATAATAAAATGCCTTTCTCTTCTTTTTTCGAAATTTTTTTTCAAAAAATTTTTTTTTTTGCCTAAAACACTCCCAGGTTCTCACTGATGAACCTCTGAAAGTTTGAGAAAGACACATGAAAGCATGCTGAAAGACACATGAAAAAAGCACCTGAAGGACTCAGACTGAGAGAAACAAGATTCTGTGGGCATTCATGTGTCTTTCACCGAGAGGCTTCCGTCTGGCCACTCTGCCATAAAGCCCAGATCCGTGGTGTTGCGGTGATGGTTGTCTTTCTGGAAGTTTCTCCCATCTCCACACAGGATCTCTGGAGCTCAGCCAGTGACCATCGGGTTCTTGGTCACCTCTCACCAAGGCCCTTCTTCCCCGATTGCTCAGTTTGGACGGGCGGCCAACTATAGGAAGAGTCCTGGTTGTTCCAAACTTCTTCCATTTAAGAATCATGGAGGCCACTGTGCTCTTGGGAACCTTCAATACAAAAACAACAACATGCATTTTAAAGGCCATTTTCCCTACGAGAGCGGGGGTTAGCCTTGCGGTCCCCATGACAATCTTCTCCATTTTGCCCTATTTTCTGCAGCTCTCCTTGTTAACCCCCTTGCCCGCATTTCTTCTTCGACCATCTTTAGCCAAGTCTTTCTCGGTCTTCCCCGTCCTCTACTTCCTTCGACATTTATTTCCATCACTCTTCTCAACCAGTCACTTTCATCCTTCCTCAACACATGACCAAACCATCTCAACCTGTTCCTCTTCACAGCATCAATCACAGGCTCTATTCCCATCATCTTTCACAATTCATCATTTGTCTTCCTTCAATGCAGCAGAGATTTTTTTGTAGGCTTCCCCCAAATCTGTGCCTCGACACAATCCTGTCTCTGAGCTCTGCCGGCAGTTCCTTCGACTTCATGGCTTGGTTTTTGCTCTGATATGCATTGTCAGCTGTGAGACCTTATATAGACAGGTATGTGCCTTTCCAAATCGTGTCCAATCAATTGAATTTACTGCAGGTGGACTCCAATCAAGGTGCAGAAACATCGCAAAGATGATCAAGCGAAATGGGAGGCACCTGAGCTAAATTTCAAGTGTCATAGCAAAGGGTATGAATACTTATGTCAATGTGATATTTTAGTTTTTTTCTTTTTAATAAATTTGCAAAACTTTCTAAAATCCTGTTTTCTCTTTGTCATTATGGCGTATTGAGTGTAGATTGATGAGGGAAAAAATGAATTTAAACGATTTCAGCAAAAGGCTGCAACATAACAAAATGTGAAAAAAGTGAAGGGGTCTGAATACTTTCTGAATGCACTGTATGTACAACTAGCAGAGTTACCCGGCGTTGCCCGGAAAATAATTAATCAGTCACGTATGTGTTGTGGACTTTTTAGTCAGAGGATGCCATGCCCCTTGTCTAAATCTGATTCGCCCATGTTTTTTGTCATGAAAAGTTAACCCCCCCCCCCCCCCCCCCAATGGATCCCTCGTCCCTCTCCAAGTCACTTCCTTAGGCTGTCCATGAAGCACAACCGAACAAACAGACGTTTACAAATAGGGTTATATAGATACAAGGTAAAATGTGGAAAGAAAACTCAAAAAGCAGACTAGACAGATGGCATTTTAATTACACACACACACACACGCACAAATTACATATACAAACTGCAATTCGTGCTTACGGTATCCCTTCCTCTTCGATGGGAACAGACCAATGGCTTGAGATGGCCTGAAAGCATCACGGCGAGGAGTTTTTTTCTTTTATATATAACAAAGTTAATGAAAGCAACTTGTAAAGGACCTCGCTCATGAAAACCACCGGGACAGCATCACATGACATGTGATCTGATGTGGAAGCAGGAAGCAATTTTCTTTTAAACAACAGGTGTCTGGCCAGCCCCAGCACCCCACCGAGTTAAAAAATAAAACGATAACCATCAAACATGGCAGTTGGCTGCAGGGCAGTAAGTCCACTCAGATTCAAGTCAAAAAGCGCAACATTACAAAAAAAGGGCGAAAATAAAATGCGGGCCGTAACTTCATTAGAGATTGTTAGGAGTGCTCGGGTATTAATTTTGTTATTAAAGCGATGCACGCAGCGGTGCGAGGTGATTTTCGAGTCAAGAACAACTCAGATGCCGATGAGAAAAAGCATGCAGATGGTGCCGATGGAGAACACGCATGCACCTTAACTCAAAAACGAAAATACAAATTGTTGATCGATGTTTAAACAAACAAATAATCCATCTCACCAATGGAGGGTACAAAGAAAGAAATAAACTATTCAAAATGAGGTCACCGGTTGGTGAATGTAGAGGGATTCTTGCTACAGCACAACATACGTTTAACTCGAGCTTCAACTCGTCGATAGCATGACCCAATCAAATAGGTCAGTTGCAGCATCCTGAGCGCTGTGATCAATTATGTGTGTGGAGCAGCAAGAACAATCCGATCACATGGTAAAGCACGTACAGGGACATAACAACAACAGAAAATAAAACAATTTGGGGAAAGTTGGGAGAGGAGAAGGGGATTTCACTGGGGGGAAAGAAGGGAGGGGGGGGGGGGCACTGCAAGCTCAAAATAGGAAGAGGATATAATTAGGTGAAGGAGTTTTAGAGGCGGCAAAGGAAACGAGCAGCGAAGAAGCTTACATTTGGCAACAAGTTGGCTTGGCAAGGAAAGAGAAAAAGAGACTGCTGTGAAATGAGGCCGTGAAGAAAGCGACAAAATGGTTTGGGGAATGCGCTTGCACGGGGGCAGGCAGACAGTGTTCACAGCAGCATGCATGGCTTGCGTCGCTTTTTCTGCGGCGGAGGACACAGGACGGCGCGGATAGCTTCATCAAATACCGTCTTGAGGCCACGCTGGGTCAGCGCCGAACACTCGAGGTACTTCACCGCTCCTGTGAGAAAACCAAGAGGCATACGGCATTGCAACCAAGGCCAAATTATCGAAATCGCCGAGTAGGAAAGTCCACCAGAAAACATGGCGGGGTGGAGAGGTTGCGGGTAAGAAGGGGGGGGGGGGGGGGTTTAGCCTTCACAGCGTACCTATTTCCTTTGCCATCTGGAGTCCCTGTGGGTAGGAGATTGGCGACAGCTTTTTGTCTCTGAGGCGCTCAATCGTCTCCTTGTCATCCCGAAGATCCAGTTTGGTTCCGACCAAAATGATGGGCGTGTTTGGGCAGTGGTGACGGACTTCCGGGTACCACTAACGACAGATGTAAAGTCAAACTCCACTGCAATCAAACATTCAATTAGACTGCAAATGAAATAAAATAAACCACTGCAGGCATTGTGGACTTAGTTTAATGGAGGTTTGCACAAGTCGTAGAACCTGACATGGTGCTTTGGTTTGAAAAAGCAAAGTAAAGAATGTCGATTAATAATTTGAAGAAATTTATCTTTTGTGTCGGGAACTGACACCGGTAAAGTATTGTAGTTTTCTTTTGTTACGATGAAGGGTTAACGGCTGAAATGTCACCTTTCTCCTACGGCGGTTGGCTCACCTCATTGAGAATCGTGTTGATTTCATCCATCGACACCCATAATGACCAGTTTCCAAATTTAAAACTTGTGCTTAAAATCAAGATGGCAGCAGCAAGACAAACACAGAGCATTAAGTGATCAATTATATAATTTCTGGTTAATGAAAACCTCAAGCCTGCTCAAATTTATGGGTGACTGGCCACACAATGTGGTGACAAACTTCCTGTTGATGACACACTTATTCAAACAACACAATCGGGGCAAGACATTTCTGACAAACGAAGCTATTCGGAATAATGGCCAGCACTGACTATGTCACATCCTATAGAATTCGACACTGAAGTCGCTGGACCAGGACTTCAACTCTGATGGGACAAGCGTGTGCACAAAGCTGAGGAATACCTTGAAGAGTTATGATTCAGGTTTTTTTGCAATACATAAAGATTATATACAATCTAAACAAAAGACCTGGTCAAATTTGAAGCATCTTTGTATTGAAGAAAATAGACATCGCCGTGAAAGAGCATTTGGATATGCCTTTGCCCTCGTTATATGTCAACCCACGGTTACTTTTGATCTCAATTAAAGGTCACATAAGGGAGAGAGAGCACCAGAGAGAAAATAAATACAAGGAGACATCAGATCAAATGCTTCCGCTTCGCATCAGTCAAATGCTTCCGCTTCGCATCAGACAAACCTTCCGCTTCCGGTTCTGCTGGCGAGGCTGTGTTTTTCCAAGCTCTCCACGTTAAAGTATTTTTCCCATTTGTATTCTTGTCAAAACTGTATTTTTATTTTACTGTGTTCCTGTCGACTGTGCGTTTCGAGTAATATATCGGTGTAAATCGTGCATACATGTGTAATAGTCGGTTGCTCCTGCCGCGTTTTCAGGCCTCGTCCCTCGAGGCTTTCCTGTCTCCTCGGCGGCCGATTGTTGTCCATTTACTTTTGTTCTCTCACTGTATTGCCTTTTCCTTTGTGTCTTTTCAGACATATATCCATACTTCCCATAGCAAAAGAAACTCAAAAAAAAATATCTTTATTTCCTTCTCTCCCAGTGGCTTTTTCTCCACCGATTGTGACCATGCGTTTCGCTCCACCCATTTTTTTTTCTATCCCAACTCTATCCTCTCCAGCCGACACCTTTCCAATGCTAGTTTTCACCATACTCCTTCAACTTTCTCCTTCTTTCTCTGATCCACTTTCACCTAACCTTCCAAAAAAATATATTAACGAAGAACTTAAAAAGTAGGCCCATCCTCCCATACTAACACATTTGCTTATACACCTACCTGTTCCTTCGTTCTCTGCTCTCCTGGCTGTCAATCTCCTATTCTTCTGTTCCAGCTTCTGAACCTGTCCTAGAATCCTTAATCCCCCTTATGAATCCTTCATGCCCTCATTTAGGGAATTTCCCCAGATAGTTTTCACCATTTAGTTTAAAGATGTTTAAACTTTCCCCTGAAGTGTTGTATTTTGTTGTATATTATAACACACTTCTTGAAAAGGTTGTTTTCGGTTTGCTGACCAAATCTGTTCATTTCAAATAAAAACTCAATCTCTTACAGTTCTGCCTTTCTACATTCCCTAAACTCACCTGCATTCCACCCCTCCTCCAACGTTTTCAAATGGATCTCTGACTCGTAAATCACAAGAAACTCATTTTGCAAGAAATGTTCGTTTTCCATTAATCGTCCAACACTTTCTAAAATCCAAACTCACCCCTCCTCTCTGAAACTCCCCCCTCACCCGCTGAACTCCCCCCTAACCCTTCCACTTCAAATCCCCCCCCCTCACACCTCCCCTCCTAAACTCCCCCTTGCCCCTTCCCTTCAAAACTCGCCCCTTCCCTTCAAAACTCGCCCCTTCCCTTCAAAACTCCCCCCTCCCCTTCAAAACTCCCCAACCTCCATTTTTCTCCAATTCTCCCCTCTCACACCTCCTCCTCAAAGTGTCCTAATCCCCAATTCCTCTCCCTTCCAACTCTTCCAACCCTCTTCCTCATCCTGCCCCCCCCCCTCAAACAACACCTCATTGTACCTCATCCTATCACCATCAAATCTTTTGTCCTCCTCATCCTTCCTTCTCCAAGCTCTTCTGAAATCTCTGACAGACGAGCAACAACTCTCCCTACCTCCTCCTCCTCCTCCTCCTCTCCCTCATCTTACCCTACACCTCCCCTCCCCTCCATCCGATGCTCCCCCTTCCTCTTCCTCAACAGTATGAACCTCAAACATTCAGGGCCTTCGCTCAAACCCGATTGATCTCTCCATACAGGTTGCTTCTGACAAACAAACGTAATCTGCTTAACAGAAACTTTCTCCTTCAAGATGTCTCCGATTCCTCAATATCTCTTCCTGGTTACTGCCTCCTCCGGTATGATAAGACCTGAGCCTCGTCCTGGAGGTGGGGTTGCTATCTTTATCAAAAACTCTTCCTCACCCTCCCTGCACTTCCTCACCCTCCCTGCACTGCCCCCTCTCCACCCCACCCCCAGGAGTACCTCTGGCTACGGCTTCCCCTTCGCTCCCACCTTTTGTTCATATGCGTGTTGTACCGTCCACCAAACAGTGATGACTCCATCTACATCTCGCTGTCTGATAACATGACCAACTTCTATCCACTCATCCCAACTCTCTCTTCCTTATTTGTGGTGATTTCAACTGTCATCCTGCCAGGTGGCTGGGTGTAGGTACCTCTCACACCAGCCATGGCACTTCAGCAAAGGGCTTCTGCGACCAACTGGGACCGACACAATCTGTCAATTTCCCAACGGATCTCAGTCAACCGAGTATCTTCTCTTCCAGACTTCGTTATGACAAACTTCCCTGCAAATATCTCCTGCTCTTCTTCTGCTCCAATCGGTTCATCTGACCATAAGCTTGTTAAAGTGGACATCTCTATGGCCATTCTCAGAGAACCTCCTCAGCGTCCACGAGTCTGGCATTTCACTCAGGCCAACTGGCATGGTCCTCAAGCAGCCATCAATCATCTGGACTGGTCTCCCATCTCTACTGCCTCTGACATCAACTCACCCTGTGAATTCTTCCAAAGTAAATTGCTCTCTCATGCACAGACTTATCCCATCTCGTCTTCAGTCGTCTTACCCTTCCTCCCATCAATGGTACACTGAATCTCGTGGTGAGGCAGTTGCCCTGAAACAACTTGCCTTCGTCTCTTGGAAGGCAAATCCAACGGAAGGCAATCTCATTCCCTTTCACAAAGCCCGGAACAAGTGTGTGTCTAACCTCAGGAGAGCCAGGAAACACGATCGCTCTACTCTCAAGACTGAACTCTCAACCAGTCTCCCTCTTCCAAATCCTGGTGGCAACTGGTCAAATCTGTTTCTGGTGCTTGTTCCCCCTCCATCCCATCCCTCACCTCAAATGGCTACACAGCTGACTCCGCACGTGAAAAAGCTGAATGCCTCAACTCTGTGTTTGCCTCAAAATGTTGTGTCCCAAACCCAGGTCTCTCTCTGCACACACCTTACCCAGTCGAACCCAGCTGCTCGTAGACTCTGTGTCTTTCTCTCCTGACAAGGTGGAGAAGTTTCTGTCAAACCTCAACTCTGATTCTGCAACTGGACCAGACGGCATCAGCCCACGGGTCCTAAAATCCTGCTCTGCCGCTCTTTCACACCCTCTCTCTTTTCTCTACACCCTCTTTTGCTAAAGGTGATCTGCTATCAGCTTGGAAATCAGCCAACATTACCACTTTACACAAAAAAGGTGCAAAAACAGATCCTTGCAACTACAGACCAATCAGCCTACTCCCAATTATCAAAGTCATGGAATCCATCATTACTTCGGATATCAAATAATAATAATAATAATAATGCATTTATTTTATATAGCGCTTTTCAGGAAGCCCAAAGACGCTTTGACAGAGTGCAAAACATAATGCATAGCAAAACATAAAAACAATTGCAAAAAAGAAGAATCAATAGGGAAATATTCAAAGCACAAAGGAGGGAGAAGGAGAGGTGATAGTCAGGGGTTAGATGCTGTGGGTTAAATGTTGAATGCAGTGTTGAACAGGTGGGTCTTGAGTGATGTTTTGAATGTGGTGAGTGAGGAGGAGTCTCTGATGGTGTGAGGTAGCGAGTTCCAGAGGGTGGGAGCAGCGATGGAGACGGCCCTGTCCCCCCAGGATCTAAATTTGGTCCGGATGGGGGGGGGTCAGGAGGTTGGTACCAGCAGAGCGGAGGTTGCGGGTGGGAGTGTGTCTGGAGAGAATTCAGCCAGGTAGGATGGGGCCAGGTTATGGAGGGCTTTGTAGGTCAAGAGGAGGATTTTGTACTGGATTCTCTGGGAGATGGGGAGCCAGTGGAGCTTGTAAAGGACGGGGGTGATGTGGTCACGGGTCCGGGAATGGGTGAGTAGACGGGCAGCGGAGTTCTGAATGTATTGGAGTTTATTGGTGATTGTTGAGGGTGAACCATAAAGGAGGCTATTGCAGTAGTCCAGACGGGAAGTGATGAAGGCGTGGATGAGGGTTTCTGCAGCCACGGAGGAGAGGGATGGACGGAGACGGGCGATGTTTTTCAGGTGAAAGAAGGCTGTCTTTGTGATCTGTTTAGTGTATTTGTCGAAGGAGAGGGTTTGGTCAAAGATGATGCCAAGATTCCGGATGTGAGGGGAGGTGGATACTGGGAAACCGTCGATGTTGAGGGCAAAGTTATGGGTGGACTTGGTGAGCGTTTTTGGGCCAATGATGATTATTTCAGATTTATCACAGTTAAGTTTGAGGAAGTTGATTTGAAGCCAGGATTTTATTTCAGTGATGCAGTTTGTCAGGATAGAGTGGGTGGCGGTGGAGATGGACTTGGTGGAGATGAAAAGCTGGATGTCATCGGCGAAGCAGTGGAATTGGAGACCATGACGGCGGATTAAGTGACCGAGGGGGGACAGGTAAAGGATGAAGAGGAGGGGGCCAAGAACTGAACCTTGGGGGACACCTTGGGGGAGGGGAGCAGTGGGGGATTTGCAGTTATTGATGGAGATGAACTGACGTCTGTCAGAGAGGTATGATTTAATCCAAGAGAGGGCAGTGCCGGTAATGTTAAAGGTGGTTTCAAGTCGGGTGAGGAGGATGGTGTGATCGATGGTGTCAAAGGCGGCACTGAGGTCGAGGAGGATGAGAATGTTGAGGTTGCCAGCGTCAGAGGAGAGGAGAAGGTCGTTGGTGATTTTGAGGAGAGCAGTTTCAGTACTGTGGTTGGAGCGGAATCCGGATTGGAATGTTTCATACAGGTTATTGGCAGAGAGGTGATGTTTGAGTTGAGTGGCTACAGCGCGTTCCAAAACCTTTGACAGAAAGGGTAGGTTGGAGATGGGTCTGAAGTTATTTAGGGTGTCAGGGTTTAGTCCAGGTTTTTTCAGAATGGGGGTAACAGCAGCAATTTTGAGGGATGGTGGGACGATGCCTGTAGACAGGGAGGAGTTTATTGTTGCAATGATAAGTGGAGAGAGAGCAGGAAGGGAGGCCTTGACAAAGCTGGAGGGGATGGGGTCAAGAGTGCAGGTGGCAGTTTTCATTCTGATGAGGAGTTCAGAGAGGTCAGTAGGGGAGACTGGGGAGAATTGAGACAGGGGATGGCAGGATAAGGGGGGGCAGGTGGTTTGAGGGGGAGCGGGTGCGGCGGTGGTCAAGCTGTTGTAGATGTTTTCAATTTTGCGTTGGAAGAATGAAAGGAAGGAGATGCAGTTGTCTATTGTGAATGACTGGGTGGTGGTGTTCAGGGGGCTGAGGAGTTTGTTTATTGTAGAGAAGAGTGCTTTTGGGTTTCCGGAGCCAGAGTGGATAATTTGAGAGTAGTAGGCGGAGCGGGCACGGGAGAGGGCATCTTCATAGTGTTGTATGTGGTCCTTGTAGGCCTGGGAGTGAACTGTGAGACCTGTTTTATTGCGGAGTCTTTCAAGTTGGCGAGCACGAGTTTTCATCAGGCGGAGTTCAGGGGTAAACCAGGGAGCAGAATGGGTGAAAGAAACTGTTTTGGTTTTTATAGGCGCAAGTTGGTCAAGGCAGGAGGAGAGAGTGTGGTTGTAGTAGTCAGTGAGGTCAGAAGGGGTGTGGAGGTCAACGAAGGGAGAAGTGGACATTTTTTCAGAGAGGGTCGATGAGAATGAGGTAGGTGAAAGAGCGTTTAGCTTACGGAAGTTGATAGTGCGATAATGCCTTGGTGCTGGGGTGGGGATGTTGATGGTCAGAGTGATGGCTAGGTGGTCAGAGAGAGTGAGGTCGGAGCCAGAGAGATGGTGCAAAATTAGTCCAGTAGAGCAGACAAGGTCCAAAATGTGACCAGGGTTATGGGTAGGAAAGTTGACATGTTGAGTGAGGTTAAAGCAGGTGAGTAAATCAGTGAAGTCAGTGGTTAGCGTGGAGTCAGTGGAGTCCATGTGGATATTGAAATCACCAAGGAGGAGGATTGAGGGGGAGAGGGAACATAGCTGGGTCAGAAAGTAGGAGAAGTCAGACAGGAATGATGGGTGTGGTTTGGGAGGGCGGTAGACAACAGCCATGACTGACTGTGTGTGACCAGAGAGTTTAAAAGCCAGGTGTTCAAATGATGGAGCAGATGAGATGGAGATGAGGTTGGTCTTGATGTCTTGTCGGTTAATAACGGCAATGCCACCACCTCGGCCCTCCGAGCGTGGTTTATTGATGTAAGAATATCCATTGGGTGTGGTGAGGTTGAGCGTGTAGTAGTCCAGTGGTTGTTGCCAGGTCTCAGTGAGACAGAGAAAGTCCAGTTTATTTTCCAGGATGTAGTCGTTCAGGATGAGGCATTTGTTGTTGAGGGACCGGGTATTGAACAGGGTGAGCTTGATGTTGTTTTGTACGGCGGGTATGAATCCAGGTGATTTGGCCAGGGTTCGCAGACAGGAGGTGCGATTTTGTGCGTTGTTGTGACCAGGTGTGTTGGGACGATGAGTGGGAGTGCGCTGAGCCGACCAGAGGATGGGGATGGAGTGACCTGATTGTAAATAAACAAACTTACGACCGGAGCCACGGTGAATGTACCTGGGTCGACGCAGGAGTCCATTCGATTTGATTGCAGAGATGCATGATGGGGTGGAGCGGGTTTTAAGCAGGAGAAGCCTTGCGGCGGAGTACCGCAGAGCCATGCCAGCAAGAGCGAAGGGACGAGCACGAGGCCAAGGGTGAGGAGGCGAAACAATCGTCACAACCCACGGGAGTGGGCCCGAGGAAACAGCGAAGGAGCCGAGCAGGTGAAGCCAGGAGCAGAGCCGGGACCATGCAGAGGGCAGACAGGAGCGAAGAGACGAGCACGAGGCCAAGGTTGAGGAGGCAAAGCGGCAAATGCAGCGGCAAACGACCGCCGCCGCTAATCAAGATCACGGCGGCAAACCGCCACCACCGCCGCTGCAAACAATGGGCACAACCCACGAGAGTGAGCCCGAGGAAACAGCGAAGGAGCCGAGCAGGTGAAGCCAGGAGCAGCAGAGCAGAGCCGGGACCGTGCAGAGGGCAGACTCAATGGCCAAAAATCCGCCACGACCACCAGGAAAGCAAGATACGGACAATGGTCCAGTCAGAGAAGCGGCGAGCAAGTGACGCCAGCGTCCTCTCACGACCGGACCGGAAACGGAATTTTTCGTTTTCTTGTCTTTGGGGATCTCAAAGATCTCAAAGATCTCATTTTGAAAAAAAATCTCACCCCTCACCACATACAAATCCTTCCTCTTCTCCAATGGCTTGATCTCTGATCATCAATGTTGTTTCAGACTTGGTCTCTCTACTTTGAACATGCTGCTTCTGCTGTCGAAACAATGGATGGAGGTCCTCAATGCCAAACAGGAAATCAGAGCTGTCTCCCTTGACATATCATGTGCCTTCGATACGGTCTGGCACCACGCTCTGCTGAAAAAAACTCTCCTCCTATGGTATCCAAGGAAATCTACACACATGGCTTGCGGACTTCCTCCCTGGTCGTAGTCAACGTGTGGCCCTGAATGGATTTCTCTCATCTCCCCTTCCTGTTCAGGCTGGAGTTCCCCATGGCAGTGTTCTGGGCACTGTGCTTTTTCTGGTATTCATCAATGATCTTTCCAACTCTCTGGAAAATCCTCTCCATCTCTTTGCTGATGACTCCACTCTCTGCCACTCCATACCTCATTTTGGCAGTCAGCAACCTCACTCTCTGCAGACCTGGACAAAATCACAGACTGGTCAAACAAGTGGAACAGGTCTTTCAATCCTGATAAATCTCACACTCTTACTATGTCTCTCCGAAAAGACGGACTGCACAACCCTCCCATCTACTTTCTCAACAATGCTCTCCAAGAAGTTCTGTCACTCAAGCTTTTGGGTCTCACTATCTGCCATGATTTTTCCTGGGAAAAACCACATTTCCAAGCTTGTCTCCAAAGCCAGACACCGACTGGGCGTCCTCCGTTGTGCGAAGTCCTTCCTTGGCACACCTCAGCTGCTCACCACATACAAGGCTTTCATCCGCAGCTCAATGGAATACTGCTCTCCCCTCTGGGCTGGTGCTCCTGCTTCACACTGTTGAAACCAAGGCTTTCAGAATCATTGGAATCTCCTGCGATGCAGCTAACTCTGAGGGCCTTTCACTCACTCACCACAGGCAGGTTGGTGGTCTTTCTATCTTCTACAGACTCCTCTTCGGCCTAGCTCCCCCAGCACTGTCTGTGCTATGTCCCCCAAATATTCCCACAGGTCGCACAAGATCTGCCAGCAACCCTCTTCTGGTGAAACTGCCAAAAGCAAAACTCACTGCTCACTTTCACTCCTTCATTCCTCTTTACTCCCACCTCTGGAACAAACTCACACACTCTCTTCAATCCCACTACTCCCACCAGGTCTTTAAAACAGCTGTTCACCACCATCTCTTATCCAAAACCTTGATCTTTTCTACCCCCGTTAATTTCACCCCAGATCCACTTTTTTTGAAATACCGACTTCTTTCCTTGAAGTCCGAGCAGTGTCCATGTGTTTCATACCTCTCCCACTCCCCCACCCTCCCCTTCCCAAGCTTTCTCCCCCCAAGCACTCTCCCTCCCACAGATCTCCCGATGTCCCTGTTCTCTACTGTTGTACTTGTGTGCCTCCCCCTCTCTCCCCATCTTGTCTCCCGCTCCCTTTATTATATGTTTTATATGTCCGTTTTTTTTTTGTAATTAAAGATAGCTCTTACACGAGCCTCGATCTTGTATCCAAAAAAAAAAGGAGGAGGCATGGGAAAGTGGGGGCCGGTATAAAACGCATGGACACTTTCCTGCTAGGACTTCCAGGAAAGAAGTTGGTATTTCAAAAAAGTGGATCTGGGGTGAATTAACGGGGGTAGAAAAGATAAAGGTTTTGGATGGGGGAAGATAAGAGATGATGGTGAACAGCTGTTTTAAAGACCTGGAGGGAGGAGTGGGATTGAAGAGAGCGAGAGAGTTTGTTCCAGAGGCGGGAGAAGAGAGGAATGAAAGAGTGAAGGTGAATAGAGAGTCTTGATTTTGGCAATTTCACCAGAACAGGGTTGCTGGCAGATCTTGCACGACCTGTAGGAATATTTGGGGGGACAGAGCACAGATAGAGCTGGGGAAGCTAGGCCGGATAGGAGTCAGTGGAAGACAGAAAGACCACCGACCTGCCTGCGGTGAGTGAGTGAAAGGCCCTCACAATCTGCTTCATCGCGGGAGATTCCAATGATCGACTGATTGAGAGAAATCCATTCAGGGCCACATGTTGACTACAACCAGAGGGAGTCCACAAGCCATGCGTGGAGATTTCCATGGATATCATAGCAGGAGAGTTTGGTGAGCAGAGCGGGGTGCCAGACCGTATCAAAGCCACGTGATATGTCAAGGGAGACAGCTCTGATTTCCTGTCTGGCATTGAGGACCTCCATCCATTGTTGAGACAGCAGAAGCAGCATGTCCAGAGTAGAATGACCTGGTCTGAATTCAAATTGATGATCAGAGATCAAGCCATGTGAGAAGAGGAAGGATTTGATATCCGAAGCAATGATGGATTCCATGACTTTGCTGATAATTGGGAGCAGGTTGATTGGTCTGTAGTTGCAAGGATCTGTTTTTGCACATTTTTTGTGTAAAGCGGTAATGTTGGCTGATTTCCAAACTGATGGCAGATGACTTTGAGCAAAAGAGAGGGTGAAGAGAATAGAGGGTGAAGAGAATAGAGAGGGTGTGAAAGAGCGGCAGAGCAGGATTTTCGGACCCGTGGGGCTGATGCCGTCGGGTCCAGTTGCAGAATCAGAGTCGAGGTTTGACAGAAACTTCTCCACCTTGTCAGGAGAGAAGGACACAGAGTCCAGGAGCAGCTGGGTTGGAATGGGTAAGGTGGGTAGAGAGAGATGGGCTCGGGACACAGGATTTTGAGGCAAACACAGAGTTGAGGCATTCAGCTTTGTCATGTGCGGTGTCAACTGTGTAGCCATTTGACGTAAGGGAGGGGGATGGAGGGGAAACAAACACCAGAAACAAATTTGACCAGATGCCACCAGGATTTGGAGGAAAGAGACAGGTTTGAGAGTTCAGTCTTGAGAGTAGAGAGATAGTGCTTCCTGGCTCTCCTGAGGCTAGACACTTGTTCCGAGCTTGGGGGAAGGAACCGAGATTGCCTTCAGTTGGATTAGCCTTCCATGATGCAAAGGCAAGTTGTTTCAGAGCAACTGCCTCACCACAAGATTCAGTGTACCGTGGACAAGAGGAAGGGTGTGACAACTAAATTATTTATTTGCATTTAATCCATGATGGCTGCCATACCACATGATCTATGATGTCACAATTATCATAAAAACATTCTGCATGGGTGTCACTCCTACCCTGAAAGTTTTGTCTCAATCGGACATGCGGTTGCTGAGAAAAATGAGGTTTAGCCTGTACGGACGGACGACGGACGGACAACCTGAAAACAATGCCTCCTGCCATCTTTGGGGGCGGAGGCTTAAAAAGACGATTTATCGTGGAACGGACGGCTGGACAACCCAAAAATGTCACCCCTTGGGCCTTTGGCTGTGGAAGCATTATAATTAAAAAGTTAAAAGGCTTAATTAGAAATAGAGAAAATTCACTGTAGAATCCACAATAAATTTTGGTCTTGCTTTCCTCTTAAACCCCGTTTTAACTGTGTCAAACAACAATATCAAGAGCTATTTTATAGATTCCCTGCATTGAGTGAATCACTAGACTTTGCAAGGCAGCAGAACAAGAGTAAAATTATAAAACAAGACAAAGCTGACCGACCTTTGCACGGACGTTTTCAAAAGATGCAGGACTGACCAAGGAAAAGCAGATCAGAAACACGTCCTAGAAATAGTAATAAAACACAGCTTCATTTTTAAGTGCAATAACAAGTAAAAGCATTAAACACAACATCAAGAGATGTAAAAATAGCACAGCCTCAGTGGAAGCAACTTATTAATGTGAAAAAGACTAAGGCATGGCAAGAGCATGGGACAATGCTTGCTGTTTGAGAATACAATATAGGGGTTTTCTCAGTGATAGTGATGGATCTTACTAAAATGGAGCAAACAGACATCATAATATTTTTATGCAAACAAGATGCCAGGCCCAAATAAACTGTTCAATGCATGGTAGCCATGTTTGCCAATGGGTGCATCCTCATAATATAGTCGTCAAATGGATGGTCGATTTTGAGGAAGGGCGTGAGTTCATCGAAGGTGACCCAAGGTCAGGAGGACCGAATGTGTGTGACTGACCTACTGACTGTTACCCAAGTGGACCTATTCATCATGGAGGATTGCCATGTTAAGGTCACCAAAATATCCACCAAACTTGGACAATGATTGAGGCTTTTGATTTAATGATTGAGGCATTCTTTTGATAGAATGATTTACCAAATAAATTTTCATGATCATCCACAGATATCAGAGCATGTCCAAGGTCTGAGCAGGATGGGTCCTGCAAAACTTCAGCAGTGACGATCAGCCATAGCTGCCACTATATCACGAGCATGGAAAACTGTTAAAACGCGTACCAGCTGACTGTATCCGGAGTATGCCGAGGATGAAACGTGGCTTCACCATTGAGATCCTGAAACCCAATTGGAATCCATGCCTTGGAAGCACAAGGGATCCAATTACACCCGATCATACTTTTAATACCTCAATATTGCTCTTTGCCTTTCAGCATGCTCACAGCAACAACAACATGCATTTTAAAGGCCATTTACCCTACGAGAGCGGGGTTTAGCCTTGCGGTCCCCATGACAATCTTCTCCATTTTGCCCTATTTTCTGCATCTCTCCTTGTTAACCCCCTTGCCCGCATTTCTTCTTCCACCATCTTTAGCCAAGTCTTTCTCGGTCTTCCCCGTCCTCTACTTCCTTCTACATTCATTTCCATCACTCTTCTCAACCAGTCACTTTCATCCTTCCTCAACACATGACCAAACCATCACAACCTGTTCCTCTTCACAGCATCAATCACAGGCTCTATTCCCATCATCTTTCGCAATTCATCATTTGTCTTCCTCTCTCTCTCTCAACGATACTCTGCACATCCGTCGAACCATTCGCATTTCCACCCTTTCCAACCTTCGTTGCTGCTCTACGTTCATTACCCATGTCTCGCTCCCATAAATCATAACACTTCTCACACATGCAGCATACACTTTCCCTTCAGCTTCAACGACACTCCCCTCATCATCAGCACGCCACTCAGTTCCCGAAACTTCTTCCATGCACATCTCACTCTAGCAACCGTTGCCGAGTCTGATCCACCTTCTCCATTCAGCACGTCTCCGAGGGAGCAAAATGTTTTCACACCTTCCAGCTTCACGCCGTCTCCAAGATCCAACTCAACATTTCCTCCATCTGCAGCTCCCTCTGTGCACACCTTACATTTGAATGTAGCTGCCACACTGTTTAATGACCCTCTCAGACCACTACATTTTTGATGAACCCACTCAGCGCACATTGTACATTGAATGGAGTTCACTCCTGTTCACCTTCGACTCTCAGCAGCAAATGTAATTTTCTAAAAGGAAATAAGACAAACCTGAGTCTATAGACAGGAAGTTCACAGCAATGTTTGACAATGTGCCAGCTGTCCCTCATGCTCTACGATGCACTTTATGGCACAAATTCCAAAAAGCCTGGACAGACAACTAGGAACTATATTGTATCGATGTGTAAAGTATGCTCGTGAAGTGACCCGTTGTATTTCCCGATGCTCATGATCTTGCAGTACTGTTAACAAAATATTCAACAAAGCAGCTTTTCTGCAATTGAATGGTTATATGTTTTAATGTCCGTATATTGCTCGTGGTGACCCTTTTCCGACGCTTGTGGTGCTCTACCATTTTCCAAATACTCAATGTGGCAGGTATACTGTACTCGAGGCATCATTCAGAATAATTAATATAAATAGCTAGGCCTGCCAAGCTACAACAACAAAACAACATGCATTTTAAGGCCATTTTCCCTGCCAGAGCGGGGGTTAGCCTTGCGGTCCCCATTACAATTTCTCCATTTTGCCCTATTTTCTGCATCTCTCCTTGTTAACCCCCTTGCCCGCATTTCTTCTTCCACCATCTTTAGCCAAGTCTTTCTCGGTCTTCCCTGTCCTCCACTTCCTTCTCCATTCATTTCCATCACTCTTCTCAACCAGTCACTTTCATCCTTCAACACATGACCAAACCATCTCAACCTGTTCCTCTTCACAGCATCAATCACAGGCTCTATTCCAATCATCTTTCGCAATTCATCATTTGTCTTCCTCTTTCTCAACGATACTCCGCACATCCACCGAACCATTCGCAATTCCACCCTTTCCAGCCTTCGTTGCTGCTCTACATTCATGACCCATGTCTCGCTCCCATAAATCATAACACTTCTCACACATGCAGCATACACCTTTCCCTTCAGCTTCAACGACACTCCCTCCTCATCAGCACGCCACTCAGTTCCCAAAAATTCTTCCATGCACATCTCACTCTAGCAACCGTTGCCGAGTCTGATCCACCTTCTCCATTCAGCATGTCTCCGAGGTAGCAAAATGTTTTCACACCTTCCAGCTTCACGCCGTCTCCAAGATCCAACTCAACGTTTCCTCCATCTGCAGTTCCCTCTGTGCACACCTTACATTTGAATGTAGCTGCCACACTGGTTAATGACCCTCTCAGACCACTACATTTTTGATGAACCCACTCAGCGCACATTGTACATTGAATGGAGTTCACTCCGACACCCTTCCTGCACACAGCACATGGCCACTTCCCAGTTCTTTCCACCTCACCACATGCTTTACCACTTGCCATCACCTTCGTCTTTCCTATATTCACCTTCAGACCTTTTGTCTCCATACATTCCTTCCACTTGTTCATCTTTTCCTTCAGTCCATCCATACTTTCCACAATCAACACCAGATCATCTGCATACAACAACTCCCACGGTAAACCCTCCTTTAGGTTCTGAGCCAGCACCTCCATCACAGCTACAAATAGTAGTTGACTTAGTACCGACCCCTGATGCACTCCCACCTTCACCTCAAACTCACCACTGTTCCCATCCTTCGTGCGCACTCTTTTGTACATTGCAATCACAACTCTGATCAACCATTCCTCCACTTCTAACTTCCTCAATGCCCATGTCAATACTTTGCGTGGAACCCTATCGAATGCTTTCTCCAGATCAACAAACCCAAGAAACAACTTCTTCCTCTTCTCCATGTACTTCTCCTGCAACTGCCTCACAATAAAGAGCACGTCTGTCATTCCTCTTCCTGGCATAAATCCAAACTGCATTTCGTCGATCTTCACCCTCTTCCTTATCCTCCTCTCCAACACCCTTTCCAATACCTTCATTCCATGCTCCAATAACTTTATCGCTCGGTACGAGCCACACTCCAGAGGGTCACCTTTCCCCTTGTATAGAGGGACGAGGGTACTCAGTTCCCAATCCACTGGAATGCGACCTTCTTTCACCACCAGTTTACATATCTCTGCCATTCTCTTCACACCACAACTTCCTGCTGCCTTCAAGATATCTCCCACAACTCCCGTCGGCCCTCCTGCTTTTCTACCCTTCATTGCTTTTATCGCTTCCTCAACTTCCTTCTCAGCTATCTTCTCTGCCGGTTCGAAAACTGGGTTACTCTCTATGTTGCCATCCCATTCATTCTCTGTATTCAACAGCATTTCCATATATCTTTTCCATCTTCCTTTAATTCCATCTGGGTCCACAACGATTTGTCCCACTTCATCCTTCAAGCAACTCACCCCCATCAGATCACACCTCTTTCGCTATCTGCTTTGCAATCCTGAATACCGCTCTGACCCTCTTCCGAATCCAAGCGTTCTCCGAACATTTTCCTACATGCCTCCTGCGCCTTTGCTACCTCTTTCTTTGCAGCCTTCCTGGCTGCCTTATAACTTTCATGCTCTGCTTTTTCTGCTCCCGTACCCTTCGCCTTCTGCCACTCCTTGAACTTCTTTCTCTTCTCGTAAATCCTCTTTCCAACTTCATCATCCCACCACCATGTTTCCGAGTGCCTCGGTGGTCCTTTTGTCCATCCACGTACTTCACCAACGGCTCCCAACAGACTATCTTTCATTGACATCCAACCACATTCAAGCTCAACCACATCATCCTCTACCCTACTCTATGCCTACCTGCCAAGCTCGGGGAATCAAAAAGAAATTAATAGCCCCCGAATGGGCCGACGGTCATCTCTCGAGGTTAAGATTTGAGGGACCAAGACCTGGGAGCCCTCAGATCCTAAATCGAAAAAATAAAAGACCGAGCAATGCTGTCGACCATCGAGTAGGTCTGTATCAGGTTTCAGAGCGATCAGTTGGTAAATAAGGGAGTGGGAATTCGAAATTGGAGGGGGGGTGGGGTTGGAAAACTTGCATCTTTTCATCTAAAGCCATAAGCAGACTGAGCAACCTACATCGAGATCATTCCTTGAAATTTTTCAGAACAAGTCAGCCTACAAGGTCTATGTCAGCATCTCTAAAAAGGAATAAGAATAAGGCCTGTTGTGGTAGCAATTGAAGCAGGTCAGTGGCCCGTTTTTGGACTGACTCCTCCAATATAGCTCCCTCTGCCCTTCAACCTCTGACCTCTGACCTCCCCAAGGCAGCTCATCTCCAGGAAGCACACGTTTTTCCAGTGACCCATTCCTGGTTACACAACGAAAAACTAGGTTTACACTTTACTGCTCATCTCCACGCGTTCCACTTCTCTTCCATTTTTTGAATTGCCTTCAATCCCACCGGGTTCCATCACAGTCTTCCCTCCAGGGCTTTAAGCATGTGTTGCACTACAATATCATACCATTCCCCATCTCCACCTGGGAGGTTATCTACCTTCATGAACCCTACCTAATCCAATACTTGCAGGTTACTGTGTATATTCCTCTTGCTCTTTACCTGTTCCTCCATTGCATTGTTTGTGCCCAACAGTGGTCCCGCTATCAGCACATTACCTTTGTACCCTCTGTCATTTCACTCTTCAATGAGCTTCGATATTGCATCCAAAAAGGTGTGTCATCCCGTTCCTGTCCAGGCCTTTCGGGCCCCCTTCCTGTCCAGGCCTTTCGGGCCCGGTCCCTGTCCAGGCCTTTCGGGCCCGGTCCCTGTCCAGGCCTTTCGGGCCCGGTCCCTGTCCAGGCCTTTCGGGCCCGGTCCCTGTCCAGGCCCGGTCCCTGTCCAGGCCTTTCGGGCCCGGTCCCTGTCCAGGCCTTTCGGGCCCGGTCCCTGTCCAGGCCTTTCGGGCCCGGTCCCTGTCCAGGCCTTTCGGGCCCGGTCCCTGTCCAGGCCTTTCGGGCCCGGTCCCTGTCCAGGCCTTTCGGGCCCGGTCCCTGTCCAGGCCTTTCGGGCCCGGTCCCTGTCCAGGCCTTTCGGGCCCGGTCCCTGTCCAGGCCTTTCGGGCCCGGTCCCTGTCCAGGCCTTTCGGGCCCGGTCCCTGTCCAGGCCTTTCGGGCCCGGTCCCTGTCCAGGCCTTTCGGGCCCGGTCCCTGTCCAGGCCTTTCGGGCCCGGTCCCTGTCCAGGCCTTTCGGGCCCGGTCCCTGTCCAGGCCTTTCGGGCCCGGTCCCTGTCCAGGCCTTTCGGGCCCGGTCCCTGTCCAGGCCTTTCGGGCCCGGTCCCTGTCCAGGCCTTTCGGGCCCGGTCCCTGTCCAGGCCTTTCGGGCCCGGTCCCTGTCCAGGCCTTTCGGGCCCGGTCCCTGTCCAGGCCTTTCGGGCCCGGTCCCTGTCCAGGCCTTTCGGGCCCGGTCCCTGTCCAGGCCTTTCGGGCCCGGTCCCTGTCCAGGCCTTTCGGGCCCGGTCCCTGTCCAGGCCTTTCGGGCCCGGTCCCTGTCCAGGCCTTTCGGGCCCGGTCCCTGTCCAGGCCTTTCGGGACCGGTCCCTGTCCAGGCCTTTCGGGACCGGTCCCTGTCCAGGCCTTTCGGGACCGGTCCCTGTCCAGGCCTTTCGGGACCGGTCCCTGTCCAGGCCTTTCGGGACCGGTCCCTGTCCAGGCCTTTCGGGACCGGTTCCTGTCCAGGCCTTTCGGGCCCAGTTCCTGTCCAGGCCTTTCGGGCCCAGTTCCTGTCCAGGCCTTTTGGGCCCAGTTCATGTCCAGGCCTTTTGGGCCCAGTTCATGTCCAGGCCTTTTGGGCCCATTTCCTGTCCAGGCCTTTTGGGCCCAGTTCATGTCCAGGCCTTTTGGGCCCAGTTCATGTCCAGGCCTTTTGGGCCCAGTTCATGTCCAGGCCTTTTGAGCCCCATTAGGTTATTTAACCTGTGAACCAGCTTGGAAAAAACATTGCTTCTTTGGTTGATAAAGTGGTATCCAATGACTCCAAGGAAATGTGGCAGCAAATCATACATCCAAATGTGGAAGGTTGCCATTTTGACGTGTCGATCCAAATGCATTACGAAATATCTGAATTATAAATAGACATTAATTTAAAAAGGAGAATAGATAAAAACCAGAACAGCACTCTTTTATGTCGTGACGTCGACCGATATGCCTCACCCACATTACTTGTACATATACACCTCATGCTACATACTTGTACCAAGTTTGATTTAAATCCCTTCAGCTGTTCTCAAGCATCACGTTTTTACCTGAAATGATCTACGACGTTTGATACAACAACAACAACAGGCATTTTAAGGCCATTTTCCCTGCTAGAGCAGGGGTTAGCCTTGCGGCCCCATGACAATCTTCTCGAATTTGTCCTACTTTCTGCATCTCCCCTTGTTAACCCCTCGCCTGGTGTTGGCTTAGCGGTTAAGGTGCCGGCTTGGGATCCTAGGATCCTGGGTTCGAATCCCGGTCGATTGCTAAATGAACACCAGGGGGTTGACTCAGCCTGTCATCCTTCCGAGGTCGGCAAATTGAGTACCAGCTTGCTGGCATGAATGATCCCGGTGTGTACCCCGGTTTAGAATAGGTACACCGTATCCCTGCGCATCGTAAGAGGCGACCAAGGGTTGGCGTCAGGAAGGGCATCCGGCCATAAAAACATTGCCTCAAACAGGGAACCATGATTGTCAGGGGGCCCGCAAGGCTAACCCCTGCTCTAGCGGGGGAAATGGCCTTAGAACGATCATTCATTCATTCATATTCCCCTTGTTAACCCCCTTGCCCGCATCTCTTCTTCCACCATCTTCCACCATCTTCCACCATCTTTCGCCAAGTCTTTCTCAGTCTTCCCCGTCCTCTACTTCCTTCTACACTCATTTCCAGCACTCTTCTCAACCAGTCACTTTCATCCTTCCTCCTCGAGTTCGATTCAAATTCCTTGAGTTCTTAACTTCCTTGAGTTCAGTTCACTTTCATTCTTCCTCGAGTCCTCTTGAATTTCTTGACTTCCTATAGTATGTTTGATGCCAAAATCTAATCAGTTCATCTTTTCATCACATTACACACTTATACCAAGTTTGGTCAAAATCCCATCACTGGTTCACAAGTTATCGTGGCAACAAGATTTTCACCAAACATGACCTCTGACCTTTGCCCTCGTGACCCCAACATCTAATCATTTCATCTTTACATCATTATACATAAACGTACCAAGTTTGACTTGGATCCCTTTAACCGTTCTAAAGTTATCGCGGTAACGAAAACCTATCACAGACGGCCTCACAGACGACTCGAAAACATAATGTCTCTGGCGGCAACTTCGTTGGCGGAGGCATAAAAATATTAGAAAGACAAATTCATTATAACGATGCATTTGTTAATTTTAAAAAAAATTAAAAAATGGGAGAAATGTCTTCATATTGACTTGTTCGAGATCTTAAAATCAATTATGTCAACAAAAGAGTGATTTCTAATACATGGTTGGATATATCGAAAAAGACTGAAGGGTAAGAAAAGTAATAAGAGTGGAGAAATTTACCGTCTGTGGATAGGACAGGGGACGTAAACGGTCGTAGTCTTCCTGACCTGCTGTATCCCAGAGACCGAGATTCACTGGTTTGCCATCCACCATCACATTGGCAGAGTAATTATCAAAGCTGAGTGGCACAAAGCAGGCATTCTCATCAAAACTAAGCACTACTACCACGTACCACTACTACTATGGCTCCAATTATTCCCAGTTTCTTGAGCGGTTTGTCGCTTTTTGGTGCAAGTTTTTCAGTTGGACCTGACGTTCCACTGAAGGTGATTTGGGCAGGAACCGTCCATTTGAACACCGGGCAACGACTCACTCACCGTTTGCAAAAGACACCGTATACGTCCACCGACTAATGCTGGCAGTCGTGACACCCAACTCAACGTCCGTTCGAGGGACGGCACACTTTATGATCGCAACACCCTTTAGAGCAAGGTTGGCAATCAAAAACACGCGCGCACGCAAGCGAGCCCAATTCAATCATCCGAGGCAGTGAAAACGAGTTAATCACAGAAAACAAATCGGTTTTCTAGAATTGATCAAAATACCAGATAACACCGACCAGATACAAATCCAAAGATCTTGCAAAATCAGCCATCACATTAAAAAAAAACACATTTTCACCTTTAGGCTGGTTAAAAAAAAATCCTGTTTATCATCGCCGCCCGCCCCATAAAAGTCGTCCGCCCCTAAAAAAAAATCCTGTTTATCATCGCCGCCCGCCCCATAAAAGTCGTCCGCCCCTAAAAAAAAATCCTGTTTATCATCGCCGCCCGCCCCATAAAAGTCCTCCGCCCCTAAAAAAAAATCCTGTTTATCATCGCCGCCCGCCCCATAAAAGTCGTCCGCCCCTAAAAAAAAATCCTGTTTATCATCGCCGCCCGCCCCATAAAAGTCGTCCGCCCCTAAAAAAAAATTTTTTTACTGGCGAAGTCAGTAAAATCCGTTCCCGCTCATGGAACGTCATGAATAAATGGCAACCAACATTCTCTTGGTGTTGAACTCTACTCAACATGTATGAGTGCTATAATAGCAGTAGCTGCTGATAGATAGACGTATAAATGCGAACCAGACATCCTTTTGATGTGGTTAATGTCCTCTTCCATGTCTACCAAACTGCACAATATGCATTGACCGGTACCATGAAGTGATATTTCGTGGCGAGGAATTCTAGTCAAATATGTATGAATGTGATGGCAATAGCTGCTGATAGATACATGTATGGCAACCGGACATTATTCTTAAAAGCCGAAGTTTTGGTCTCCCATTGTTATATGTATCAGCAAATATTAAAAGTAAACATAACTCAATGTGACATAGGTTTCTTTATTTTCTTTATTTAAATCGTATCAGTGCGTACATACGAAGGTTTACTGGTTAGGAAATCATAACATGATTCATCATGTATGTCCGATCAAGTATATTTAAGAAAAAAAACTGTGCGTTGAATAATCCATTAAAATTTCACTCTGAAAAACAAACAAAACAAAAAAACAACCCCTCCCTCCATACCCACGTTTTTGAAAAAAAGTGATGATAAACAGGAAAAAATATTTAACAAGCCTTACAAATACAGTACAATGCAATGGCAATGCTTTAGGCCATAGGCCAAACAGTTGATCGGGTACCAAGGGTGTAGTGAAGGATGGGCCAATGGCCTGGATACTCACACGGTTGGTATGTATTCGCCTGGAAAGGCATTTGTTGTGTAGCTGATAAGTAGGCATGTTTTACCCACAGCACTGGAAGAGACATGAATCGGGGGCAGTTGGAGAGAGGGGCGGTTGGAGAGAGGGGCGGTTGGAAAAGGGAGGGAATGGTGGGAAAGGGAGAGAATGGTGGGAAAGGGAGAGAATGGTGGGAAAGGGAGGGAATGGTGGGAAAGGGAGGGAATGGTGGAAAAGGGTGGCAAAGGGAGGGAATGGTGGAAAAGGGTGGAAAAGGGAGGGAATGGTGGAAAAGGGAGGGAATGGTGGAAAAGGGTGGCAAAGGGAGGGAATGGTGGAAAAGGGTGGAAAAGGGAGGGAATGGTGGAAAAGGGAGGGAATGGTCGAAAAGGGAGGGAATGGTGGAAAAGGGAGGGAATGGTGGAAAAGGGAGGGAATGGTGGAAAAGGGAGAGAATGGTGGAAAAGGGAGGGAATGGTGGAAAAGGGAGGGAATGGTGGAAAAGGGAGGGAATGGTGGAAAAGGGAGGGAATGGTGGAAAAGGGAGGGAATGGTGGAAAAGGGAGGGAATGGTGGAAAAGGGAGGGAATGGTGGAAAAGGGAGGGAATGGTGGAAAAGGGAGGGAATGGTGGAAAAGGGAGGGAATGGTGGAAAAGGGAGGGAATGGTGGAAAAGGGAGGGAATGGTGGAAAAGGGAGGGAATGGTGGAAAAGGGAGGGAATGGTGGAAAAGGGAGGGAATGGTGGAAAAGGGAGGGAATGGTGGAAAAGGGAGGGAATGGTGGAAAAGGGAGGGAATGGTGGAAAAGGGAGGGAATGGTGGAAAAGGGAGGGAATGGTGGAAAAGGGAGGGAATGGTGGAAAAGGGAGGGAATGGTGGAAAAGGGAGGGAATGGTGGAAAAGGGAGGGAATGGTGGAAAAGGGAGGGAATGGTGGAAAAGGGAGGGAATGGTGGAAAAGGGAGGGAATGGTGGAAAAGGGAGGGAATGGTGGAAAAGGGAGGGAATGGTGGAAAAGGGAGGGAATGGTGGAAAAGGGAGGGAATGGTGGAAAAGGGAGGGAATGGTGGAAAAGGGAGGGAATGGTGGAAAAGGGAGGGAATGGTGGAAAAGGGAGGGAATGGTGGAAAAGGGAGGGAATGGTGGAAAAGGGAGGGAATGGTGGAAAAGGGGGGGAATGGTGGAAAAGGGGGGGAATGGTGGAAAAGGGGGGGAATGGTGGAAAAGGGAGGGAATGGTGGAAAAGGGAGGGAATGGTGGAAAAGGGAGGGAATGGTGGAAAAGGGAGGGAATGGTGGAAAAGGGGGGGAATGGTGGAAAAGGGAGGGAATGGTGGAAAAGGGAGGGAATGGTGGAAAAGGGAGGGAATGGTGGAAAAGGGAGGGAATGGTGGAAAAGGGAGGGAATGGTGGAAAAGGGAGGGAATGGTGGAAAGGGGAGGGTGTGGGAGGGGGAGGTGGTGTGAGGGGGAGGTGGTGTGAGAGGGAGGTGGTGTGAGGGGGAGGTGGTGTGAGAGGGAGGTGGTGTGAGAGGGAGGTGGTGTGAGAGGCAGGTGGTGGGAGAGGGAGGTTGTCGGAGAGGGAGGTTGTCGGAGAGGGAGGTGGTGGGAGAGGGCGGTGGTGGGAGAGGGAGGTGGTGGGAGAGGGAGGTGGTCGGAGAGGGAGGTGGTGGGAGAGGGAGGTGGTGGGAGAGGGAGGTTGTCGGAGAGGGAGGTGGTCGGAGACGGAGGTGGTGGGAGAGGGAGGTGGTGGGAGAGGGAGGTGGTGGGAGGAGGGAGGTGGTCGGAGAGTGAGTTGGTGGGAGAGGGAGGTGGTGGGAGAGGGAGGGGTGGGAGATCAATCAGATCAGGTACACAAAAGTTCACAATTCAATACCTGCCTCGAACAGCCACTCTTGCCATAGCATAAGCATGGCCTTAATATACAGGTGCACATACATACATTAATGTTGTTTATGGTCTATCGGGAAACCTTCGAGGTTTTTATTTTTAATACTATGACTCATGAGTAGGCTCATGTACAAGCTCAGAACACCAATAATCACACCCTTTAGTCATTTTGGCACACTGGGTGTGCAAGCAAGCTCTTCCTGTACGAACACTTCCCCATTTCATCGAGAAACGTCCGGCTGGTTAAAAACAGAGCTCGTGCGGTTTGTCGAACACATCGGGAGGGATCGATCAGTCAGTCCCGACCAGTTACATGACATGATATAAATAATTACATCACTCTTTACGAAACACCTCTGCCGTCCCCTCTCTTCAAGGACCTTCTACACCGCCCATAATTCCTCAGCACACTCCTCACTCACTCTTCTTCCTACTCGTCCTCCAACATTTCCCCGACATTTCGAGGCACTCCCCGCGCTTACCCATCTCCCACCACGACACATTTGATGGCTTGCATGGTCGCTGCGTAACGGCCTCACGAAAACGAGACGAGGTGAGGTGACTCGAGCCGACGAAGTGGAAAGGAGGTTCGTGACTCGGTTTGTTCGAGATGAAGAATCAACGAGAAGAGAGAATCAGGAGCTTATAAGAAGAGGGGAGGGGGGGGGGAAAGCAAGCACAAGGAATGGGAATGGCTGAGGAGAAGCTGCCTTATCGTACTGACGGGCGGCGCCGTTTCCTGCCGAATCCGTTCGGTAATCTCCGGAAGCGCTCGGCTCGGCTACTTCCGGCCCAAGCTCCTCTTCTTCCGGCCTAACTTGGCTGTTCTTCAGCAGTGCTCGAACATCGCCTCAATGTTTAAGAAAAGAAGTTATTTACAAAAAATATTAGCGCTAAAAACACTCGGGTAAACTATCCATCGGTTCTACAAGCACGCGCCAGCGTATTACGTCGACAACTTAACGCGTGACGTCACTATTGACATGCATCGTTAAAATGGCGCGATTATTTCATTTTGGTTGTTTGTCTCAACTGCACCCTTGCGTCCTCGTTAACGGTTCCTCCTCTAAACAAAAACGCGTGCTTGTTTTTTATAATAACGGCTTATTTTCCGCCCACGTGATTTCAGCAGGTGCAGCCGAACACCACCCTCCTCTTCTGAGGGATGCTCCACGATGCAGCGCCACCCTGCTGACATCGTCCCGTTTTTCCTTATTCGGTGTTTATCGAGGAACGGGACAATTAAAGACCAATTTATACAGAACCTTATATTACGTCATACGTGGAAAGTTGGAGGCGACGAAAAACTGCTTGGTAGAGTTTGCCAGTGAATCAGTGACACAAAATATCGTCCAGTACACCAGAATGCTGAGATAGTCGTTTATTAACGAGGTAAAGTCGATTCACGGCTGTTCAGAACCCACCTGGAATGTTCACCAGAGGCGAATCAAGATTTGTTTGGGGCCCTGGGAACAAAAAATAGTTAGGCCCAAAACTCCCGCCAAAAAACACGAATGCATTAAAAACTAGATGGGACCGGTAGCCTATTCATAAAATACTTACCCTGCGCAGTCAACTTCTGTTTTCTTAAAGGTTTTTTTTCCCTTTGATCCAATATAGCTGCTCGACCACGTGAGCGATGACGTCATACATTTACATTCTCCAATATAATTGTTGCATACATCACGCTCAATTTTTTTCAAACTTTCAAACTGATTGGAGCGTTGTTCTTGTCGAATTATGAAGTCATAATGACGGCACTTTAGCGGTTGCCGAAGACGATAAGAAGAGGCCATTTCGTTGGGTACAAAAGGTTGTTTATTGTACAGAAATCTCCAGCAACTGCTCACGAACGGAAGTCGTAATGGCTTATATAAAACCAAGAACCCTCTTCGGAGGGCGTGGCTCCAACAGCCGCGCGTGCGTCACGACGACACAACCAAACGCCCGTGTGCGTGGGTTATACCAAACCCATCGTAATGGTAACCGTCACATGCGGATAAGTGAATAAGGTAACCGCAACATGTGCATAAGGTAACCACTACATGCGCCCCCCCAGAAGGCACGCCACGGGCGTGTACGTAGTTCGCGGGTGGAACCGAGCCGGGCCGCGGATGCTGAGCAGCGGTAGCAGTTGGAGTTGCAGCAGTAGGAAATGCGGGAGCGGCGAGCACCAGTGCGCGCGAAGGTAACAAAGCAGCCGTGCGTGCGCAAGAGATGAGCTGCATCAGCCTCGGGATCCGCCGTAGGAGCAGTAGTAGGAATTGCGGGAGTGGCGAGCGCCAGTGCGCGCGAAGGTAACAAAGCAGCCGTGCGTGCGCAAGAGATGAGCAGCATCAGCCTCGGGATCCGCCGTAGGAGCAGTAGTAGGAATGGCGAGCAGCAGTACTCGGCCTGTGTGCGTGGAGGCGACGAAGTAGCAGTACTCGGCCTGTGTGCGTGAAGGCGACGGGCAGCAGTACTCGGCCTGTGTGCGCGGAGGCGACGAGCAGCGGTGCTCAGCCTGTGTGCGCGAAGGCGACGAAGTAGCCGTGCCCGGCCTGTGTGCGCGGAGGCGACGAAGTAGCAGTACTCGGCCTGTGTGCGCGAAGGCGACGAAGTAGCCGTGCCGCCAAAGCCCCTTAACGACGTTCCTTCGGAGGGTCCCGGAGCGGGTTCGCCCCTCCAGTTGTAGAGGAGGAACCGAGCGCGATGCGCGAACCACATGGCCGTCGTCGTTGCTAAAACTCCGGCAGTTCGAGTGTAGGTCGTGTGGAAGAAATTGCGGTCGCAATCCTGCCGTGTTCATGTGGCCCCCGAATACATTCGGGGGCAACGGGGTCACCAGTTTAGCGGTTGCCGAAGACGATAAGAAGAGGCCATTTCGTTGGGTACAAAAGGTAGTTTATTGCACAGAAATCTCCAGCAACTGCTCACGAACGGAAGTCGTAATGGCTTATATAAAACAAGCACCCTCTTCGGAGGGCGTGGCTCCAACAGCCGCGCGTGCGTCACGACGACACAACCAAACGCCCGTATGCGTGGGTTATACCAAACCCATCGTAATGGTAACCGTCACATGCGGATAAGTGAATAAGGTAACCGCGACATGTGCATAAGGTAACCACTACAGCACCAATGATGTCATCGTTAACAACACTTATTCCCCAGGCGGAGTTCTTTACAATCGCTCCCCTCCCCGCCCCCCCAAATTTTTTCCATGGAGCGGTGTCGGAGATAGGGGTCACCTTTTTCCGTTTTTCAAGATGGCGATGTACCACGTGGCATATGACGTCACAATTATCACAAACTTCTACACGAGTAGACGCATATACCACGGTGAGAATTTTGTGTCAATCGGACGAAAGGATGCCGAGAAAATGAATTTTAACAAGTATAGATACATTTGTGGGAGCTGTGCTCGCACGATAAAATTGGACAAAATGGACGACGCCAGGAATTAGGTTTCTCTGAGCTATTTATTCCCAGCTCACTCAAACGAACTCCAAAGCACAGAATCAGCCCATCGAACGGGCGGCAATATATATCAGAAACTCAACACACAAAAGCCACGCCTCTCAGGCGGGGCGTGGTATGCAAATAGATAAGCCACGCCTCTCAACGGGGGCGTGGTATTCAAGGCAAGCGTTCGCGCGGTAAAGGCAGGTCTCAACACGCCTGGGCGAGTCCGGACACGTGACCGCTCGCCGATTGCGTCATTGGCCGGTGCAGGGTAATTGTGTCATGCTACCGGCAACCGCTACACGCGCCCCCCTCCAGAATTAACATGCACAGGGAGAGTCAGTTTGAGGGGGGTCTTGATGACCCGCTCGAAACGACCCATGACGATTTGTGTGGGGGTGGTAGGTGGCGGGGCGGTGGATGGCCGGGCGGGGGGCCTGGTTGACGGGGGACGGCCCCGACGTGGAGGAAGGGCCAACCGTGGAGGTTGGTCGAGGTCCAAATGGGCCGGCTTGAGGCGGTCCACGGAGATGCGGTCCGCCTTGCCGCCGATGTCGATGGTGAACGACTTGTCGTCCCTCTTCAGGACCCGGAAAGGTCCATCGTACGGCGGCCGGAGCGGTCCCCGGTGTGCGTCGTGCCGGATAAAAACGTACTCCGCATTGCGAAGTGCTGGGGGGACGTGGGGTTGGGGGCAGCCGTGGTGGGACGTGGGCACGAGGGCAAATCTCCTGGCGGCCTTCTGGAGGACCGAGCGTTGGCGAGCCGCGGACCAGGGGCCGGTGGCGTCAGGGATGAATTCGCCCGGCACGCGCAGTGGCTGGCCGTAGACCAGCTCGGCGGTGGAAGCCTGGAGGTCCTCTTTAGGGGCCGTTCGGAGGCCCAATAGAACCCACGGGAGCCTGTCGGCCCAACCGTCATCCTGGAGGCTGGCCCTGAGAGCGGCCTTCATCGAGCGGTGGAACCGCTTGCACAAGCCGTTGGCTTGGGGGTGGTAGGCCGTGGTGCGGTGAAGCTTGACCCCCAAGGCCTGGGCGACCGCGCCCCAAAGCTCGGAGGTGAATTGCGGGCCTCTATCGGAGGAGATGTCCGAGGGGGCGCCGAAACGGACAATCCAGGTGCCAATGAAGGCCTGCGCCACGTCGGCGGATGTTGTTGATGCCAGCAGGATGGCCTCACGCCACCCGGTGGTCCTGTCCACCATTGTGAGGAGGTGGGTGAAGCCCCGCGAGGAGGGAAGGGGTCCCACCAGGTCCACATTGACGTGGTCGAAGCGCCGCGCGGGCACGTCGAATGGTGCCAATGGGGCCTGGGTGTGCCAGTGGACCTTCACGCGCTGGCCGGCGACACAGGCATTGGCCCAGTCGCGGACGTCTTTACAGAGCCCGTGCCAGACGAATTTCACTGCCACGAGCTTCTGTGATGCTTTCCGGCCCTGGCGGGAAAGGCCGTGGAGGGCGTCAAAAATGTGCCGCCGCCATCCGGTGGGCACGATGGGGCGAGGTTGGCCCAGGGAGACGTCGCACAGGAGAACTGTGCCTGTGTCCTCGAAGGGGACGTCGGCCAACCGCAGGCCTGTGTCCGCTGTCCGGAGGGCTTGCACCGTGGGGTCGGCGGCCTGGTCGGCCGCCATGCGGGCAAAGTCCACACCCAGGTGGACGGCGTTTGCGCCGGACCGGGAGAGGCAATCGGGCACAGCGTTGTCCTTGCCCGCGACGTGCCGGATGTCCATCGTAAACTCGGACATGGCGGAGAGGTGGCTCTGCTGGCGGGCCGACCACGGCTCCATAACCTTGGCGATGGCGAAGACCAGGGGTTTGTGGTCCACAAACGCCGTGAACGGGCGGCCTTCCAAAAGATGGCGGAAGTGGCGAACAGCCAGGTAAAGGCCGAGGAGCTCGTGGTCGAAAGCTCTATACTTGCGCTCGTTAGGGCGAAGCTGCCGGCTGAAAAAGGCCAGCAGTTGCCAAGCTCCGTTCACCCACTGTTCATGCACGGCGCCCACCGCGTAGTCGGAAGCGTCCGTGGTGAGGGCGATGGGTGCGTCGAGCGCCGGGTGCGCCAGCATGGTCGCGTTGGCGAGGGCCAGCTTAGCGCCCATGAACGCCGCGTCCATCTCTGTGGTCCAGGCAACGACGTGCTTGGCCGGCTTGCCCCGGAGGGCTTCGTACAGGGGGCGCATGAGTTGGGCGGCGCGAGGCACGAACCGGTGGTAGAAATTTACCATCCCCAAAAATTCCTGTAGGGCCTTGATGGAGCGAGGGCGCGGGAAACTTGTGACTGCCTCCACCTTGGTAGGCAGCGGGACGGCCCCACGCTTCGTGATGCGGTGCCCCAGGAAGTCGACGGCCGTTACGCCAAAGTGGCATTTCGCCGGTTGATGATGAGGCCATGCTGGCCGAGGCGCTCAAAAAGCGTGCGCAGGTGGACGAGGTGCTCCGCCCGGGAAGTGCTGGCGATGAGAATGTCATCCAGGTAGACGAACAGAAAGGTGAGATCGCGCAGCACACTGTCCATCAGCCGCTGGAAGGCCTGGGCCGCATTCTTAAGGCCGAACGGCATTCGGAGGAACTCGAAGAGGCCAAAAGGTGTAATTACAGCCGTTTTCGGAATGTCGGCCGGCCGGACAGGTACCTGGTGGTAGCCCCGAATGAGGTCGACCTTGGAGAAGATCACCCACCCCGCCAAACGGGCGGAAAAGTCCTGAATGTGTGGTATCGGGTACCGGTCGGGGGTGGTGGCGTCGTTGAGGCAGCGGTAATCGCCGCATGGTCGCCATCCGCCACCTGGTTTGGGCACGATGTGCAGGGGCAAGGCCCACGCGCTATTCGAACGCCGCACAATTCCCAATCGCTCCAGCACGTCGAATTCCGCCTTCGCTACGGCGAGTTTGGCCTGGTTGAGGCGGCGAGCCCTGGCGTAGACCGGTGGACCTGTGGTCGGGATGTGGTGTTCGACGCCGTGCT
The DNA here is from genome assembly GCF_964187855.1 of Myxine glutinosa. Lineage (NCBI taxonomy): Eukaryota > Metazoa > Chordata > Myxini > Myxiniformes > Myxinidae > Myxine > Myxine glutinosa. Next base: position 140,063,579 of record NC_136265.1, on the reverse strand, counting down.
TGACGGCGACGGCTGAAAACGTCGGCTGCATGAGGGCGGGAACCTCGGCGAGTAGGCGGGTGAAATCGTCCACAGCCGGGAGCGCGCAGGCTAGCTTGGTGCAAGCGAGCGATCTGAAGGTCTCCGCATTGATGAGCCGACGCCGTTTAACGTCGACCAAAAGCCCATGCGCGCAAAGAAAATCTGCACCCAGCAAGGCCATGGGCACGTTCGCTGTGATGAAGTCCCACCTGAAGCGCTGGCCCCCGAAGCAGAATGCGACGCTGCGCGAACCGAAGGTGCGGATGGAGGAACCGTTTGCGGCGACCAAAGCGGGGCCACAAAGCGCGGCCTGTTTGTCCTCCACCGAGGCGGGTATCACGCTCAGCTGAGTGCCGGTGTCACACAAAAAACGCCGCCCGGACTCCGTGTCCGTGATAAACAGAAGGCTGCCTGAATGGCCGACGCTCCTGGCAGGCAGCGAGCGCCGGCCTGGTCGTTTCCTGACCCGCCGAAAGTGCACGGTGGGTGGCACGTTCTGGCCTTCTGCCCGAACCTGGCGTGGTAATAGCACATGGTCCGCTCTGGTGGAGGCTCCGGCGGTCGAGTCGGGTTCGGTCGACAGGGCGTCGCGGCGGCCGCTGCCGCCAGTGGCGCTGACTCGGCCGGTGGAGGCGCCGGTCGTGGCGCGGGCGTTGCCTCGGTCGGCCCAGGGTCCCAGGCGGCCGCTCCGACGTGTTGCCTGGCTGAGCAAAATTTATCGGCCTCCTTGGCCAGGGAGCGAGGGTCCGTGATGGGCGAATTAGCCAAAGCTAACCGTACCTGCCCGGGTAGCCGCTGGAGGAAGAGCTCGCGGAAGAGGAAGTCCGGGCTGTGGTCACCGAGAAGAGCAAGCATGTGGTCCATGCTTTCGGACGGACGGGCCTCGCCCAGCTCCGGGAGGTCGAGTAGTTATCGTGCGCGTTCAGTCTCCGTGAGTCCAAACGCACCGAGGAGTAGGTCTTTGAGCGCGCCGTATTTGTCGGCGTCCGGCGGGTGCTGTAGGAAGCGCAGAACCTGGGAAGCGGAGGAGGCGTTGAGCGCGGAGACCACGTGGTGGTAGCGCGTCGTGTCCTCCGTAATGTTCCACAGGGCGAATTGAGGATCCGCTTGAGCAAACCAAACGGCCGCGTGAGATTCCCAAAAGCCCGGGAGCTTCAAAGCTACAGCTGACTCCATCGCCGTGTTCGTAGAAAGGGGTCACCAATTGTGGGAGCTGTGCTCGCACGATAAAATCGGATAAAATGGACGACGCCAGGAATTAGGTTTCTCTGAGCTATTTATTCCCAACTCACTCAAACGAACTCCAAAGCACTGAATCAGCCCATCGAACGGGCGGCAATATATATCAGAAACTCAACACACAAAAGCCACGCCTCTCAGGCGGGGCGTAGTATGCAAATAGTTAAGCCACGCCTCTCAACGGGGCGTAGTATGCAAGGCAGGCGTTTGCCCGGTAAAGGCAAGTCTCAACACGCCCGGGCGAGTCCGGACAAGTGACCGCTCGCCGGTTGCGTCATCGGCCGGTGCAGGGTAATTGTGTCATGCTACCGGTAACCGCTACACATTCAAAGTACATCAAAGTACAAATAAAAAAATAACATATCCTCCAGCAGGTGACATTGCCGGGACGACATGGCAATGACGCAGTGCAGCACACGGAGACTGAATTGGGAGGGGATCGGTGTACAATAATTGATTGATTGCGTAATTAAAATAAATAAAGAATAATCGTAAAATAATGAATTTCTTAATCAATTGGCTAATAGCATACCAAAAACACCACTGTTTCATCCGAATCTGCAACAATTTGAAAATTAGTTAATTGATTGAAATTTAAATATAATCAATTGATTAATTGTTTAATAAATAAATAAAAAATACCCTTTACAGCCAAATCACTTGGTCATTATCGTGTCCAAATACAGCTTCCCAGCTGAAAAGGTGCCTGAGATATTCTCCACATAAGAAATAAAATAAATAATTGATTAATAATGAAAATAAATAAATAAGAATCATAAAATAATTAAATAATTAATCAATTAACTAATATAATACCTAAACCACCACCGTTTCATCCGAATCTGTTACTTTAAAAAAAGAATTAATCAACTCATAAATCGAACAATTAAATAATTAATCGATTAATTGATTCATCAATAAATCAAAAATAGCATTTACAGCCAAATCACTTAGTCATTATTGTGTCCAAATATCAGCTTCCTAGCTCAAAAGGTGCCTGAGATATTGTCCAGAAGATAAATAAAAGAAATAAGTACTCAATAAATCAATAGTAATTAAATAATTAATCACTTAATTGATTAGTAAAAAATTAAATACCCTTTTTTCCAAGGCACTTGTTCACTATTGTGCCCAAATTTCAGCTTCCAAGCTCAAAAGGTGCCTGAGATATTGTCCAGAAGATAAATAAAAGAAACAAGTACTCAATAAATCAATAGTAATTAAATAATTAATCACTTAATTGATTAGTAAAAAATTAAATACCCTTTTTTCCAAGGCACTTGTTCACTATTGTGCCCAAATTTCAGCTTCCTAGCCCAAAGTATGGCTGAGATATCGCCCGGACAACAGTTTCGCACTCACTGAGCCTATAGTCAGGTTCACTATGTATTTTTGTTCAAAATTTATGGAGATTAGCAAACCAGTACATTTTTGAGAAGCTTATGGCATCAGGAATCTTAAAATGAATGTTTACATTTGCGCAGATGCCTGCATAGCCGCCATTTTGGATTTTCAAAATGGCCGCCATAAAATAAGAATTTCCGAATATCTCGGCTTGTAATTGACATCGAAACTTCATTCTAAATACTAATCCTATGTTTCCAGGCCTAAGGAATCCAAAGCTTATGTCAAATTAGTGATTATGAACACGAAATGTTCATAAAGTGATTATGAACAAAGCTTATGTCTGTACACAAAAAAAAAAAAACCAAGAAAATAAGAAATTTGTGAAATGCTGTTTGTATTTTCATGAAGAAATGCACACTCACATTGTTGGTAGTGACAACAGCATACGTATAGACGTATTTCCTATTTCAGTTTGACACATCATTACACATCAACATTACTCTCAGTGTCATTCAACATCACAGTCTGCATCGTTTTCGCATTCCATGCCACACAAACATAGTTCTGTGCAAGGCAAGTTATTCCTTCTGCATGAACATCTCTGTGTAGAACAGTTGGTTTTTTCAGTGGCATCTGACCAACTCGATGATGGCTTATGGGGCAGGAGGAACCTTTGGCCACTTTTGTCCTGGTAGTAACCAAATTGCAGGGGGTCAAAAGGTTGTTGCTGCATAACATTGGCTTGGCACCATACTCTGCTTTGTAACCGCACAGGCTGGATGTGTTCCTCAAGTGCATGAGTGTAGGAGGTAAGTTGTTGCTTTCTGCTAGGTGTTCACAAAACAGATATCATCTTCGATCAGGGATACTTGCAATGTGAATACCCTTGGGACACAAGGTTGAACACGCAAATTTGGCCAATACGTCTTTCACCTCCTGTGTTAGGTCACCTTCCTCCGGTAGTTTCATCAGTGCTCTGACCAAGTGCATTTCAGCTTTCATATACTGCTGAAACCATGTTGTTTTGCCTATTCCTGAGAATTTTCCAACATTGTCTGCTCCAGTGAATGCGTGGAATACAGGCATAGCTTGCGCCTTTCCTTTACCCAAAGCTCTCCAGATTGGCTCTATTTCGACTGTACCTGATACCATCAAAATATGTCTTTTTGCGGAGCTTGTCATAGTGTGCCACAGCCAGAACCAAGACGTCAGTATCAGGAGTGAAGAACACTAGCTGTGGATCAGGACACCGCTGTGATGCCTCCGCTGCCAGGCAGATCATCAATGTGTCAGCCTCCTCATGATTGTTGTCTTCAAAGTGCATGTTTCTGTTGCTTCTGGTGTGACCTGATGCTGATGTGATGACTAACTGAGGTGAGTTTTTATTGTAATCAAGGGTTGCTTTGGCGAGATAGTCTGTCAAATCTTCTTTCAAATCTGTTGGGACATCCTCTCTTGTGCTGGATACTGTAATTGTGTGGGTTTCCTTCTCCTCAGCGAAATTGGCAATGCTGTTGCGTATTAGCTTAGCTGTCTTGTATATCATCATTGTGTTGTCCATTTCACTAATGGCAACTTGCATCAAGGAAGTGTAGACCATATCTTCTTCGCAGGCTTCAGGACAGTAAAGAACAGATGGTTTTCTTCTGTCTTTCTGCCTCACTGACTTCGCACTTTGTAACTCTGCAATAGTTTTGTCCTTTAGCCACTGTCGTGTCAGTGTCGGAGTGTGCTTCTGTGCCTCATCACTACCACCAAGCATAGATATGTAGATTTTTTCGATGGCATCCATGGGTAGATGACCCTCATTTGGGGTTTGATATTGAATGAGATTGATCAGCTCAATCAAGCATGGTACTTGCATTGGTAGGTCTGTAGTCTCACTTGGTGAGAGTGCATTGCTTAGTCTTGTCATCAATACTGGATCTTGGGAAATTTCCGCAGCTCGTCCAATTGCCATCCCCGCGTTTTCAATTCGTACAATGAAGATACGCTGGTCATCATCTTCTTGACATAAGAAGCGGTGATCCCTTGTCAACGGTTCTGTCGCAGATCTAGTGAAAGGTGCTGAGGTGCCTGGGGTTGCTCATTGCTCTATTTCAGAGCTTGTTATTTTATGCCCACGTTTCTTCACAGCATAGGTTCCTGTAGACATGGCATGCTGCAAGTGGTCTCTCACTCGCTGTATGGACATTTGATTTCTGACATCAGAATAACAACTCCGATGCCACATGGGTTTCCTTTCAATCAATATTTCTTTGGGAAAGTCTTTGAGGCGTCTTTGGACATTAACATATTGTCGTGCGAATCCCACGGTTAAAACTGTAGGATCACGGATGGCCCAAACGGACTTAAATGGAGGCAATGATCAATGACGGATTCGACTATAAAAGTATGGGAGGGAGAAGGAAGAGGAAGAAGTGGCAAGCTCTTACCTGACGCCCCGGCGGCAGCCCTCAATCCTGTAGGGTATGAACTCAAAATGGACACGGGGGTAAAATGTCCAAAAATAAAGATTTATTACGGAACTCGATACAATGAAACGCGACGGAAGAACTAATTCTAAATTGGGATCCCGCACACCTCACTTCGACAAGAGCACAGGGGAATGAATTAAATAAAAGAATTGTCGTGTTGTGCATCCGTGGGTGCGAGCTTATCTCAGTCTGGCTGGATGTGTCCGTCAGGAATCGCCCAGGCCCCGGTGCTCACGTGAAGCAGGCCTCCGTCCGCCTCGCGCCCGCTCTGCTAGGCCCGAGCCTCCCGCTCGTCGGTCGCACGCGACGTCCCCTGGTTCGTCGCACCAAGCCTCGCTCCAAGCACCAAGCTGCGCTCCCAGCACCGCTCCAAACACCAAGCAAAAACACCACGAAGACTCAGGGAAGATGCCAACGACCACCAGGGAAGAACGCAGGGAGGAAGAACAAACCGAACACCAAGCAAGACCCAGGTAAGAATGCAGGGAAGACGACCAGGGAAGCAAAACGAACCAGAAAGCCCGCGAGCGAGACGTTTTGTCCCCCGTGGTCTGACGTCAATTCTCCCGCGTTACCAATCAGGCCCTCCCTTATTTGTGGTCTTTCCTGCCTTCTTACGTCACTGGCCCTTCCCCTCAAATCAACGACCTCCTTCTAAGTCGTGTTTCCGCGCCTTCCGCACTGATTGGCCGAGTGTCCGCACCCTCCGCACTGATTGGCCTAGGTGTCCACGGTTGGTGGCCAATCAGTGTGCCTCTTCCTTCCACCTTCCTCTCATCAATCAGTGGCCAGCTCCTTACCCCAACCAATCAGACGTTCCCTGGGCATGGCTATTGCTTGCCTTGCACGATGCTCGTTACTATGCCAGCTGGTGATGTGGCTGGCTGTGGCCCTATCCGCGGTGCCCTGATCTGGCTTCCTGCCTGTTCTCCCTGTAAGTCTTTTTGTGGCGGAGGGGCATTAATTAATGGGTGCACTAAGAGACCTATCTAAGTGTCTATATGAGTGTGTTGCCATAAGGGACAATGGATTGCTCACAGAGGGAACGACAAACGAGGGAATTTTACCCGTAATCCCTGTACTAATTAGCATGCCCCGCCCTCTCGTGGCGGCGACACAGATACAACTTATTCCGACATACGGCTAAACATAGAACTTATTACAGGTAGATTCCCTATCACGACAGTCGAGCACCTACCTATGCAGATCTACCTGGCTCTAGATATTCCTCTACCCCCCGACATAATAATATTTTCCATCCTGTAAATGCGTGGAATAATCTCTTTCTTCCACTACATCGAGTAGTTTCTGGTATGATTCTGTTCTGGGATATTGACCAAGTGTTCCTTTGCTGGCAGTGGACTCCTGACAAAGAATGCACTGTTTCCAGTCTACCGTGTCCATGGACGACTTTACCTAACTCAACTTGCTGGTTCCCGGGTCTTCACTCATGACTCAGGCACTGAAAAGAAAGAGAGCCACCACTATGTTAACCAATAATAATTGTGTACTAGTTGTGTTAACAAAATTTTTTACAGTATAAAATTAAATATTGCAAAACTGCTGCAAAAATACTGCAAAATTATTGAAGCATCAGGATTTATAAACACTGTTGCAACTTCCGCCAAAAGAACTATGCTTGTGCGGCACAGCATGCGAAAACGATGCAGACTGTAATGTTGAATATGACACTGACAGTGATGATGATGTGTAACAATGTGTCAAACTGAGATAGGAAATATGTCTATATTGTTACTTTTGTAGGGTGTAGGCAATGATTACCTTAGAAATAGGTAGAATGTATAGATTAGTGTGCTCCGACTGACGCGTAGAAGAAGAACCACCTCGATGTACTATAAGTAGGGATCCGGTCGACCGTATGTTCGCATTAAGTGTATCTTCATTCCCATTACGAGGAGTGGGGTACGTCAATTAGCTATGGGATTATGGGTAATTTATCCTTTGTATGTCGTTACCTCTGTACTTTATTCCTTTGTCCCTTTTGGCACCACACCACAGACACTAGCCAAAATTGCCCATTAAACACCCCTAATTAATTAAACCACCAGAAGCCAGACATGAAGCACTGCCGCTGACAACCCTGAATTTGTAAGCCCACATGACGAAAGATCCACGAGGCCACACCCCTGAGTAGCCGTGATTGGGCGGGGTTTGATTGACAGAAAGGACGGGTAAGATGGAACTCTCTGATAGGGTGGGAACGAAGACGTGTTGAGATGATGTCAGAGCCCGAGCAACAAAAGACTGTGTTCCCGACATTTGGTTCTTTTATGCGTGGGGAGTTCAGAACGCTCTGACCGGCATTTTCCTGCTCTGATGCCTTGTCGTTCTGGAGACGATAGCGAGGGGTCGTTGTTGCCGCTCTTGCCCCTTCTGATTTGGACACTGTCACGAGTGGCCTTGTTGGGAAATCTTGCTGGTGGCCGTGCAGAGGCACATCCGTGACCCGAGAACCGGGGTTTTCCGTGCAGAGGACAGGTGGACGAGCACGGTGTGGAAGAGCGGGCTGCATGTGGCCCGTTCGATTCGCGCATAAGGCCTGTTTCGCGCCAGCGGGCGCGGCCTAGTGAACGAGCGCGTACTGAGGCCTAGCAGGGTGGGAGCGAGCAGATTTCCCGCCAAAACCAGAGCCGCGTCCAGACTGCGCGCTCGGGGCCTGGACGAGTCCTGACGAGATGCACAGGTCGAGTGAGCTAAGTGCAATTAAATAACACGTTTTTCTTTTCCTGCTATATTCGCCATTGCCCGTATTTGATTCTGTGTGTGGGAGCGCTCCATATATAAATTTTAGTGTCACCGTGTTTTATTTTATTACCGGCATTCTTGAATAAAGCCGGTATTTTTGGACATTTTAATTCTGTGTTGGTTTGAGTTATTAGTCCCCTACCGGTGTACACCGGAGGGGGCTATAGGTTTGCACTCCGTCCCTCCGTCTGCCAGTCCGTCACGCAAAGAACAGCTTTCCGGATTTTTTTTCTAAACTCTGCTAATGATTTCAAACTTGGTACATGGTTTCCTCATGATAAGTTACAGATCAAGTTCGAACTTCACGACGTTTCGATCATTTTTAACAAAGTTATGGCACTTTGAACTTTGGTAATTTCCCCAACAGTTTTCCGGACGACAGACTGCCGGTAGGGGACATGTATTGCAGCGCAATACTCAGAATGCTTGTTTATCCAGGTGTGAAGACGTCGGGTGGATCCATTCAGGTAAGGCTCCGGTTTCCCCTCTCCCTCTTGCTCCCCCACGTGCATTATCTGCCATTTGACTGAATGCCTCGGAGTAACAGCTCGTTTGGTCATCCGTGCTACCCTAAAATATTCACCAAGGGTAGTCACGCAACAATATGTATGCTGTTGTCACTACCAACAATTTGAGTGTGCATTTTTTCATGAAAATACAAATATAATTTCACAAACTTCTTCTTTCCTTGGTTTTTGGTGTTCATAATCACTCATTTGACATAAGCTTTGGATTCCTTGGGCCTGGAAACATAGGATTAGCGTTTAGAATGAAGTTTCTATGTCAATTACAAGCCGAGATATTCGGAAATTCTTAATTTATGGCGGCCATTTTGAAAATCCATAATGGCGGCTATGCAGACATCTGCGCAAATGTAAGCATTGATTTTAAGATTCCTGACGCCATACGTTTTCCAAAAATGCACCGGTTTGCTAATCTCCATAAATTTTTAAAATGAAAGTGTTTTTATTGACATAGTGAACCGGACTATTAGGGATAAGCCATTTGGAACATTTTTCACAGATAATAAATCCTACATGGTGATCTCGACAAAAAAATAAGAGAAATGTCCATCAAAGCGCATCTTTTGTAGATTTGTATCCCATTTCATGGTGTTTGTTACTTGCGAAAATTGAAGTTTTTTCAAGTATATTGGTTGGTCGCATGCATTGTTCTGTCTGTCTTTGTTTGTCTGTCTGTGAAGTCACAATTTTCAGGTGGTCTTCACGAAACTACCAAACGGTAGGGTTGGTCATAAGGAAGAAGTCTATTGAATTTGAGGTCAAAAGGTCAACATAGGCCAAAGGTCAACAACTTAGGGGCAGTTTCTAAAATTCTCAACTTTCATCCGATTGACTCGAAATTTGAACAGGATTTGCATATCCAGTTGAATGGGGCCGAAAGATCAAAAGGTCAACATCGGCCGAATTTCTAAAATTGTCAATTCTCATCTGATTGAAGATTGTTTGCATATTTGGAAATTTGAAGAGGATTTGCATATTTGGTCTTTGAATTCAACCACACATTATTTTGAAGGTCAAATTTGTTTTAGGATTTTGCGATTATCCTGTCCGTCCCGGCTGCAGATGTGTGTGTGTGTGTGTGTGTCAATGTGTATGTGTCTCCATATGTGGGGTTCAGGTGTAACGGAGTCCTCCCAGGTCTCGAAGTATCCACCTCCGGTTCAGTAAAGGATCATGATTAATGGACGTTTGTGAAGTTTTCTTGTTCTCAAAGTTTTGTTCCGAGCGTTATTTTGAGGATCGTCACCAGGCCACGTAAAGCTTCCAACTGCAGTTTGTTTTGTCGTAATATTCCCAGGGATGGTTTTTAAGATCTCCTTAAGGTTCTTTTTTTCTTGCAGTTGCTCTAATAATCATTATTGGGTAAAATGCCAGGGGCATAGAAAAGGCCCCTTTATATAAGGGTATGTGCCATGTGGCAAAGTAGAGAAAAGAAGGGACATTCCATAGCTTATAGAAAATGTCAAACAATAGAAAAGAAGGGACATTCAAAAAATCTCGTGTGCATGCTGGACTACCCTTGTGTTCTTAGGATGAACCAAGTAATGCTCAAGAAAAGTTCATATGAAGGGGTGCGAATTTTATTCATACAGCTGTATGAAGAAGTACAGTAAATGTATTTTATTTGCCAGATGTAGGGCGCCCCTTATCTTACAAAGGCACACCTTATAAAGCACCAGCAATATCTGTTGTTGATGATACTTGGTAGAGGCCTAAAAGGTCCTCTTCAAAAGTAAAGGAGTCCGTAACGTAATGCGCACAGTCTCCTGCTCAATTGTCTTGAGTTCCATCAGTTACGAGTCCAAACTGAATGGACATTTCATTCACATTACTGCAAAAAATATCAGGGTGTCACGGCTCATCACCTGTAGAATGTCGTTCTGAATTTCTGCGCTTGCAAGCGTCGTCTTCTTTGACAGCCATGCCTTGAGGTTTGAATCATCCGCAGCCCATTACTGCAAAGGTATTTTGAAGTTACCTTCTGAGGCATCCTTCCCACGGATTGCAAGGCCTTGTCGAGCTAAATATTGCAGTGACTTGATAATCTTCAGAAGTGCTGATCGTACCGAGGTTTGTTCTTCTTGAAGTTGCTGTGCAACTGCACATTGACACCAAGTTGATGTCGCCAATATTTCACGTTTTCAGGGGCAAACTTATGTGTGATTGATTGTTCGTGGTGTCTGGATTTTTGGATGCCCTTCTGCCAGTTATGGAATCCCATTGTAGTAGGGTCAATATACGAAAAAAACTCATCTAACCCCCAGAAAATTGATACAAAAGGTTTTTCAATGGATTCTGGTACCATTTGGCATGCTAATTAACATACTAAAAATCTAGTAACATCTGACTTCCGGAAAGGGGTCATTTTCAAGATGGCGTCCAAGATGGCCGCCGGGAGCTTAAAATGGCCATATCTCAATTATTATTCAAACTAGAAAGGTGGTTTTGGTGTCTAACCAAATTAGGCCCAGGTGTTTTTGGGCCCAGGAATCCAATTGAATCAATAAAATTACCATCAGTTAATTATTTATTGACAAGTCCAAGATGGCATCCCAAGGTGACATCCTGATCCACTAAAATGGCTCTGTCGAATAGTAGTCAACCTCGAGAGATATTTTCAGTGTGTATACCAAGGTTTAAGGCAACCAGGAAATCATCAAAATTACTTAAATAAGCACAAAGTAATCAGGTAATCCAGTAAGCCAGGTTTACCAGCCCATTAGGCATTTGTTGTCTTATACAGTTAGTCGCTATTCATCGTCATCCTCCGACTCCTCTGGAAGAAACTTGTTATGTGGATTGTCACATTCTTCAAGTTGGCACGGTCCACAGGCAGTAGTACATGGTAGTACATATCGTCTACAAGAGCAGCGGAGTGTCTTGCAGGCAGTGGAGCAGTTACAATGAATGACCTTCAAGAGACTGTCTGGAGCATTACAAGTGTACATTTCTTTTGGAAATGTCTAAAAAATATGGATTTTGTTTATGCATACATGTATCAAATAATATACTTATTCCTTTTGAGATGAAAATTGATTGTTTGTCAGATTTTTCAGTCCCCCCCCCCTCCCCAATATAAAATAGTCTGTCCCTTGCCATAACCTCTCAAGCTTTGTACAAACCTTTGTCTGTAATGATCACTGAATACTGTGGACTGGAGTCACAGGTGGCAGTGGTGTAGACACATTACACTCTTATCTCCAATCTGAAACACACACTTGGTTCATTAGCTGGTGAGTCGGAGGATGACGATGAATAGCGACTAACTGTATAAGACAACAAATGCCTAATGGGCTGGTAAACCTGGCTTACTGGATTACCTGATTACTTTGTGCTTATTTAAGTATTTTTGATGATTTCCTGGGTGCCTTAAACCTAGGTATACACACTGAAAATATCTCTCTAGGTTGACTACTATTCGACAGAGCCATTTTAGTGGATCAGGATGTCACCTTGGGATGCCATCTTGGACTTGTCAATAAATAAATTAACTGATGGTAATTTTATTGATTCAATTGGATTCCTTGGGCCCTACAACCTAGGGTTAGACACCAAAACCACCTTTCTAGGTTGAATAATAATTGAGATATGGCCATTTTAAGCTCCCGGCGGCCATCTTGGACGCCATCTTGAAAATGACCCCTTTCCGGAAGTCAGATGTTACTAGATTTTTAGTATGTTATTTAGCATGCCCAATGGTACCAGAATCCATTGAAAAACCTTTTGTATCAATTTTTTTGTTCAACCATATATTGACCCCTCTATTGAGACAAATGTGTCATCTGCACAGCGGGCAAGTTCAGTAAGATTTGACGAGAATCATCAGCACAAGCGTGACAAAGTACCCCACCAACGTTCTGATCAAAATGAAGCCACGGAAATTCATTGAACCATCGTTGTTTAAACCTGTTTTAGGCTATGAGCCAGACCCCCAAATTGACCGGTCGGTACCATACAGATGGAGTAAGGCTCATTGTGATTTTTAGCAAGATATATATGTCCCTAGATATGAAAAAAAAGTGATAGCAGTGTATAACTCTCGGCCATCTCTGTGTTATCACCCGAAATATTATTATACACCCGCTTCGCTTCGCCAAAAAATGTGATATTTGCTAAAATTGGAATAAATATGTTTTTAAGGACCACAGAGTGCCAATAATTTGCATACTGGATGCCAACTAATATAGTAATAGAAATATAGAACATTTGTGGGGGTTACTTATCAAATTTTTGATATAATGACAAAAAATGTTAAATTTAGTGAAAAAGTGGTCGAAATCGCTTCGAGTTCAGAATTCACATTGTACATTTTTGTCAATATTTCGAAAATGAAAACTCCCAGAGTAACATTTGACCCCTCAAAATCTTCGCAAGGGACCTTCAGTCAAGATGGTTGAACGGTTGGTTGAACGGTTAGGGGGTATGGTTGAACATATTTTGAACTTTGCCAAAATATGTGCCCCAAACAACCACCATATTACAAAGTAATGATATATTCCAATGCAGTGGTTCCTTGCGAAGATTTTGAGGGGTCAAATGTTACTCTGGGAGTTTTCATTTTTGAAATATTGACAAAAATGTACAATGTGAATTCTGAACTCGAAGCGATTTCGACCACTTTTTCACTAAATTTAACATATTTTTTGTCATTATATCAAAAATTTGATAAATAACCCCCACAAATGTTCTATATTTCTATTACTATATTAGTTGGCATCCAGTATGCAAATTATTGGCACTCTGTGGTCCTTAAAAACATATTTATTCCAATTTTAGCAAATATCACATTTTTTGGTGAAGCGAAGCGGGCGTATAATAATATTTCGGGTGATAACACAGAGATGGCCGAGAGTTATACACTGCTATCACTTTTTTTTCATATCTAGGGACATATATCTTGCTAAAAATCACAATGAGCCTTACTCCATCTGTATGGTACCGACCAACCCCCTTGGCTCATAGCCTATTTTCCATTTGGCAGTGTTTGGACTGGGATGATTTTTCCATCACGAGGTTGAGAAGGCTGATCTGTGAAATTTGAAAGAGAAATCTCAAGGTTAGCAATAAATATGGGAATATGAAAAGGACATCGTCCAAACTATTAAACATAACAGCAAGACATTGTTTTAAAGTACACTAGTGAGATACCCGTGCTATGCACGGGTGGGAGGCCAGAAGCAAACAGGCAATGCAGATACGACGAATACTAAAGCATGAAACCAATAAATTCCACATTCCTGTAGCACCTTCAGTCGTACGTCAGACATGGACAGCAAGTTCGTGAAGGACTTCCATGAAAAACGTACCCGTTTGCAAACAAATGGGTACGTTCACGTATGGAAACATCGATCGAGTGTGGGACCATAGCGAATCTGCATATGGCGATCCGCGAAGTTCACCTTCAGAAAGTAGAAACCATCACGGCATGTCGTCATTTACTTGAACTCAATATCTCTTTTTTCATTCCAAACAACATAACTCCAATCACAAAATAAACTTTTAACAACATTGTTAATGTTTCCTTCATTGTAAAAACTACTAAGTCAACAGTTAAAAGGATTTTGAGCCAATAGGTGTTACGACCTTGGCAAGATCGATGGAGACAGCGATCTGTTAGCTTATACACCACCCAAATAGCTATGTGGAATTCTCTCATGTAGAGATTAAACTCACGTCATTTGAACTTTGGCCGAGGTCATTATTTACTTTTAATGATGTTTATATACGAATCAAAAAGAAGATAATTGGTTTTGGGTCGTCCTTTCAGCATATCTCGTGGGGTTGTGAGTTGGAGAGACGACCGTGATGGTGGGGAGAGGGTTGGCATTCTCTCAAGCAGGGCTTCAACACATGTCCTTATAAAAGGTCTTTGTCCGAGGTCACCGAGTCTGATTGGTGCAGCTGTGCAAAGATCGGTGCAGCCGTTGCGCGGTACCCGGGAAAATAACGTTATGCGGGAGTCCAAACCTGAAAATTCTGGAGGCCAAAGCTGAAATTGGAAAAATAATATAGCCTATTTTACTCCAGGGGATCCCAGGTTTACCCACCAAAAATATTGTTGCGATCGGTTCAGCCATTTTTGCGGTACCTTCGAACGAACGAACGGACGGATGGACACAGACGGACGGACATTTGGTGAATTCTAGTAAGATAAGGGGTAAGGAAAGGGTTAAGAGAACTGTAGCTCCATTGAGGAATGGCACAGGAGAATTTGTGGATCATGAGGGTGCAGTGGATGTAGTGTGAATCTGGACTTTCAGAAGGTATCACATCGGAGGTTGTTAGCTAAGGTAAGAGTTTGTGGAGGGGCTGGTCAGGTAGTTACCTGGATTGGAAGCTGGCTCAGTGATAGGAAGTAGAGAGTGGCTGCGAATGGGATGATTTGCTGGGAGTAGTGGGGTACCTCAGGGGTCAATACACGGACCATTATTATTCATAATTTACATCAATGATCTGGATTGTGGTGTCGAGCAAGTTTTCCAAATTTTGAGATGACACAAAGCTTGGAGGTGAGGTAGATAGTAGAAAGGGAGTGATCAGATTCAGGAAAGTCGATAGTTTCATAGATTTGGGCAAAAGATTGGCAGATGGAGCTTGACATGAAGAAATGTAAGGTGTTGGGGTTGGGTAAGAATAATGAAGATAGAGATCACATCATGCAAGGGGCAAATGAAATAGAGGTCACATCATGCAATATTGATGTGTGTCACACAGGAGAAGGGCAGACAGGACAATCAGGACAATGCCAGGCAGCTATAGGTAAAACAAACAGGGTTTTAGGTTGTATTTGTAGGGGGATCAATTATAAATCAAAATATGTGGTTTAACACTGTATAGGAATTTAGTGAGGGCCAATCTAGAATATTATGTACAGTTTTGGTCACCACATCTGAAGGACATAAGCTGCCATAGAGAGGGTTCAGCGTCAGGCTACGATAATGATACCGGGGCTTGCTAGACCATGCCATGAAGAACGGTGTTTGTATAGCACAGGCATGATAGGCCATGGCATGTCGGCATGATTGCCTCTTCCATTAATCTCTTCAGACGTATTTATCATTTATGAAATTGGTCTGAATGCATAAACACCAGACCTTTTCATGGGGTATTACGATTAGCTCGCGGTCCGGACTGATGATGCCTGTGATCTGGATGTGGACCGTAGTCCACCATTTGAGGACCCTTGGCTTTCTAATTACACATTCATCTCCAATGAATGAAATATAACATATGCACAAGCCAACACCAGTCCCTTTTATTAAATAATGCCCACCAGTGAAGTAATGATTTAAGAGACAACTTATTTGAAGAAAGTTAATATTGATATATAGTTAATATCAACACATTTCATGTTATGCTCGTGCAAAAAAGTGGGGGAGGATAATCCACCCTCATCAAAAAAGTGGGGTGGGGGATGTTCCCCCCTCTCCACAACTCCCCCCATAATCTTATGTGAGTGTTACTTCCTTGTTCTCAATTATTGTCTCCATGAGTTTTCTGCAACTGAAATATTGAAGTTTTTGCAGATGTGCCACATGACATACTTTTTTTTTTTTTGTATACTGAATCGAGGCTCGTGAAAGAGCTAAAATTTGTTGTGCCTTTGTGTGTACAGCTGTTCTGACATGAGTTTTTTTTACAACCTGATAGGAGGTGGCTGGTGCTTTCTGTTTCTACTTTACAGTTCATCCATTCTCACCTACACTTCTTCCGTTTATTCAGTCCTGCCATTTTCTTTAATCCGTTGGTGTAGTGTCCTTGATTGTGGCCATTTATAATGATGATTCATTCTCCATCCCAGTTGAGCTGACCTCTTCTTAGCCATTCCAATGAGCTTTCTTTGTCAATGCCGAATCTGTCCAAGGCAGTGCTCCAATGAGCCCAGAGGGGAGAGCATTATTCCATCAAGCTGTACATGAGGGCCTTGTAGGGTTTAAGGCT
This sequence comes from Myxine glutinosa, assembly GCF_964187855.1. Taxonomy (NCBI): domain Eukaryota; kingdom Metazoa; phylum Chordata; class Myxini; order Myxiniformes; family Myxinidae; genus Myxine; species Myxine glutinosa. Next base: position 140,047,264 of record NC_136265.1, on the reverse strand, counting down.
GGCATTGGTTTCACGGTTGAGGTGGCTGGCTTAAGATATTCGGGTCCTGAGTACGAGCCCCTGCCGTGCTGTTAAAATAGCACGAGGTGGGTTGACTCAGCTTGTCATCCTCCTAACGTCGGCAAAATGAGTACCATCTTATTGGGAAGAAATTCATTTGAGTATCCTATGTCGGAGTAGCGACTCATCCAGCATTGCACCCCCCTAGTCAAGGAAAACCGCCTTGGCAGCTCTGTGCACCTGAAGACGTGAAAGGAGTGGCCCTTCTTTTCTAGTTATGGAATGGTAATTTGTCGACAACCTGTATATGAATGAAACAATGAAATCCTACCATTCAAAATGCTGGAAAGTAGATAAATGTCACAATAACAAGTCGAAGAGCAAATCTGGACAACACATAACCATCGATTAGGGGTGACAGCGATATGGTAGACGTTAGGAAGTTAAGTACGACTCTGCGCAGCATACTGGAGAGTGGGGACATGGCCTATGGTTGGGTAAAGCTCATGATGCCAAACAACTAATTTGAGAATGGTACTTTGCATATCAGCTAGGGGTCGCCACAGATCTATCAGCTTGTATGTGAATTCTTGCAAGTGGAATGGAAACAAAACATCCTGAAATGGGTCCATGAGTTTTTGGCAGCAAAACGGGACAAATGCACGTAATGCGGGTCATTTACGGGACAAACTCACGTAATGCGGGTCATTTGCCAGCTAAGCAAACCTAACAGACTCCACCGGGTATTAAATGCAATCACTAAGGTCAGGAGTGTGAAGTGACAGGAACTTTCGATTTGTTATTGGTGTTGAAATTGTGTTAAACAGTATTGTTGAAACAGTCTGAAGATTAACCAGTTTGTCACACAAAACATGTTTTGTATCCAGTAGTATGACAGTGGCCAGCCCACCTGACAAAAAAAATGAAAATCATAGGTTCTGCTGGTAGAAAAGACTGTGGGTAAAGATGGGGGGTTATGTGAAATGGTGATTCACCACCTACATGAAGCGCTAAAGGGAAGAATGAAATAGAAGGCTCCATAAGGTAGTTCCACAGATGAAAGAAAAGAGGAACAAGAGAGTCGAGGCATGCAGTCAGCTTGGATTTTGTGAGTTAAACTTGGAAGTGGTTATTGGAAGATGTGTGTCCCAGATGGTGAGTGCCCCAGGTGAGCTGGAGATGATGGTGGGCTGAGAGTGCAGAGACAGTGAGACTGGAGGGGCAGAAAATAAAAAAATAAAAAAGACAACAGACCTGCTTCAAGCAGGAAGATATGAGAGCAATATGTCTTGGACCTCAGCCTCATCACGGCAGATTCCAATAATGCTGAAAGCCTCAGCTTTCAGTGATGCTGGAGTGCCAACCCATCGGAGAGAGCAGTACTCCATTGAACAATGGACAAAGGCCTGGTAGACCGAGCACTTCTGATTTTCCAAGGAAAATCTTGGATGGACAAAGGATGCTCAGTTGTGACTGGCTTTAGAAGCCAGCTTTGCTATGTGGTTTGTCCAGAAGAGGTCCTGGCTGATGGTGAGGCTGAGAGGTTCAAGAGACTGAACCTCTTCCAGCAGCTAGCTTTTTAAATTTCAAGCAAATACTGAAAGACTTACCCCAATGGCAGTTAATAATGCATCTCTCGAATTTCATTGCAAGCACGCGCTCTATGTCCAAACATTTAGATTCCTGCTACGTATAATAAAATCGATCCAAAAATGGGAAAAAAATCCACAATTCACCCTCGTTGAAGTATTTATTACCTCTTTTTGAGCATTCACCTAACACAGCATTCTGCTGCATTCACTGAACACAACATTGCACAGAAGCAAAAGCCAAAATGTTTTTCAATGAATGCAAATGCATATAAATCCAAACTTCCTGTAAATGAGTGAAATGCCAGATTGCTGATTTGGTAATTATTTTGTGCGATGGAGTGCCCTTCCAGCAGCACTAAATAAAACGCTCAAGAGGAATTGTTCCATGAAAAAAACCCAGCACAAAACAGCAACTGGACATCAGGATTTTTCATGCCCATTGTGGCGCGGCAATGCCCCTTGGCTCGTAGGGCGCTGGCCAAGAAGTCGACCATTTTGGAGGATCGCTAATTGGCGGAGCAGAAGATCAACATGACCCACCATTGAACCAAGGACACTTCCAGATGCTGCAAGCATTAAGCCGGCTGTCCCGAATGCACATCCAGCAATTACAATCATTGGCTGCAGAGCCTTTGGCTCAAATTGTGCCAACATGGGAAGTGAGGCAACCTTACTATCTGCGTAGAATTCACAATGGGGAAGACGCAAAAGACAAGTTAGATTCCTTAGCCCTTATGAAAATGAAAACCATCCCCACTTCCTTTTTCTTTTTTCTTTTTTTCCACACCCCTCCCCCACCTTCACATGGCCTTATGTCTAACACGTACCCCAAAAGCTACAGTTTTTGTAGCAGTTGTGGATTTAAATACAACCGAGAATACAATAAATTCCAGGCACCTTTCATTCACAGACTTCTCCACATCCCACCCAGCTCCCTCCCACCCTCTGCCCAATTCACCCACACCCCACCCCAACCTACCCTTCCCCCAAAACACTTTCAAAAAAATACATCTCAGAATAAAACATTTGCATCAATCAAATATGTTCAACAAATCGACCACAAAATAGTCCATAATTGTGTTGCGGGCTGGTGGTTTAAGCTAATACTTTCCAGCACAAAATAATTTGTCCATTTTCCTTAGCCTCATCAGGAGCCTTGCAACGGAATAAATAAATAAAACAACACGACAATGTGAATAGCGATCGAGGCCAACTAGAGTCACGTCTTATTCCAGATGGGAGTTGGAGATGGTCGGAGAGGAGGCGAACGCTGCACGGTGATCGTCTCATCGGGACAATCCTCTCCTCCATACATCGTCAGCAGTTGCTCGATAGCATATTCCTCGACCTGGAACACGAGACAGTCGGTGAAAGCTGCAGAACTGAGGTGATAATGAGGGAACCAACGAGCCCCGGTGAGGGAAATGTGCAAGGAGAACAGATAGGAGGGAATGGAAGAAATGAAAAATACTCGAGGGTGTTTAACCAGGGAAGAAACAAATGGTTTTGTACATACAGGTTGTATTTGCACCTGAATGAGAGCCAGAGGTTTGTGTGTCTGCCTCGTAAGAGCTATTTCACGTTCTTTCTCCATCTCCAGGAGTGTGGCGAATTTCACCGGGGGGTCAACTGGTGAGGTTGCGGCCCAGGGGCTGGTGGAAGGATGAGTAATGCATCAGTCTCAGCATAAAAGGATGTATCCAGTAGGATCAAAAGCCCCAATAATGATTCATAAATCTGAAGCACTCAAACTACCGTTCAATTAAGTACTCCAGGTGATGTGCCTGCAAGGGTAGGAGGGGGCAGTGAAAATGAAATTAAATCATCCCAGACTGGGTGACGTAATGGTTAGAGTGTCTGCTCCGAGTCTGGAAGGTCAGCGGTTTGAACCCCGGCCGAGTCATACCCAAAAACTTTTAAAATGGTACGTGCAGCTTCCTTGCTTGATGATACGCATTTTAAAAAGGACAAGAACATGGACAAACAACCAGAAGTTGGCAAACATTGCGTAGGCTTTGATGGGCCTCATTGTCTCCTCCTGCATTCTCCTTGTAAGGGCAACTCGTTCAAAACAAATGCCACATTTCTTCGACAAAGAAGAGTTGTTGATGATAAAATGATGTGCACAATTCGACAATGTTCTTGGGGATTTATGCAAAGAGGATGACGACATCGTACCATGCAGGTCTTGAAGGTTCCACATTGGTTCGTTCCTCTTGTTCCTCAACCTTCACAGTCTTCCTGGTCTTTTGGGACCTGCGGCCCGTCCCATGGGTTTGTCGTGCACGGGCAGAGATGTGATTGTGTAAATCTTCCCGCTGCATTTTCGTCTCCATGGCAATAACAGCCCTTAGGTCAGTGACTGCACTCGGAGGGCTGGATGGCAATGCACGACAGATAGCTAGCTACAAGCACCAAGGAATGCTCAAAACATCACACTCGCCAATCAAACAATGATGCTACCGGAGTTAAGTGGTGCCGAGTAAAGCGCACACACCTGTTTATCCAGGGTCTCTCTCTCCACCTATCACCTGGGGATAACGGGGAAGTAGCAGGTCCATCTGCTCGTTCCTCCTCATCCTTCTGCCCCTTTCTGTGATGGCCCATGCAAGGCAAGGGGGCAGAGGCGATGGGAGAGGAATAAGATGATTGCTTGGGAGCTGTGCATTGTGAGGGGATTTCATCGGGGCTCACTTTAGAGCTAGAAACCACACTTGTTGAACCTGGCAGAGGAAAATTCAACATCACAATGAGAAAGTCAAAATAGCACAACCTGGCAAAATAAATAAATGAGTGACAGACCACGTGACAAAAACCGACGTGAGAGAGGTGGTGACTCCAAAACACAGCGAGAAGTTTCAGTATTGCTTTCGATCCTTTTAGACACAGGCTTTTCATTTTGACTGAAAAATAAAAAGTGGGAGGGAGGGAAAAAAAATGGAAACAGCCATTTAAATAAAAAAGACAAGTAACATGCATTTAGAGCATAAACTGCATGCTTGAACTTCAAAGAGCGCCACAAAAGTCTTGTCAAAATAAAGTTGGCACATCCTGCAGAATACAACGAAAACATGATTGTTCTCTCGCAATGCTGAAACTGGAACACACATGCACAAAGAGAGATACAAAAAGACAAACACAAACACACACAAAAACAAACAAACACACACACACACACACCCACAGAGGGAGACAGATAGGGAGAAGAAACATACACACACACAGAGACACACACACACACACACACACAAACAGAGAGAGACACACACACACACACACACACAAACAGAGACATACACAAACAGAGAGACACAGACATACACAAACAGAGAGACACAAACAGAGACATACACAAACAGAGAGACACAGACATACACAAACAGAGAGACACAGACATACACAAACAGAGAGACACAGACATACACACAACAGAGAGACACAGACATACACAAACAGAGAGACACAGACATACACAAACAGAGAGACACAGACATACACAAACAGAGAGACACAGACATACACAAACAGAGAGACACAGACATACACAAACAGGGACACACACACAAACAGGGACACACACACACAAACAGGGACACACACACAAACAGGGACACACACACAAACAGGGACACACACACAAACAGGGACACACACACAAACAGGGACACACACACAAACAGGGACACACACACAAACAGGGACACACACACAAACAGGGACACACACACAAACAGGGACACACACACAAACAGGGACACACACACAAACAGGGACACACACACAAACAGGGACACACACACAAACAGGGACACACACACACACAAACAGGGACACACACACACAAACAGGGACACACACACAAACAGGGACACACACACAAACAGGGACACACACACAAACAGGGACACACACACAAACAGGGACACACACACAAACAGGGACACACACACAAACAGGGACACACACACAAACAGGGACACACACACAAACAGGGACACACACACAAACAGGGACACACACACAAACAGGGACACACACACAAACAGGGACACACACACAAACAGGGACACACACACAAACAGGGACACACACACAAACAGGGACACACACACAAACAGGGACACACACACAAACAGGGACACACACACAAACAGGGACACACATACAAACAGGGACACACACACACACAAACAGGGACACACACAAACAAGGACACACACAAACAGGGAAACATACAAACAGCGACACACATAAACAGTGACACACACCTTTGCATTCCAATCACAGTTTTGTTTCGCTTCTTATTTTTGGGTGTTGACAGCAGGAAGGACAAAGGAGAATCGGGCAATGGCGAAAGCACTGAAGAGTTGGAAGAATTGGAAAAGTTGGGGGTCATCATTGGGGAAACTGAGACAGCACTGCATGGAACTGGTCCAGCCGAGATGATTCGTTTTGCCATGCCAGGAATCTGTGGTAAGGGGGTCAAAGAGGAAGAGAGAAAATATCACGAAGGAGTGAATTACCCAAAATTAGTAGTAAATATAACTTAGAATCGTATTTACACAGGAGTAATGAGAAAGCCACAACATCCTGCTTTAAAAGCAACGTTTGGGAACATTTTCATTCATGATGGGGAAAAAATGGTGCAACTTTGCCCACTTACCTCTTCAACCAAGTTTCTCTCGCCAAAAGTTGTGGCTCATGCAAAAGTAAACACAGGGTAAGGGGTTATGAGCCTAACAAAGTGGCAGAGGGGAACAGGCAGGAATGGAAAAAAGTAGAAAGGCAAAGGGGCAAGGGATTAGCAAGAGTTGAATCACTTCAGAAAGTACGAGAGAAACCATAATGTGGCGATGGTTAGCAATATTGAAGTAGTGGATCGTAAAAGCACGAGACAACAGACAGGCAGCCAGTTCAACAGACAAGAGAAAAGTGGAATGAAGGAGTCAAGGTTTTGACTTGTGGAAGGTAACAAGATGAAGGACTCTCAAAAATGATTGCCTGGCGAGGCATGGGGTTGGGGAGGAATGAGGTTGGGCAGGTGGAGCGAGACCAGAAGAGCGGCAGCGGAGAAGTACTGAAAGTCCACCAATCTGCCGACGGTGCGTGAGAAGTCAAATTTATGACTCATCCTCCTGCCCAGGGAGACAAATAGTTTGAAGAACCTGAGAATCAACTGGCCTGGTTCTACAGAAAATCGAAAGATGAAAAGTAACCTTCGAGGCCAGCTTGGAGATGTGGTCTTCCAAGACAGGTTATGGCTGACAATGAGGTCTCACATTTTTAGAGACTGCACTCCACCAATGGGGTTGCCCAAAGAGGCAAGTTGGAGAATTCACCAGCCAATATTTTTGGTTTATATAGAGCAAGGGCATGGCACTTCATTGTATTGAAAGACATGTTCCATGTACTTGGACGAGTGCGCTTCTTTTTATATTTTCCCATATCTGCAGACTGGAGCCCATTGGACGGACGTGTGATAAACTCTTCCACACAGAATAGAGTCACACGCAAAATGGAACAAAGGATTTTCCAAAGAAGCATAAATGTCCAGTGGGAATCGCAATAACATGCAGTACTTTTCCAGCAGACCACATATTCCATTGGACTGTGAGAAGCATATTTTTACCCACAAACCACAACTTTCCCAGCAAACTACTAGATCGCTCTGGCCCTTCGTCCAAATGTGTAAAACACATTTCCCTGCAACCTTTCAACTTTCGAAATGTATTGTTCCCCCGATTGACCTCCCTTCGCCCTGCCCCACTCATCCCCCAAACACCACCACCCCTTTGTATACACATGTATATGCAGAATACTGCAAATCCATTGACACTCTTTGACCCACCTACATTCCCATCCACTGTCCACACATCTTCCACTTCCAAAAAAAGCATGCCGTTTGGTGAATAACAAAGTTAAAGGGACACACAAAATGCAACAAAAGCAAACAAAATGGCAACAAAACCTCTGGCACAGTCGATAAAGATCCTCATCAGATTCTTGTTTTGGATCTGGACATAATTTGCACAGGATTATGGTTTATGGACGAACTATTTTATACCACGTCACACTCACCATATTGCGATAGAATGCCGACAGCTCTTCTAGTACCTCATCATCAAATGTTTCAAACAGTCTAAGCGAAAAATAGAAGAAACAAAACATGCAAGTGCATTAATACTCTCGATACACTTGCATCCATTCCCATCCACTATTCGCACACATTCCATTTGCAAATCATGCACAATGCCCACCACACCCTTTCGCATCATACTTCATCCATCCTTACCCAAGTTGGATGAGAGACATGAGGTTCTTGCAAATGAACTCTTGAACCACGGACGTCAGCAGGTCAGCTCCATACCATAGTGACAGGCGAAGGAGAGTGTAACAGTTATTTAGGGTCACTGTTGTCGCAAACAAAGCAACGCAATCAAAAAATTCCAATTAAGTCTTGTATTATGCCATTCTGTACAGTACAATGCTGCATATCAAATCAAATTATGAAAACTCATGGCTGTTAAGAGCTAATCAGGAGGTTCCCGTGAAGACCCTTGTGAATGGAATGGACGTGCGCAGAAAAGCTCAAGTGGAAACGTCAAACTCACACTCAGCCACCAAGGCCCTTTGACAAGCATCTTTCAGCTCAAAGGCCATCAGCTGATCTGAAGCAGCCAGTAGTTCACAAAGTAGATCAACCGAATCATTGCCTAGGAACACAGAGAAAGATGCCATTAATCGCAAGTCTTCACCTATATCTATTACTAGTGAGGTACCCGTGCTACGTATGGGTGGGAAGCAAAGTGCAAACAGACAATGCGGAAACGGAGAATGGCAAACCATGAACCAATAAATTCCACATTCCTGTGCCACCTTCAGTCAAACGTCAGGCATGGACAGTTGGTTCGTGAAGGACTTGGACAAAAAAAAACTTACTGCAGCTGAATGTTTCGTGAAGGACTTGGACAAAAAAACAAAACAAAAAACACTGCAGCTCAATGTTTCTATACGCAGTCAATGACGAAACTGTAAATGCCGAATCCACGAAAGTCACGGGTGGAAACGTTGAAACATCATTTCCTCATTCTCCTTTAAACCACTCTCTCTATATTTTCATTGTTAACAGCATCATTCCGATCTCAAAATTAATACTATACCTTTTAATCTAACAAAATACAATGTTACAAACGTGT